>NC_139605.1:121221831-121663598 GCF_964270895.1 Podarcis filfolensis | reverse complement strand
CTTCATTCAGAGTTCCTCGGATGTTTAGACTGGAAAAGGGAATCCTCTCATTCATTTCAAATTTTGCATTGGGTGAAATCCAACGGTGCTCTTTGGATGCTTGAAGCCCCTGTAGAAACTTCACCAATCTTACTTCAAGTTCTGCAGAAATTCTAGGAAAGAGTCAGTGAATAATAATGCATTTAAAGTGGCAAACTTTTCAATAGTGTGTGCAAACCTGGTGATGCGCCTTCTCTGTTTCCCACTGTGCATTCAGTAGTTGTAACAAAGTGCCAAAGGAGCTAAATTCTTAATTTGGCATTTGTCACACTGCTTTTAAAAAGGCCTGCAATATTTCCATCTAAAGGTTCATCTGTGGGCTACAGTTTAAGAACCACTGGTGTAGATGCCACATCCATCAACCCGCAGCCACCTTTCCCCAGCAACCTTCAGAAATCCCACCAATAACAGCCCTTTCTGTTACTGCACCCAGCTAACTCCTTAACTCCCCCCCACCATAAATTTCTAATCTACTTATAATCCACCAAACCCTCCCCCACTCCCTGCCCCTTCACACTAATCATATTTCTGATAGCATTTTATTTCCTGGAATCATTTTTATTCCGTATTATTTTGCCTATATTCCACTTTATTTTAGCATCTGTGCCTGAGACTAATCAAGAGTTCACAGCAGTCTCTCCTGCCCCCCTTTCCTGTTCCCCCCACCCCTCCCTCCATTGCTGCAACTTCTGCCATCCTGTTCTGGAAAGAGGTTCGACATGGTTTCAACTTTGGTTTCTCTCCAACATGCTTTTTTTTAAAAGATGAAAACAGATCAAAAAAACAAATAAATAAGATGAACTAGCTTTTATATTAGAAATTACACGCATGTGGGGGGAGGGAAGGAGGTCTCCTCAGCCTTTTTTGTGGGAGGGGGGAGCCAAATGTTTTAATAATTTTTGCCGGATTACTTTACAACTAAAAAAAAAAACAAAAAAACAAAAAAAAACAAAAAACCCAGATATTGTTATAAATAAAATTTTAAAAAACTTAACTGTGTTTTTGTTTTGGTTTTTTGGCCATTGCTTCTTTACTTTGGGTTAAGATTTTTTCCTAGTGAAGCTGTGCACTACAAATGAGCAACACTGTGATGTTCAAGCTGAACCAAACTGTGTGCTTCCAGTGTAGGAAGAGACTTTTTAAACTTTGTGTTTGTAAACTGGGCTTTGGCCCAGAGACTCTTTACAGATATAACTACCTCTGTCTGCTTGCAGGCTTTCATTTCTGCCTTTCTTGATAGCAGGCAGGCTGTGGGCTAGGCAGACAGATTGGCCTGAGCAATGCTGAGGGCGCTGTGAACCCTCTGGATCAGAGCTTTCCAGACTTTTCATGTTGGTGACATGCTTTTTAGGCATGCATCATTTTGCAACACAGTATTTCAGTTTTACTAGCAAACCAGAGGTTAAACTAAACCCTTTCCAGCCTTGGAAGGAGCGTGGGGAACATTTGCATGAGACACCTACACATCAGTGTGTCGCGACACACAGTTTGGAAAGCTCTGCCCTAGATGTTGATGCACTCCCAACCCCCTGTCAGCCACAGCTAGCACGGCCCTGTGCTTCTTAAACCTTTCCTGTGGGCCAAACTTTCAGAATTAAATTTGCTCACACCACACCTATTTTTTATTGATAAGAAATACATTGGCAGGGTTGCCATATTTTGAAGAGCAAAAAAGAGGACACATTTGCCAACTTCTACTTTTAACTACGGATTAGACTTTTAACCTGACATATGGCATCCCTCGTATGTGTCTGTATTTGTGTGTATCTATGCAATCTATGCACTCATATGGGACGCGGGTGGCGCTGTGGTTTAAACCACAGAGCTTAGGACTTGACGATCAGAAGGTCGGCGGTTCGACTCCCCGTGACGGGGTGAGCTCCCGTTGCTCGGTCCCAGCTCCTGCCAGCCTAGCAGTTCGAAAGCACGTCAAAGTGCAAGTAGATAAATAGGTACCGCTCCGGCAGGAAGGTAAACATCATTTCTATGTGCTGCTCTGGTTCACCAGAAGTGGCTTAGTCATGCTGGCCACATGACCCGGAAGCTGTATGCCGGCTCCCTCGGCCAATAAAGCGAGATGAGCGCCGCAACCCCAGAGTCGGCCACAACTGGACCTAATGGCAGGGGTCCCTTTACCTATTCACTCATATAAGGGGGGAGGAATGCGTGGGTGTAGAATAATAGAATGGGAGGATAGGTGAAGATTAAAAGGAAAGGGGGGGATTAAACGATTGAATGAGTGTAAAATGTGCAAGAGTAGGAGTAGGAGTAAAGATTTGGAGGTAAAAGTCAAGAGTTCAAGATAGAGAATCAAGTTATAAATGGGAGGTGAAGTTACAAAATGAAAATGTAAATATCCCCCCCCTTTCTTTGGAGTTAAAAATGCAAAATCAAAATGGAGGTTCAAATTAAGGTTTGAAGGAATAAACCAAAAATTGAAAGTTAAAAGGTTAAAATTTTTGGAGGTAAGAATTTAATCAGCTGGTGTGAGGCTCCTCCTGGCTCTGAGTCCTGGTATACTCAGCTGAGAATTAACACAGCTCTCTCCCTTCTCCTCAAATTGGCAAGGTGGGTGGGAAAGTGCCCCCACATCGCCTGCCTCACTGCCTCGCCGCATGGTCCCCCAAGGGCTTTCACGTTCCTCCTCAGCAGGTCTGTCCCAGGATCAGACCTATTCTGAGCAGTGCGCCTCCACGTGGCCGCCTCCGCCCTTCCGATCCCTCTCAGCCTCTTTTCTGCAAAGGCGGCAGTAGCAGCAGCTCAGTACAAGGGAGAGGCTCCCATGCTGCCCGCTCCGCCACACCATTCCTCTGGGCCTCCAGGTTTCATTGGGCTGCCAGTTGGGTCAGTGTCCGTTCTGGGGCAAGAGGTGCCCAGGGAGACGCATTTCTCTGCGACCTCTCTGGTTCCCTCGCTCCCATTGGGCTCTACTCTGCCAACAGCAGCGGCTGCAGCAGCAGCGACAGCGATGGCATTGGTGGCACAAAGACTAGCCAGATGCTCCTGCTAGCAGCTCGCTGAGCCCATGTCAGTCGCCATCTTGCATTGCCAGAAGTCCAGATGCAATTAATTTTCATCCAACAGTGTCAGCCCACTTGCAGATTTGTCTTCTGCTCATGGAATGGGACTTTCCTCTTATCTAAGCTTCAGGCCCCCCAAATCCACCGTCGTACCAAACAAAAAAGACCCACGCTTTCAGCCAAATTTTAAAAATCCGCCTGGACAGTAATTTTAAGCCTGAAAAAGAGGATATGTCCTGGATAAAAAGGGACATATGGCAACCTTATACATTGGAAAACCCTATACATTGGAAAACAAAGAGAAACAACTAGCAGTGCTTGATATATAACTTAGAACACAACTACTTTATAATATGGGGTGACCTATTTAATAGCTCCATTTGTAGTGAAGCAGTGTTACAAGAACCTGGATGGAACATGCATTGCCTAGGCATGTCAAAATGAAGATTGACACAAGCATTCCACAAACATCGGGATCCTTGATCAGTCAACCTTAGGAACTTCCACAAAGCTTCAAACTTCAACAGCAGCTCTTGTAAGGGCAACTGTCTCCATTTTAGCATCAAATGCCAGAAGGAGGCAGATTTCATGGATGTATTTGGGTGCCTCTTCCTGCTACTCCAGATGGCTTCCTAATCCAAACATTGTGTCTGCCCATTTCCAACACTCTGGAAATGGCAAGAAAATAAGCAGCCACGCGAGCTTTTCTTTATTATTTGTTTGGTACATTTACATCCCACTTTTCATCCAAGGAGCTCAAGGTGGAGTACGTGGTTCTCCTCATTTTATCCCCACAGCAACCCTGTGATGTAGGTTAGACTGAGACACAGTCACTGGCTCTAGGTCACCCAGTGGACTTCATGGCTGAGTGGGGCTAGAGCTCCAGACTCCCAGGTCTTAGTCCAGCATTCTAACCACTCTTCCCTCAGTTCTGTATGCAACCTACCTTCACCTGCTGTAAGATGAAATCAGTTTTGCAGCAGCTGATAGAGAAGAAAAGGGGACTTGTGGGAGAATGATGTAGGGAAAAGGATTGTTAGCTTGCCAACTGCAGCTAGTCTGGACCATACTATGGAGGTGGGGATGGTTCCCTTCTAAGCTCCTGCTTTTGTAGTGTGCGTGTGTTTCTTGTGATGGATTTTGCCATGACAATTGGGGCTTCAGGTTGCTCGAGCACTTTCCATTTATACAGCTGGGTACCTAAATTAATACTTTTCATATGCTGCATTCTCCAGATGCTTTTTTTTAAAAAAAAAACATTGGGAGGATTTGGACCTCCACCCTTCTGATCCCTGTTAGCACTAAGTCCTATTGAACCTGACCAAAACGGTTTTGATACTATAAACAATGTTCTGGACACCATAACATTCCCAAGGCTGAAACCTAGCATGATTATGCTTAGATGTTCCCAGGTATTAGATTACTCCAGTCCAAGAGAGTTTCCCTTTTTTCATATTTGTCTGAGCTTTGGAAGGCAGCAGCAAAGGTTTGAAATTTCCATATTGGCCACAAGGTGGCAGCAACAGCTTCAGATATGAGGTCCTGCTGATGCCAAAGCTGGAGAAAGCCATCGCCAGTGGCTCAATAGCCATCGTATTGAGAAAACGGGCTTGCACACAGTCCTGTGCTGCACTGCATGCACACATCCTTCAGTATGATGCAATTTTCTCACACTGCATCACAAAACCTTCCAAACACTATAACACATGCACATCTGATACACAAAACAGCTTAGAACAAACCCATTTAAACTGGATTTACATCACTCCAGTTTCCCATTTTGAAGTTGTGGTGTCTAAGATAAAGGGTGTTCAAAGGCACTCAGATAATGAAAGGGCCTTCTGAATGATGGCTACCCTTTACAATAAAAGACTCTTATTTAACCACTAAATAACCACAGCCTGCTTCCAGTCATGTGGCACTGACAGTACATTCCAGTTAGAAAATATGGCTTCCAGGCCAGAAGCTTAAGCCCCAGCAAGCAGGACCAGCTCTGGAACCGAGTGAGGTGGGTCATTTGCAAGGGTCCCTAGTCTGGCCTGGCCCACTGCCCATTCTTTGCATGGAAAGGGGTTCACAGGTAGGGTCAGAATTCTGAAGCCTGATTTATATATGCAGGAGAATAAATCTCCCTGCTTGTGGAAATCTGGTATGATAGGAGAAAGGACAGGGAAATAATCTTTCTCCTGGGCTAATTTAGTGGTGAGCTGCACCACTGGCAGCTACAGGTGGGAGATGCCTGGGGGGAATGTAACTCCCCACTACCAGCCTGGCAGGTAGTTACATTCCCCCCAGGCATCTCCCACCTGTAGCTGCCAGTGGTGCAGCTCACTGCCATCTCAATATTCCACAATGTAGACATAGAGTGGTATTCAGCTAAGTTTTACTCAGAGGGGACCTGCTGAAATATATTGGCCCATCCATTTCCAAGGGTCTGCTCTGAGTGCCCCAGGTCTGCTTTCACACCCTGTTTTTTCCAGCCTAAGTGGGCCTACCAGAGGTGCTTTCAATTAGAGTCCAATCTCCCTTTTTAGGAACCAATATTCTGCATCACAGTCACATGGTACACAAATCTGTCCCCATTGTTTTCTTCCATCTTCTCATAATCGCCATCATGTACCCAGCGTGTTGTACACATCTACAGACGCACAATTTTTGTACATTCATCATGCACTCCAAGCCATGGTGCTCCAAGGCTTAGCACATATGTTTAATGCTTTGCTGCATATTTTCTGGGCTTAAAAAACAACACCACCTCCCAACAAATAGAATACTCCTTATTCTTCGTCTTTAAGCACCCAGGGCAGATTTCAGGAGACATCTTCCTTTCAGTTTGGGCCTAGAGAATGCCTTGAACCCACACAGTCATCTCACCTCCTACTGTGTCCTGAAACTAGGTTTTCCTCTGGCAGTTTTTCTTTTTAAACAGCTCTAGGAAATATGGCATTAAAGGTAAGTAAGTAGTCAATCAGAGCCACTGAAGACCAGCCAGGTGGCAGGTCTATAGAAAAGATTTGCAAATGAATGTGTTAACAGTGGTGGCTTTATGTATTCTTTCCCAATATGTAATAGGATCATTAAACAAAACTGAAGGGGAAATGTCCAACGTGGAGACCTTTGCATGTCAAAAATTATTACTTGGAATAGGTGTCAGGTCTGAATCATACAGCTATCAGCCAAAAGGAAAAAATAATCATTCAAGAACTCTGAGCCAAATGTGTGAAGCGTCTCCACAGAAAAGCATTGTGTTTGCCGTAGTATATGACTACACAAAAGCTCCTTCTGTGGTGTTTGATCTATAATGGATGTTTCACTCATGCAAGTCATTGCTTGATGCTGCAGTCACCAAGAGATAAACATGGATGTGTGAATTCACTACCTGTTAACCAAGTAGGCTCCTCCTTTTTTCTAATTCCCTCCCAATATAGGAGTTTTGTTTGCTTGCTTGCTTTTAGTTCATTGCCCAAAAACCTGCGGACATTGGGTTTGAGGCCAGAGCAAGAAGGGACCGAGGGAGCAACCCTGATGGGTCAGACCTGAGTGGAAGGAACAGCAGGGACCTAGTAGTAGCTGAGCTGTCTTGAATAAGGTAGGAACAGGAACCAAAGGTCTGCCAGCATCACAATTCTGTGCATATCTGCTCGGAAGCAAGTCCCTGGTGGATCTTAATCTGAGGTAAAGATAAAGGTACCCCTGACAGTTAGGTCCAGTCGCAGACGACTCTGGGGTTGCGCGCTCATCTCGCTCTATAGGCCAAGGGAGCCGGCGTTTGTCCGCAGACAGCTTCCAGGTCATGTGGCCAGCATGACCAAGCTGCTTCTGGCGAACCAGAGCAGCGCACGGAAACGCCGTTTACCTTCCCGCTGGAGGTATTTATTTACTTGCACTTTTGTGCTTTCAAACTGCTAGGCTGGCAGGAGCAAGGACCGAGCAACGGGAGCTCACCCCGTTGCGGGGATTCGAACCGCCAACCTTCTGATCAGCAAGTCCTAGGCTCTGTGATTTAGACCACAGTGCCACCCGCATCCCTAATCTGAGGTAAGTACATGTTATTAGACTGCAGCTTTTGCACAATGTGTAATGTAAATTAAGAATTTTTTTTAAAGAAACATTTTTATTGGTTTTTAAACAAATAACCATCTCAAGTTGGACCCGAGGGTCCTCTTCTCTTCCCCTGAGCAATGGGAACTAGGATTTGATTTGAAAAGCAGCATAGTATAACATTAAGTTGAGCATTCCCATCCCTCCTTTTGTTCTATGTCTATAAAGAGTTTTGTTGCTTATTGTAGATTTTTTTGCATCATGACACAAATGTATTGAGTTTGATTTGCCATCTCTTTAGCTGAGGCGAAAGGATGGGAATAGGCAAAACTTGAAAAAACTTTAAAAACTTAGGTAACACTGACATTTTGATCACAGCTATTTGCCCAAGCCGGCTAAGTCTGAGATGTCTCCATTTCCTAAGTTCTTGTTGAAGGCCTTTATACAGCCCTCTATGGTTTCTGCGTCCCAGATGTTGTGTGTCTGCAGGGGATTAATACCTAGTAGATAAATCCTCCATGTGCTGTGGCAAATAGAGAGTGAACTAGTAGCCAGTCTCTTGTAGTGTTGTCTAAACTGATAGGAAGGAGCATGGATTTAGAATAGTTGATTTGCAATCCTGCTACCCTGTGATACATTTCTAACTGTTGCTTAAGTGGCTTGAGGGCTGTTATGGGGTTTTGCAAAAATAAGAGCATGTCATCTGCAAACATATTCGCTTTATGTATCTCATCCCGCATGGCAACCCCCTCTATAGAAGTGTCTTTGTGTAGCTGGATGGCTAGTAGCTCCATGACCATTGCAAACAACAATGGCAACAGAGAGCAATCAATAGTTATTGACTGACATGGGTGTGGGAGGAATCCTCACTGATAACTCCCAAGAGGAATCAAGCAATGGTGGCCTCTGTTGTTGTTGTTTAGTCGTTTAGTCGTGTCCGACTCTTCGTGACCCCATGGACCAGAGCACGCCAGGCACTTCTGTCTTCCACTGCCTCCCGCAGTTTGTTCAGACTCATGTTTGTAGCTTCGAAGACACTATCCAACCATCTCGTCCTCTGTCGTCCCCTTCTCCTTGTGCCCTCCATCTTTCCCAACATCAGGGTCTTTTCCAGGGAGTCTTCTCTTCTCATGAGGTGGCCAAAGTATTGGAGCCTCAGCTTCACGATCTGTCCTTCCAGTGAGCACTCAGGGCTGATTTCCTTCAGAATGGAGAGGTTTGATCTTCTTGCAGTCCATGGGACTCTCAAGAGTCTCCTCCAGCACCATAATTCAAAAGCATCAATTCTTCGGCGATCAGCCTTCTTTATGGTCCAACTCTCACTTCCATAAATCACTACTGGGAAAACCACAGCTTTAACTATACGGACCTTTGTTGGCAAGGTGATGTCTCTACTTTTTAAGATGCTGTCTAGGTTGGTCATTGCTTTCCTCCCAAGAAGCAGGCGTCTCTTAATTTTGTGGCTGCTGTCACCATCTGCAGTGATCATGGAGCCCAAGAAAGTAAAATCTCTCACTGCCTCCATTTCTTCCCCTTCTATTTGCCAGGAGGTGATGGGACCAGTGGCCATGATCTTCGTTTTTTTGATGTTGAGCTTCAGACCATATTTTGCGCTCTCCTCTTTCACCCTCAATAAAAGGTTCTTTAATTCCTCCTCACTTTCTGCCATCAAGGTTGTGTCATCTGCATATCTGAGGTTGTTGATATTTCTTCCAGCAATCTTAATTCCGGCTAGGGATTCATCCAGCCCAGCCTTTCGCATGATGAATTCTGCATATAAGTTAAATAACCAGGGAGACAATATACAGCCTTGTCGTACTCCTTTCCCAATTTTGAACCAATCAGTTGTTCCATATCCAGTTCTAACTGTAGCTTCTTGTCCCACATAGAGATTTCTCAGGAGACAGATGAGGTGATCAGGCACTCCCATTTCTTTAAGAATTAAATAAATTAAAAGTCTACTAAAATTATCACACTTCTCCCACATTTATTGTTTAAATGTGCACACAGAGCGGGAGACTGGAGGCAGGAAGATGTGCTGTGTCTCCCCACCCCACGACCATGCCCCCAAACACCTTCATGACCTGGCACAACCTCTTGCATACCTTCCAACATTTCTCCGATTAAGATAGGGACATCCAATTCCATAATGATAATTCTACTATTTATACCCCACACATCTTACTGGGTTGTCCCAGCCACTCTGGACTGCTTCCAACATATATAAAAACACAATAAAACATTAAACATTTTTAAAACTTCCCTATACAGGATTGCCTTCAGATGGCTCAGGGATTGGGTAATTCTATACCCTCCAACACTTCTCCAATGAAAATAGGGACATCCTAAGGAAAAGTGGGACATTCGGGGATCAAATCAGAAACCAGGACGGCTTCTCTAAATCAGGAATGACCCTGGAAAACAGTGACTCTTGGAGGGTCTGCTCTTATGGCTCACTGCAAGGGCCCAAAGGCTACATATCCCCACAAGGAACTTTTCGGGGGCCACATGTCATTGGTGCCTGAGGCATGCAGCAACTGATGTAATACTTAACTTTTCCAGGGTAGATTATGCTCCAGGCCTCTGCATACACATCTCTCCATCCCCCATCCAAGGAAGCAAGACAAGTCAGCCCAGTCTGAGTTGCAGGACTGAGCTAGTGAGGGGTGTGGCATGGGATAAAACCAACAAGCAAATGAAAAAAAGCTCTTCCTTGCTTCTGTTTTGCAACTTCCTGGCATGAAGTCATCAAGGACAAAGCCAAGGGGAGCTGGGTTCTGTCACGAGGGTGGATGGATGGCTCCCAAAGGCGCAGAGGGGCGTCATCAACTCACAGGTCATTTGTCTCGCCTCCACTAGGCCCAATATGCATCTCGCTCTCACATTCCTCTGCCACTCCTAAGAACAAATTGTTTCTCGGTGTACATTAAAAATCGATACGTGATGGATCAGGCAGTGCCAGGTATTAATATGGAACGGTGCCCTGTCACTCTCTTAAAGGTGACCCCTGACATGGGACCTGCACAGCACCACAAACAGGAAGGTCAAAAATAGCCCTGACATTAGTGGTCTGATTGGGATGCCTGGAAGGGAGAGAGGCGTCCCATGTTAGCAGGAGTGGGCAGTCCACACGAGAAACAACCTGCAGAGATTAGGAATTGCTCTATGTAAAATTTGCAAATGCTGAAGAAAGAGGAGATGGACAGATCTGCAAGACGTCTAGTTGTCAGGGAGAGCCAGGGTCTCTGCTTCACTTGCTGTTGGGTCGGTTTATCGCTAGGCAGACCCTGCAGCATAGTCCAAACTTCCTTTGGCTTTGTTATTGTTTGAAGGTTCAGACCATTGGCTATGCTGTCTGAGGCTGATGGGAGTTGTAGTTCAGCAACATCTAGAGGGCACCACGATGGCTATCTCTGTGATACTATCATCTACTAAACGATTCAGTAGAATAAAAGCAAGGGTGAGCTTTGGTCTTTCTGTGAGAGGCCAGAATCGCAGCAGGGAGCTTCCTCTCGCCTTCTGTTCTGTGCATGCCCGAAATCTGCCTCTAAATGAAAGCTTTTGCCACACAGAATCTTTAAGCTACCTTCAACTTCCTTCTTGAGCATGCTTTGAGAAGAAGCATTTCTGGAGAGCATTTCTTCCTCTCCATGCTTCCAGCCACATTTCTTTAACATGGCCCCATTCTGCCCCCACAAGTGTGCCTCTTGCAAAATCCAGCAGCTGAGTTGGTCATTGCCTATTTGCTTTCCCCAACCTGGTACCCTCCAGAAGTTTTGGGCTACAGTTTCCATCAGCCCCAGTTGGTATGGCCATATTTAAAACTTTAAAATGGTTTAAATTTCTGCAAGGAAGCCTGGGAAATGTTCTCCCTTCCATTCAGAAGCTGGGAGACATGCAGAATTCAACAGGTGCAGCCTTTCCTAGCATGGAGTTGTAGGGATGAGGAACACTACACCCAAATTTCTCTCTGTTGTGGAGTTGTTGTGCCCTTCTTTTAAGGGGAGAGTAATTTACCTCAGGAATTTTAACTCTAGATGATAAACAAGCTAGGGGAGTTACTAGTAGAGAAAGAGATTGGAGCTATTTGCACCACCAGAACCACAATGAAATTTGCCTCTTCAGTTCTCCAATGAGTCTGTGATATACTGCTGTCTGCATTATATATAGACTAACCGGTGGACAGGTGGAAGGATCCTGCTGGACACAAGAACTGGACTTCAGGGCTTTCCACCTCTGTGTGCCTATCGCTAACAGAGCAGTCTAAACCTTACAGCACTCTACGTATTTCCTGGACCCACTTTGGGAAAACTATTCCAGGTCAAAAGCCATTTGTATTGTAGTGTAGATGTGACTCAGGCCCTGCCACACTTTACATTTAAAGCAGGGGTCAGCAACCTTTTTCAGCCATGGGCTGGTCCACTGTCCCTCAGACCATGTGGGGGGCCGGACTATTTTTTTTTGGGGGGGATGAACAAATTCCTATGCCCCATAAATAACCCAGAGATGCATTTTAAATAAAAGGACACATTCTACTCATGTAAAAACATACTGATTCCTGGACTGTCCGCGGGCTGGATTGAGAAGGCCCCCCTGGGCCTTAGGTTGCCTACCCCAATTTAAAGCATTATATTGCCACATTAAGCAGTCATGACTACCCCAAAGAATCCTGAGAACCGTAGTTTGTTAAGGGTGTTGAGAGCTGTTGGGAGACTCCTCTTCCCCTCAGGGAGCTACAGAGTGGTTGAAGAGCCAGTTCCTCCTCCCAGGAAACTGACTGGGTACAGCTTGTGGTGAACTTGCTGGAAGGAATTACTTCTTTATATCACTGTTAAAGGCATGCCAGGCTCCCGTCCTTTTTTTTGCTCTGCTCAGGGTTGCCAGTTTTTATTGGTCTCTCTGTGCCTCAAACACTGGCTTGACAGGCAGGAATTTGTCAGGAAAGCAAGAATTAACACCATCTTATGCCAGCATATCAGGAAGTGGTGGAGCATTCCCTTAGGGGGGCCATGCTGCGCCACCTGCCCAGCCACACAGTGGGGAGCCCAGCCAGCTGACGTCGCCCTGCTTTGAGGGGCGCACTCACAGCGCCCTGTGAGCCCAGCGCCGCTTTGCGAGGTGTGGGGCTGGCAGGGTGCAGGCCTGTTGCGTCCTTCTCAAGCCCCCCTCCAGCTGGAGGTCAGGTGAAAAGGACACAACAGGGCAGGGCACAAAATGGTGCTGGGCTCTCAGGGCGCTGTGAGATGTTGTGACCTTCTCCTGGTGTCTTCCAGCTGGAGGATGGTGAGAAGGACGCAATAGGGCAGGGTGTCGTGAGTAATGCCCCCTCCAAAAAAACTGTACCTAGAACAATTGCCTCCCCCGGTCCCCTGCTACGCCTCGGATATCAGGTGGAGCCACAGCAGCCTTAGGAAATGCTGGCAGCCCTAAGCAAGGCCTGTGATGCCTGCTAGAATGGCCAGCTTTGGAATCAGTCTCTGTGCCTGATCCTTTAATTGCAATTTGATCTGCAGCAATTAGGAAGTGATAACCTTTAGTTCCATCCATGCCATATAAAACCTCACTTATTGATTCCTTCAACATTAAACCCTTCTTCAAAGGCACAATAAGAGGCTGGAGCTGAGTGGGGCTTGTTAACAATTCTAGTAGTTGCTGTTCCTTCTTGGTCTTATTGCCATAACTGAGTTTCCAGTATGCCTTTGAAATAAGCAAACTTGATTTCAACTTTTGATGTGCAACTTCAATGCTGGCCCTTTTTATGGTTCATCTTACATTTAAACCAGACTTGGACAGGGCAGCTTCAAATAGAGGACTGTACAGGAGGACACATGGCCACCCCACAGAGAGACTGGACCTCAAAGTCCACCTTTTGGCATGGCTTCATTATGCAGTCTTTGGCAAGACACAACTGCCTACCTGTGGAAGGGACTTCCAATTAAGATTGTAAATCTCTCTCCCAATTAAAACTGTTCTATAGATATGTGATGATGTCAGTCAGTCACACTTCTCCATCTTTTTAATGAAAGTGCTGTCAAGCTTCTGCCAATGTCAGGTGAACCCAGAAGGATCAAGTACACAGTGTTCACTCTCTTTCACAGTGAAGGTAGATTAAAGGAAAAGAGAAAGGGAAGGGTCAACAATGCCTGGCATGTTGAAGAAATTTGAAAGTGGGCATTTTAAAAAATTATTTCAGATGAAAGCAGGCATATTTCACCAGGGAAGGAGCCCCTTTCTAGCAAATGCCAAATAAGGTGACCATTGAGGAAATGGATACGTACAAAGCCCTGTGGAACAACGTCTGCTCTAGATTATATAACAGGGATGGGTTTTTATGATCTGATTAATGCTACAAAGAATGACAATAGGAGGGGAGGAATGCTTATTTTACATTCTTAGGGGCTTCTGATAACCCTTCCTATGGGTGTGGTAACCATGCCCTAGACTCTCAGCTGTTCATCCAGTTGTGTAGTGAAGACTGTGACCCCAGTACCTCCTTGAGAGCCAGGGATGGATGGACCAAACCAATTATTATTATCCCTCTCCCAACCTGCAACTGTCCTATCCAAAAACTGGGTAATAGGATCCAGTGATCTACTCATAAGACCAACTAATTTCCTTGTGGACTAGTGCTGGCTAGAACCAGACTGAGAACGCTGCTCTCAGACAACGGGCAATCACTCATTGGTAGGCACCTGCTTCGCATGCAGAAGGTCCCATGGTTCCAACCCTGGCATCTCCAGGTAGGGCTGGGAAAGACTTTTGTCGGAAACTCTGCAAAATGGATGTCACTCTGTGTGCAGACAATACTGAGCTAGATCAGGGCTGGCAGCAGGTTTCAGCGTGTCTTGAGCAAGGTGCTGTCTGGGCCTCACACCACCACCCTGTTCCCCTCTCCTCACACCCAAAGTAAGCTTGCCAGAGGGCAGGAGCCACCAGAGGCTCTAGAACAGTGGCTCTCAACCTTCCTAATGCCGCGACCCTTTAATACAGTTCCTCATGTTGTGTCGACCCACAACCATAAAATTATTTTCGCTACTTCATAACTGTAATTTTGCTACTGTTAGGAAATATTTATTGAAGTTTTACAAAAACATAAATACAAGAACACATAATAAAAGAAAAAAGAAAAATAGAGATACAACATACAAAAGCAAAGAAAAAATAAGAAAAATTAAAAACAATTCCATTTTTTATAACTTAAAACTCATTTGCTTGTTTCCTTGGCCTCCTCACACCTCCCCTTTTTGTATTCCCATTTAAATAATCAAATCAGCAAATCCTTACCCTCTTTCGTTTATCTTAACTCTATATCTTAACATATTATAACTCTATATTTTCATCCATTTATCAATTCATTTTTGCATATTCTTATTAACTTTGTTGCTAGTACCACTTATTTCCAATCCAACATCATTTTAACATTCACTAATTTTACAATGTTTCTGCAGATAATCTTTAAATTTCTTCCAATCTTCTTCCACCAACTCTTCTCCCAGGTCTCGGATTCTGCCAGTCATTTCCGCCAATTCCATAAAGTCCATCACTTTCATCTGCCACTCTTCCAGGGTGGGTAGATCTTGTGTCTTCCAATACTTTGCAATAAGTATTCTTGCTGCTGTTGTTGCGTACATATAGAAAGTTCTGTCCTTCTTTGGCACCAATTGGCCGACCATGCCCAGAAGGGTTCATTTTCTTTACATTTCCAACACTTATTATCAGGCAAATGATATATTTTTGCAAGCTTGACTGGTGTCATGTACCACCTATATATCATTTTCATAATATTCTCTCTTAAGGCATTACATGTCGTAAATTTCATACCGGTGGTCCACAACTGTTCCCAGTCAGCAAACATAATGTTATGATGAATATCTTGTGCCCATTTAATCATTGCAGATTTAACCATTTCATCCTGCGTGTTCCATTTTAACAGCAAGTTATACATTCTTGAAAGTATCTTAGTTTTGGGATCTAACAGTTCTGTTTCCAATTTTGATTTTTCCACCTGGAAGCCAATTTTTTTGTCCAAGTTATAGGCCTCTCTTATTTGATAATAATGAAGCCAGTCTCGCACTTTATCTTTTAATTTCTCAAAACTCTGCCATTTCAATTTCTCTCCTTCTTGTTCCAATATTTCCCAATATTTCGGCCATTTGGCCTCCATATTGAGCTTTTTCTGAGCCTTCGCTTCCATTGGTGACAACCACCTTGGGCTTTTATTTTCCAATAAGTCTTTGTATCTTATCCAGACATTGAACAATGCTTTCCTGACAATATGGTTTTTAAATGCTTTATGTGCTTTAACCTTGTCGTACCACAAATATGCATGCCACCCAAAAACATTATTAAAACCTTCCAAATCCAAAATGTCTGTGTTCTCAAGAAGCAGCCAGTCTTTCAACCAGCAGAATGCTGCTGATTCATAGTAAAGTTTAAGGTCTGGCAGGGCAAATCCGCCTCTTTCCTTTGCATCAGTTAATATTTTAAATTTTATTCTGGGCTTCTTGCCCTGCCAGACAAATCTAGAAATGTCTCTCTGCCACTTCTTGAAACAGTCCATCTTGTCCAAAATTTGCAATGATTGAAACAGAAATAACATTTTTGGCAATACATTCATCTTTATAGCTGCAATTCGACCCAACAAGGAAAGCTTCAAATTTGACCATATTTCCAAATCTTTTTTCACTTCTGTCCAACATTTCTCATAATTATCTTTAAATAAATTTAAATTCTTAGCAGTCATATTAACCCCCAAGTATTTTACTTTCTTAACTAATGTTAAACCTGTCTCCTTCTGAAACCTCTCTTTCTCAATCGGTGTAAAATTTTTCTCTAAAACTTTGGTTTTTAGCTTATTCAACTTAAATCCTGCCACATGACCAAATTCTTGAATCAATTCTAATACTCTTTTCGTACTAGATTCTGGCTCCTGTAACATCAAAACTAGGTCATCTGCAAAAGCTTTCAATTTATATTGTTTGGCTCCGACCTGAATACCTTTAATCAGACGGTCCCTTCTAATCATATTTAGGAGAACCTCCAGGACCGAAATAAAAAGCAATGGGGAAATTGGGCAGCCTTGTCGTGTCCCTTTCTCTATCTTAAATTCCTGTGTCATCACATTATTGACTATTAACTTAGCCTTTTGTTCTGAGTAAATTGCACTTATACCATTTTCAAACCCTTGACGCACCCCCATTCCCTGAAGATTTTTCTTCATAAAATTCCAAGAAATATTGTCAAAGGCTTTTTCCGCATCTATAAAAATTAAAACTGCTTTGGTATTAATGTTCACTTGCAACTTCTCCAAAATGTTAATTATATTCCTCGTATTGTCAGACAAAGCCAGCTTGGTCCTTATGTATCTCTTCAACTAGTACCTTTTTTAATCTATTAGCCAAAATATCAGCAAAAATTTTGTAATCCACATTGAGCAGGGATATGGGGCAGTAGTTCCTAGTGTCTTTTCAGACTCAGTTTTCGGTATAAGTGTAATGTAAGCTTCCTTCCATGACTCTGGCGCCTGTTTCCCCTCCAAAATTTCATTACAAACCTCCTTTAGTGGCTGAATTAACCAATCTTTCAAAGATCTATAGTATTTTGAGGTTAAGCCATCCGGCCCTGGAGATTTACCCAACTGCATATTCTGAATGGCACCTTCTACCTCCTGTTCTGTAATTTTGTGGTTCAGCATTATCTTGTTTTCTTGAGAGATTTTTTGTAATCCGTTTGTTTTTAAAAACTGGTCTATGTCAGTCTCTTTCTGTGGCCCTTGTGTATATAGTTGTTTAAAATATCTCTGGAAGCACTTTCTAATCTCCAATGGATTCTGTATGTTCTTTCCTTCCACATCCAAATTTGTGATAGTGTTTAATTTTTGTCTTTTTTTCATCTGCCAGGCTAACAATTTCCCGCATTTGTTAGCCGATTCAAATGTCTTTTGTCTCATCTGTTTAATTTTCCATTCTACTTCCTGGTTTATCATTTTCATATATTGTACTTGATGTAACTTTATTTCTCTCAGAATCTCTTGCGACTTTGGTTTCGCTCTTAATTTCTTCTCTCCTTCTTTTATTTTTTCCAAGATTTTATCTTTTTTCTCGTTTAGGATTCTCTTCTTTATTGCATTCTGTTGGATCAGAAACCTTCTCATGACCGCTTTACTTGCATCCCAGATTACTCTTTTTTCAACCGTGGTATTCAAATTTATCTCAAAATAGTCTCTCAAGATTTTTTGGGCCTTCATGGTAACCTTTTGATCTCTAAACAAGGTGTCATTCATCCTCCATCTGAAGGAACCGATTGGTGTTAGTTTCATCTCCATCTTCACAGCATTATGGTCGGAGCAAGTTTTTGGGCAAATTTCCACTTTTCGAATCTTAGGTGCCAGTCCTCTAGTTATCCATATTTGGTCAATTCTTGTCCATGTCATTTTGGCTTCAGAGAAGAATGTTCCCTCTCTTCCTAAGGGGTTCTTAGTTCTCCAAATGTCAATCAAGTCCATATTGTCAGTCAAGTTAAAAAAAGTTTTTGGTAGTCTGCCATCTTTAGTTACAACCTGTCTCTGCGACTTGTCCATAATTGTAGATACCACTCCATTCATATCTCCCATAATGATAATGTTGTAATCCATGTAGTCTAACAATGTCTCATGCAATTTCTTAAAAAATTCAGATTTCCCCTCATTTGGTGCATAAACTCCTACTATCAAAAATTTTTCTCCTTGTGCTTGAATTTCAATTGCCACAAATCTTCCTTGTTCATCTTTAAAAACAAATTTCGGTGATAGGCTCTCTTTGGCGTAGATAACAACTCCTCTCTTTTTAACCTTATCCGATGAAATAAACTCTTGGCCCAATATTTTATTAATCAGTACTTTCCTGTGTAGCCTTATCACATGTGTTTCCTGTAAGCAAATTAAGTCCAATTGTTCCTTTTTCAATAAATGAAAGACTTTCTTCCTCTTCTCCGGGGAATTAAATCCATGAATGTTCCAACTTAATAATTGCAGAGACATGGTGTAGTTATTCTACTTTCCTCCAACTGCTCCCAAAAGTTCTTCTTTTTCTGGCGGTGGTATCACTTTTTCTAGTTTGTCCAATCCCGAGGGTGGTGGTACTATGTCTAGTACTCCTGATTTTAAAACTCTCAGCTCTTCTAGAACTTCTTTTTGCAGGTCTTCTTCGTGGTCTTTCAAAAAATTTCCCTTGTCTTCCACTGATCTTATTTTGAACTTTTCCCCTTTAAAGGTAAAAGATAGTCCCTGGGGGAATTCCCACCTAAAAACAATTCTATTTCTTCTCAATAGGGCCACCAGATCTCCGTAGTTGGTTCTAAGATCCAATAGATGTTTCGGAATGTCCTTAAAAATCTCCACTCTTGAATCGTTTATTTCCAAAGTCTTCTGGAAGTGCGCACTCAGTATTTTGTCTCTCTTCTTTCATCCGGAGGGTAACCAAACAGTCTGTTATGAATTGTAATGTAAATATCTGATATGCAGGATGTATTTTCATTGTTACAAATTGAACATAATTAAAGCATAGTGATTAATTACAAAAACAATATGGCTGGTTCTGTGGATTGGAAAGGGGAATCCGTGGGGTCTTTTTTGCGGCGCGGGCGCCGTTTCCCCCCGCTGACATTTCCCCCTATCCCTCACCGCGGCGGAACGTCCCCCTCCTCTCAGTGTAGTAAATCGCCAGCCAATCGCCTGCTAAGGTTTGAGGCCCTGGCCAATGGCTGAGTGACGGCTGCGCGTGGCTGAGAGGAGGAAGGGGGCTGGGCTGAGCTGGATTGAGTGCATTTCCAGCAGCCCCTCATCGGAGCAAGCTGTTTGCCACTGCTTGTGCTGCCGCCGCTCTGCTAACCATGGCTCCTGTGCCTGCCCTTGCGAGCGGCAGAGGCTGTCATTGGTGGAGGAGGCCCCCCCCCCAAAGCTTGCCGACCCCTGGTCTTAGGCGACCCCTGTGAAAGGGTCATTCAACCCCCAAAGGGGTCGCGACCCACAGGTTGAGAACCGCTGCTCTAGAAGTAAATCAGGTGGTGGTGGCAGCCACCTGCTCCACCACTTCTCTTTTACATCACTGGACTCTAAAACTTGTTTTCAAAAAACAAAACAAGATGTTTGCATCAGCCACAGTGGGTCCTGGCACTGGCCCATCATGCTAGGTGCTGACACGGAGCCTGAGGCAGGTTGAGAAAGCATTTGACTTGGTCTATCTTAAAAAGTAGAGACATCACCTTGCCACCAAAGGTCCGTATAGTAAAAGCTATGGTTTTCCCAGTAGTGATGTATGGAAGTGAGAGCTGGACCATAAAGAAGGCTGATCGCCAAAGAATGGATGCTTTTGAATTATGGTGCTGGAGGAGACTCTTGAGAGTCCCATGGACTGCAAGAAGATCAAACCTATCCCTTCTGAAGGAAATCAGCCCTGAGTGCTCACTGGAAGGACAGATCGTGAAGCCGAGGCTCCAATACTTTGGCCACCTCGTGAGAAGAGAAGACTCCCTGGAAAAGACCCTGATGTTGGGAAAGATGGAGGGCACAGGGAGAAGGGGACGACAGAGGACGAGATGGTTGGACAGTGTTCTTGAAGCTACCAGCATGAGTTTGACCAAACTGCGGGAGGCAGTGGAAGACAGGAGTGCCTGGCGTGCTCTGGTCCAGGGGGTCACGAAGAGTCGGACATGACTGAATGACTAAACAACAACAACAAGGCAGCTTCCTATGTTCCAACTAGGGATGGGCAGATTTGTTAGTGTTTGTTCCCCCTCAATAGTTGTTTTTAAAAAAATGTTTTCACATTTCCATATCACATCAGTTTGTGATTATTTAAAAACAAACGCTTCACAAAAATTCACCAACATTTTAGCACAGATTTCTCATAATAAATGTAAATATGTGTTATAGAATTTATGGCCTCATAATGTATGTGTTTGCCTTGTAATAAATTTACAAGGCAAACACATACATAAGTATATAAACCACGTGTCTGAAATAGTACATGAGAGCAATCCTGAAACCATTTTGACTCTCCCAAATTGACCTCAAATGTTTCTCTGCAAGGAGGAAGGAAATGGGAAAGCCTCTCCATTGTCTTGTGCTTACCTGTCTTTAGGGCATCTTTGTGTATGGATAGGGTGAGCCTGTGACCTGGATTCAGGAACTAAGCATTTAGCATCTCAAAAGGAATGGCTGCCCAGGTAAAGCAATCAAGTGACCACTATCAGTATCCTGCCAGACAGGATTTCTGTTGTACACCACCCCCTGTGATGTATTTCTGCTGTAGCCCGCCTCCTCCTGCGATGTATGTATGATGTTTTGGGGGTGGTCTTGAGCTACAGGGTAGACAATTTCAAAAAGTCTATATAAGGGCTTGCACATCATTGCTCTGGGTTCCTCCTCCCTCTGGCATGTGGTAAATGAGGACCCTGTTGCAACAGTTTTAATAAAGATCAGGCTTACTGGCTGCTTTGCTTCTCAATATTCTCTGGTTGGCCTCTGATATTTTCTCCTACCAATAGGGAACCCACTTAAGGACTCTATACGGGCTCTTGGATACCCCATAAGGGAAAAGGAGCAGGTTTTTTCTACATCATTTGTTTGTATGCAATTCTGCCTAATATGCACATTTTTGCAAGGCAGTTTCCCTAATATAACACATTTTGCGTTGTTGCATGCCATCCCAATCTCCAAGTGGTGCGAGATTCCAGGGGTTCCAGGCACTTGCCCAAGGTTCATGTGTCCTTCGGAATGAGGTATAGAGAAGGTGGTGGTGTCTTTATGATATATGGTTTATCTGCACATATATATATACACAACCTGAGCCTATGATGGAGGGGTTCACAGCATTAAAACCCCAAGAGGGTCCTGCTTCTTCCATAGCCCGGCCTTGGATTCCAGCAGAAATCAGGCATGGCTCTGACCTTCTGCCTTCACAGACTGCTGTCTTGCTTCCAGCATCTAGCTCACAGCTCACATACACATACCCAACTCTAGCCTTGGCCTTTTCTAACTAAGTACCAGCAAGCTGAGGGAGGGTTTGCCCACCCATTTGCTGTATTGCACTGTGTCACCTCCTTTGTTAACAACCCATATTTAGTGGCCCATTGTCAAGAAGCTTGCCTGGATATCCCAATAACTTGAGTTCTTGCTCAGACTTGAACATTTGCTGGATCCAGGAATTAGCAGGGTCTCAGCATATAGCCTATCGTGCCCCCACCAACTTATAATGCTATGTTCTTTTTGTTAATACCCAGTATATACATCTTTGGACATATTACTTAGCTAGAGAACTGCATTGCAAAATTCTGAGAAATATGAATTTTGAATGATGGTTGTGTTTCAGTTAATGTATTGTTTTGGAAAGTACAAATTAGGGAGGTTCACTTTTAAATCAAGATGCCTTGGTGTAAGAAAACTTCCGGTGGCCTTACTCTGCCTTTTTAGTGTAGAAGATTTCATTTCATTTATTTTATTGTTTAGATAATTTATACACTGCTTAGCTTTGGGGGGGAGGGGGCGAGTCTCTAATACAATATAGGAGCTTGCACTGCCATAATTCTGATGGCCCTGGAAAAAGAGAAGAAATGTTTTTGAGGTGAATTCCCCTGAGTTGGATCCTCCAAAGAAAGCAAAACAAGTTTTGATAAGAATAGCAAAATTTTCCACGGTAGGTCATAGAATCATAGAATCATAGAGTTGGAAGAGACCACAAGGGCCATCGAGTCCAACCCCCTGCCAAGCAGGAAACACCATCAGAGCACTCCTGACATATGGTTGTCAAGCCTCTGCTTAAAGACCTCCAAAGAAGGAGACTCCACCACACTACTTGGCAGCAAATTCCACTGTCGAACAGCTCTTACTGTCAGGAAGGTCTTCAGTTGTCCTTCAGTATCACCTATTATGGAGAATCTGAGGTGAATTTGGAGAAAGTTCCTGCCCAGGAGACACTTCTGAGGAATTTGAGGGAATTTTATACTGCTAATATTTCCCAGGGGGAGGGCATAGATTAGAACATCCCTCTGAGCAATAAGGAATTCTTTTCGCATGAGCTGGTCCATTTAGTTTAATACCATCAGACGGCAGTTTCCCCCAAATCTGATGCTACTTTCCAAGACACTTTTAAATGGATGTGGGGTTTTCTGCAGATTTGTTCCAATTCAGCAGTAAACAGCAGTGTCTGACCTGTGACTAGACATCACAGGGCCAATGGAAGGGTGGATGGACCCCTTGTCCAGCCCTGAGGTACAATCTCTATCTGAAATAAATCTCAGGTGCTATTTTCAGGTGAGATTCCATCACATACTTGCAAGTTCAGATTCAGGTAGGTAGCCATGTTGGTCTGACACAGTCAAAATATATATATAGAAAATAAAAATTGCCCAGTAGCACCTTAGAGACCAACTAAGTTTGTTCTTGGTATAAGCTTTCGTGTGCATGCACACTTCTTCAGATAGCAAGTTCAAGTTGCACAATTACAGCCGAGTGGGAGGTCTTGTATAACAAACTGGCTTCTCAAAAAAAAATAAAAAATCAGTTTTTTGTGATAAGGAAAATGACAAGAAAATGCACTGGAAAGTGTGGGACAATACCCACAAACAAATCAGCATGAATGCTCAATAACTAGGTCATCTGGAACATGGGCATAGCCAGGATTTTTGTTAGGAGGGGCAGTTGCGATGTGATTAGTTAGTTAGTGAAGTATTTCTGTTGTTTTACTTGATGGGAGGCAGCTGCCCCTCCCTCCCCCTTCCCAGCTACACCCATGTCTGGAAGTGCCTTCAGAGTTCCCAAGGGAGCTCCAAACTTACATTCCTGGGAGTGCAAAGCAAGCAGTTTTGCCATTAGCCACGTTAGTTGCTCAGGGGCCCCACCAAACTTCCATTCCATTACACACTTCATTGCACATTGTGGCCACACAGGATCCTGCTTTCCATGCTGCTTGTGCCTGCAAAAGTTTTGAGACAGTCACATTGCTTCATGTTCACTCAGCACAGATCCCATAACATCCTCCTGAAGTCCCATAGCTTTTTATGCCACAAATGTCCTGGTTTATTTTTGTCCTGCTTCTGTTGCACTATAGCTCCTCCAAACAGCAATAATGTGGTAGCATTGGAGACCCATCACAGAATAAATCCACCACTATTGCACTATTATTGTGTCAAGAACATGTTGCAGAATACACCCACAATAAAGCACCAGTCTGGAGAAGCCCTAAAAGAGACCCAGAACTACACAAGAATGAAATGAGATAAAATGCAGCCCTAACTCCATTCTAACACCTTATTTCCAACTCTGCCTCCCAACTTCAGGGTGGGAATTAAATTATCCTCTTTGGCATTGTTCTTCCTTGTTACCTAAAATCTTAGAAATATGCAACAAGGCTTAAATATCCTATGTTATTAATGTTCCAAAGCAGCTGAAAACATTGTCAAATGAAAAGGATTTTGAGAAATGCCTGAAGATTTAAAATGGGGGGGGGGGGGGGGAGAATGAGGTGAGGAAAGGAGAGCAGCCTCTTTCCCCCTTTTTAATAAACCCTTTAGAAAAGATTTACAGTGCCGATAAGTGAACAAAGAGCTAAGATGAAAATAGATCTGAGACTCGGAGCTGCTATAGATCCGTTTAATATAGGTGTTTGTTACTTTTCAAAGACAACCGGGAAGGCTCCAGCAAGGTATTAATGTGGGGACCCAGTCAACCTGGGAGGCTAAGGTGAGGGGAACTGAAAACTAAACAGGTACCAAGGGGTGGAAGCAAATAGGCTGCCCAAGGGCCAAGGTGCACATATAATTCTTGAATTGGGGAAAACCTAACAAGGAAAAGTGTCATTGCAATGCACACTACGGCACTTATGCTGACCCCAGTGCTGTGCGACTGGTTTCCTCTTAGTTTGCTGGTTTGTGACGCTGCTGGAGAGGCAGGCAGGAACACAGGATAGGTCAGCCAGCCCCCTCCATCTGTCTGGGCACGTCACAAGCCCCCACCTGCCCTGGCTGTGGCACCTGTGCTGCGGGTTGGTTGCCCACATCCTAACACCTGAGAGACCCTACACATTTTACTTTTTTGAAATGCTTCAAGTGCCCCACTGATAACATGGCTACCCCGAGGGTCTGGTGGGAATGACAGACAGTGGCAGCAAAGTCAGGCCAAGACAGTGTGGGGCCCTTGTGAGTACCCCCAAACCCCCAGCCAGTGCCCAACTTGGCCAAACTCTGGCACTTGGCTTGCTCCCAGGGACTGTGCTGAATGCAGAATCACCCTACTGTACTAAAAAGGTACCCCTGACCGTTAGGTCCAGTTGTGGATGACTCTGGGGTTGCAGCGCTCATCTCGCTCTATAGGCTGAGGGACCTGGCGTACAGCTTCCGGGTCATGTGGCCAGCATGACTAAGCCGCTTCTGGCGAACCAGAGCAGCACACGGAAACACCATTTACCTTCCCACTGGAGCAGTACCTATTTATCTACTTGCACTTTGATGTGCTTTCAAACTGCTAGGTTGGCAGGAGCAGGGACCGAGCAACGGGAGCTCACCCCATCGTGGGGATTCAAACCACCGACCTTCTGATTGGCAAGCCCTAGGCTCTGTGGTTTAGACCACAGCGCCACCCGCTACTGGACCTTATTTTTCCTGAAATTATCCTGAGATTCCATATAAGTTTTGAAGTCCCAGGTTTTTTCAACATGGTTGGGAAACACTGCTTGCTTTCTGTAATGTTCACCATCCTGAATGGGGTTGTCTAGGCCAAATTATTATTTTCATAACTGTTCCTGAGAAATCTGGTACTTGCCTCTCATTGGGACAATGGTGAATTTTCCCTCTTCCTTCTCTTCCCCCACCCACACATTCCATTCTATGTGACAATTTCATGCTGCTAGCTCCTTTCCTATCTGTCACACCCAATTTGGCATTGCTGCTTCGAGGGGAGAGATGTCCGTTATTATTTTTGTCTGAAGCGCCATCAGCGGCTTGTCCCCCAAGCTGAGATTTGTTGTCATCCACCTACAGAAGCTGCAGCTGTCACACTGAATTCCACTGCCCACTCTGGCCAGGAAGTCGATTCGGAAGGGAGCTTGGCAGGTGTGAACTTGGCCCTCGCCCTCCTCCACACGATGCAGAAAGCGCACGTTCCCACAATGCACTTCTCTGGATATTGTTTTGCTCTGGTTAAGACCATATGGAACCCTTACATCCCATCACTTTCTTCATCAGCCACTGGGGTCAAATAATCTTATGTACATCTGTTAAGTTTCACCCTGTAGCTAAAACAGCCCCTGGAGGGGCTAAGACTGAAAAACAAAACCACTCACTGATTATGGTTCTCTTCCCATTTGTGAAGGACAGGAAGTCTGTTACAGCAAGACAGGGAGGAGGAACCTGATGGCTTCGATATTGCTGGACTGCAGCTCCTTTCATCCCTGACCACGGATCGTGCTGGCTGGGGCTGAGAGTCCAAAAGCATTCGGAGAATCACAGGGCAGCCACCACTGCAGTAAACTTTCACCTGACGCAGTAAATATTTGAGGCAATATTTCCAAAAGAGCATTGACATTCGTCTACAGCAGCTTAACACAAACATTATTGGGCTGCATTTGCGGGATTCAAGTCCCTCCCAACCTCTACTGAGTGGTTCTCAAAGGGCGTGGTGCACCACAAGGCAAGTGGGAGGGAAGATTCAAGGACAAAGAAACATATAAGCATTGCTGTGCTGTATAGCATGGTACCAAAAAATGTTTTTCTATTTGCAGAATATGGATAGATATATTTTCAAATTGGGAGCAAGAGCAGTGATACTGCAAGCTCACACCTCTCATTGAGTTTGCATACATAAGTATGCCTAGGGTTGCCATACATCTGGGAATTCCAGACATGTCATCTTTTGGGGGTCCTACATACCCATCTGGGGGGAAATTTACATTTTAAAGCAAATGTCCAGGATTTGCAGGGGTGTGTGTGTGTACGGGTGGCTCTGGTTCTGGTGCAGAGCAGCTAAATTGCAGCTTGGAAGCCAAATCATGTGCAATTCTGACTCTTTTCTTGAAATTAACACAATGTTGTTCTGCCAAATAAAGCAGTTCTTTCCAAGGATATCAGGACAAAAGGAATGAGGAGGTGGAAGGGGAACCAAAGCAATTTTATTAATAAATAAACAGCAGGCACGCAAAGCATAAAATAAAACATACCCGATAGGGGCTACCCAATCTCCCCTTCAGCTGCCCAGAGCCCCAGGTAGAGCACAGGCGAAAGACCCCGACCGTCAGGTCCTTTGATCTGGGTAGAAGCTCCCCGGGCCCCTCCAACCTATGGCTTCTACAGCCTGCCTTGATGTAATCCAGTGCACCTGGCGTTACTCAGGATTAGCCTAGGACCCTGAGATGGAATGGCTGAGAGTCTCCCACTACCTGCAGCCGGGCATCCAGCCAGCACTTGCAACACAGAAGAACCCAAGAAACTCCCGACAGGTGTGAGAAACACAAGAATCCAGCAGACCTCAAACTGGGGATGTTAAAGGGAAAGGGACATGCCATCTAACTCCTCGAAATACAATTGTCTTCCGCATTTCCACTACAAATGTCCAAACACTTGTTAAAATATTCAAAAGCTTTTACTTGCAGACCATATGGTTAAAGAAGAATATATGCAAAGTATTTACATTCACATGCTTATCCAAGCATGGACTTAGTTTTCCTTAGCTGAAGATCACAGCTTCTGTGTTTTTTCCTCTTTCCAGTCCTTGCCCTCAGCCTTCTGCACATGACCAGCTGGGCCAGGGAGCTGCTTCTGAGAGGTTTCCCCCTTATCCTTCCAGCAGACTTCTCCTGACTGGGAAAACACCAACGTCTGCATTTCTTTCTGCCACAAACATTCACACAGAAACATGGGCCTCCTCTCCTCTACTGTGTCTCCTCTTCAGAGTTTATGGACATGCAGCTATTATAATCAAGTCACTCATACTCAAAACAAAATGGAGAACGGAATAAGGACACCTTCCATGTGACCAGAGTTAACCGATCACACAAGAGTTACTGAGGAACATTCCAGAATTAAACACACAGTAATGTGTACAGTTAAACATTCCTAATTTCAGTAAATTAAATTGTTACAAGGTACTTTACAAGGTACATATATAAGAGGCTTGTTTGTAATTATATTTTGGGAAGGATTCATGTTCTTATGTAGCTGCACTGTTTTATACTTTCTGGATGCTCCGTGATCGTATCCTCAAGTAGTTGTGTTCTGGGTTATCAACTGAGTACTGCTAGTTGTTGTTTCTCTTTGTTTTCCAATTTATTTCTTGTCAATAAAACATTTGGTGTGGCACAATCAAATTTTTATTGCAAATTTTGGATAAAATGGATTGTTTCAAGAAGTGGCAGAGAGATATTTCTAGATTTGTCTGGCAGGACAAGAAGCCTCGAATAAAATTTAAGATATTAACTGATGCTAAAGAAAGAGGTGGATTTGCCCTGGCAGACTTTAAACTTTATTATGAATCAGCCGCTTTTTGCTGGCTGAGAGAATGGCTGCTTCTTGAAAACACTGACGTGCTGGACCTAGAAGGTTTTAACAATGTATTTGGGTGGCATGCATATTTGTGGTATGATAAGGTCAAAGCACATAAAGCGTTTAAAAACCATATTGTCAGAAAAGCACTGTTTAATGTCTGGATAAGATATAAGGACTTGCTTGAAAATAAAACCCCAAGGTGGTTGTCACCAATGGAAGCGAAGGCTCAGAAAAAGCTCAATATGGAGGTCAAATGGCCGAAATATTGGGAAATTTTGGAACAAGAGGGAGATAGATTAAAACTACAGAGTTTTGAAAAACTAAAAAATAAAGTGCGAGACTGGCTCCATTATTACCAAATAATGGAGACATATAATGTGGATAAAAAAATTGGCTTCCAGGTGGAAAAATCAAAATTGGAAACAGAACTGTTAGATCCCAAAATTAAGAACTTGTCAAGAATGTATAACTTGCTGTTGAAATGGAACACTCAGGATGAAACGGTGAAATCAGCTATGATTAAATGGGCACAAGATGTTGGACATATTATTATGATGGCTGACTGGGAACAGTTATGGACCACAGGTATGAAGTTTATGGTATGTAATGCCTTAAGAGAGAATATAATGAAAATGATCTACAGGTGGTACATGACACCAGTCAAGCTTGCAAAAATTTATCATTTGCCCGATAATAAATGTTGGAAATGTAAAGAGACTGAAGGTACATTCTTTCACCTTTGGTGGACATGCCCAAGGATTAAGACTTTCTGGGAGATGATCTATAATGAAATGAAAAAGGTATTTAAATATACCTTTCTGAAGAAACCAGAGGCCTTTCTCCTGGGCATGGTTGGCCAATTGGTGCCAAAGAAGGACAGAACTTTCTTTATGTATGCCACAACAGCAGCAAGAATACTTATTGCAAAGTACTGGAAGACACAAGATCTACCCACCCGGGAAGAATGACAGATGAAGGTGATGGACTACATGGAACTGGCGGAAATGACTGGCAGAATCCGAGACCAGGGAGAAGAGTTGGTGGAAGAAGATTGGAAGAAATTTAAAGTTTATTTACAGAAACATTGTAAAATTAAGGAATGTTAGAAGGATGTTGGAATGAAGTTATGTGGTTTTAGCAGAAATGTTATAAAGGATTAAGTAAAAATAGACTGTTAATTGGTGAAAGGAGGGAAAGTAAAGTTACATTATATTAAGATAACTTATAGGACAAAAACTGGGAAAGATGGAAAGGATTTGCTGAAATAGCTAACCGAACTAGAATACAAAAAAGGGAGGTGTGAGGAGGTCAAGGAAACAAGCAAATGAAAGATAAGTTATGGGAAGGTTCGTTGTGTTTTTTAATTGTTTCTATTTTTCTATTTTTTCTTTCTTTTTCTTTTTTTTCTTTTTCCTTATTGTGATGTGTTGTCTTGTTTTTGCTTAATTTGGTGTTTTCTCTTTTTTCTTTTTGTAACCTTTAAAACTTTAATAAATATTACTTTAAAAAAAACACAAATTTTTATTCTGAAAGTGTGTGTGGCCCAGAGAAAAAAGTTTGAGAACTACTGGTGTACATCATGCACTTCTACATTTCAGACTGATTTAACAATCATTTCCCATCCTCAAGAAACCCTGGGAACATAGATTTATTAAGACACATCACATTTAACAGAAAAATTCACTGCACTCTCACCAAAACATGGCTTCCAAGATTCTTTGGGAGAAGCCATGGCTGTTAATATAGTATAAAATCAATACACACATATAGCCACTGGCTAAATCAGAGCATGTCATTAAACCATGACTTAGCAATCTGAGAGTGTGACGTGATGAGCACTGGGCTTCCGTTCACCTCCCTTATTCATGTGCAAGGGGCAGAAATTTAAAGCTTCTGGGCATGGTTTGTAACAAGCCACACTTTCCCGGTTCATCTGAATCTTATTATTAATTTTTTATTTGTGAATTTAACAAGAGGAAAGATGAGAGAAAAAGATAAAATAACATTTTAAAAAGAGAAGAGATAAATGATATTGATAAACAATAATATACAAATAATATTAAGAACAATAGACCACCATTAGTACATGAATCTTAAACCAAACATATAAATTAATTTAAGCCCTCCAGATGTCCAAATAGGTATCCACAGAAAATTCCTATATGAAATATTTCTGAATGCAGCCAAGGTAATAAGGTCCTTAGGCCACTGTGTAATAGATGGTGGGTTTTTATCCTTCCAGAGTTGAAGTCTCTTAGCTACCAGAAGTGTTTACAAAATCCACTTTTGTAGTCCATCCATGCGTCCCTATACTATAGGTAAATGGTTCAGAAGTACATTCCTTTCATCTGAATCTGAGAAACTGCAGTTGGTACACATCCTAGTTTCTGAACTAAGTATGGTTTATGCAACCCACAGTTTCCACAACTGTTCACCACTGCTTTACATTTCCTCCCCTTGTGCATAAAGATGGAGGGAAGCACAAGAACTCAAACTTGCTGAGGTTACTAATCCCATAATGCTAAAACATTGTTTAGAATTACATCTGAATTTTGTCAATATGACATAGGGAAACTGACAATAAGGGTAGAGGGAAAGGCATATCCCCCTAAAAACTGAGACAAGCCAACAATCGCAAAGCAAGCCTGAGTGATTTGCCTGGACTTCTGTGCTCACCTTCAGGTATCGTAAACACATTCCACTATATAGAAAGCACAGAGTATTGGGCAAATAACCCAGTAGTGTATCTATTAAGCGAACACTTTGTAAGCATTTGAATTGTCTTGACACGTGTCTGATTATGTGACATTCTTGTTCATTCAGACATCATTTAGGAAAGTGTAAGATGCAAACAGGGCCTCAGGTAATGAATTCCACTATTTCTGCTGACTCACAAGAACATAAGAAGAGCTCCGCTGGATCATGCTAAAAGTCATCGAGTCCAGAATCCTGTTCTCACAGCAACCGACCAGACGCCCATAGGAAGCCTATTAAACAGGCATGAAGGCAGCAAGTTCATCCTCTCCCCTGGTTCTCCGGAACTGGTATTTCAGTCATGCTCCCTCTAATACCACAAGTCGTACACAGCTATCATGACAAGTAGCCATTGAGAGCTTTGTCTAATCCACTTTTAAACTCATCTCAAATTGGCGACCAACACCACACCTTGTGGCAGCAAATTCCATACATTCAGCTATGCACCGTTTGAAGGTGTACTTCAGCTTTACTCTGGATTTTCAGCCTACCTGTGCAGCATTGCAAACAAATATAGCATCAATCCTTGCTTTTACCTGCAGTCATGTGTCAAATTCTACTGCGGGAGAGCTCTGTGTCGCAAGGATGCCACATTTAACTGAGCTGGAGAAGCAAGCTCCCCACCCTGCAGGTGTCCGGGGGGGCCACATCATCCCCCCCAACCTCCCCACTGGAGTTTCTGCCTCAGGTGCTAAAATCTATTGATTGGCCCCTGGATGAGGGGGGGGGTGCCATTTCCCGCTCTGCCTCAAGCAGCAAAATGTCTCAGCCTGCCCTTATACATGTTGCCCGCCAAATTATTTCCCTAGCACCACTGCTGACGCCAAGCAGCACACAGCCTTGAAGGCCCTTTCCTAATATGTTGATGCTTTCCTCTCCCAAATCCTTTCCTACATGAAAATAGCTGCCCCCGCTTCCTAAACACCCTCGTTATCCAAATCTCTGTTCCAAAGTGACCAAAGGTCACTGCTGCCCAGGCAGGGCACAGCTGATCTGCTAATCTGACTGAGTGTGGTGGGTAACACTGATATTTAAGGGAAGAAGTCCCGTATTTTTCGCTCTATAAGACGCACCAGACCACAAGACACACCTAGTTTTTGGAGGAGGAAAACAAGAAAAAAAATATTCTGAATCTCAGAAGCCAGAACAGCAAGAGGGATCGCTGCGCAGTGAAAGCAGCAATCCCTCTTGCTGTTCTGGCTTCTGGGATAGCTGCGCAGCCTGCATTCACTCCATAAGACACACACACATTTCCCCTTACTCTTTAGGAGGGAAAAAGTGAGTCCTATAGAGCAAAAAATACGGTACTTAAAACAAAACATTTTTATGCCACCTTTACACAATCAAAGTGGTTCACACAAATTGGAAGGTGGCGAGAACAATAACTTCCCATAATTGTATCTAAACAGAAACACCGAGCACAAACAAAAAACCCGAATAAGCTGAAACCAGAATAATACTTACTAGGCAGATCTCAACAGCCGAATGCCCTCCAGAACAAATACTTTATATATCTTTGTTTCCCGGCAGCAGCCACAGTTCACCCCTTTGCCTGATTAAGAATATCACGTCCTAGCCTTGAAAATGGTTCAGTATTTGGGGTGTGGGGTGTGGGGTAGGCTGCCTTTGAGACACCCAAGGGTCTGAGGTAGTATACGCTGCCTCATTTAGTTCTCTGGGATCACTTCAAAAAGACTAATAACATAATAGTAGAATAACGTAACGTCTGTTGTCTCTGATTAGATTACTGCGATCCCTTAAATGTGGGGCTGCTTTTGGAAACAGTTCAAGAAGTGCAGCTGATGTAGAATTCAGCAGCCAGGTTAAGGCAGTCTGTGCATATAACACCAATTCTGGCACGACTCCACTGACTGCCAATTAGTTTTCAGGCACAATTAAAAGTGCTGATTTTGAACTACAAAGCCCTCTGTGGTTTAGGACTGCAATATCTCAAGGGCTGTCTCTCCCCAGATGAACCAGCCGGGACCCAACGCCCATCATTTGAGGGCCTTCTTCATGTGCCCACTCTGAGGAAGGTTCGGGGGGCAGCAACAAGAGGAAAGACTTTTTCCGTACTGGCCCCCCATTTACAGAATGCTCTCCACAGGAAGACACCCCTGGCACTATCATGTCTGTTTTTAAGCATCAGGCAAATACCCTTTTTATTTACCCAGGCCTTCATTCTTTAATTTGAAGAGGGTAATTAGTTCTGCCTGTGGCCTCTTTTTTTTGCACCTCAGCCTTTTACTGGGGTTGGTTGGATTTCTGTTATATATCAAGTCATTGTTTATTGCTATTTTTATACTTAGTTTTAAATGTTTCTTGTTATTTCCATTCTTACTTTGTGAGTCACTTTGAGACTTTTCCATGTAAAGAGCAACAAATAAATATAATAATATTAGTGATTAAGTGAATGAGCTATGAGGTAACAAGTGTCTGGCTCAAAATTTAACTCAGCTGTGAACTCACCAGTCAATCTGAAGCAAACTACCCCCCAGATCAGCTCCTGACCCATCTGTGATACAGGGAGAACAAACGGGACCTTCAGCAAAAGGTTACTTACAGTGGGGAGAATTTTGTGGTCTGTTCTGGTCAACCAGCCATGCCTTATTTCAGGATAAATCACCTCCCACCCTGTTTTCATCACACACACACACACACACACACACTCAGTATTCTGTAGCCAAGTCCACTCTGCGTGCTCAGTCCTCATTGAGCTGTTTTCTGTCCCCTTAGGGGACAGGAAGGAGTACATATGCACATCTTAGGATTCACCTGAGCATGCTCATACCATCCTCTGGTTTCTTGGTTCCCTTACTTGGCTATAGTCTTGTCTGTGGCTAATCAGCTATGTTCAAAATTAGAGGGAGTAGTAATACTGACTCAGGACAAGTGTAAGGATTGCTGCAGTGCTGTGTGCAAAGTGCTTTGAGAACTTAGTTGAATAAATAAATAAATATTAATGTCAGAAGAAACATCTATTAAGGTGTCCTACTAATTAGGCCATCTAGGTCTGTACTTATAATGGCTGTTCTTCCAGGGCCCCAGGCAGAAGTCTCTTCCAGCACTGCTTTTAAACTTTTAACATTTAGAGATTATTAGTTTAGAAAAACTGGATTGGGAGGACATGAGAGGTGCATAAGATTATTCATGGCATGGAGAAAGTGTTCTCAAAAAACTATGATTTTGGGACATTGAAGAAGTTGAATGTTGGAAGATTTAGGGCAGACAAAATAAAGTACCGGTACTTCTTCACACAGAGCATAATCTATGGCATTTGTTCCCATAAGATGTAGTGATGGCCACCAACTTGGTGTTGGAGAGAAAGGGTTGGAATGGAGTTCAGCACAATGGCAATTATTCCAAGCACGTTAAAACTTGGTTAGATTTACATCCGGCCTCATCCGCCTTTAAACAAGTGTTCCCCACAAAATATTTAGGCTAGAATAAATTGTAGACACTTAGCTTTACAAGTACAGGCAGCAACCATTTCGCCTGGGGGGTCCCTTCCTGACCCCCACATGCATCAGTGGAGCATGTATAAACATGTGCTGCCCTGTTCTGCCTTCTTCTGGGTCCAAAAGGACCATGCATCAGCTAGACATACCTAAAATGGTTGCAGTCTATAAGTGAATGTTTTATTCACAGTCTCCATCGGCTGGCAGTAAAATAAAGGTGTAAAAAGGTTCCAAATAACTTCATAAAGAAAAGGAATTGGTTTCCTTACAAAATAATAATGCAATCTTCAGGTTAGCAAAGAAGCAGGCTGTAAAATCTCCCTTTTGGACAGAGTAAGGTTCCTTCGTTTTTCTTGCATCTGGGAGCCATTGACTGTATGGCTCCTTGCTTGTTTGAGGAAGCACAAAGAAAAAAAGACTGAAAGTGGGGAGCAAAGGCTGCTGTGTGCCTGCCAAGCCACACTCTGGTAACTTGAGCTCAGGGCTCAGGTTAACCCTTTCATCCATGAAAGTGTGAGCCAGTGACTGTATATAAAGAGAATTAGACAAATCCATGGGAGATAAAGCTATCAGTGACTACTAGCAACACTGGCTTATGTTCTGCCTCCACTGTCAGAGGCATAAGCCTGTGTATACCGGTTGCTGGGAATCACAGGGTTTTGCTTGCTGGCTTCCCATCGGCATCTAGTTGACCACCTGTGAGAACATGATCCAGGATCGGGTGGGCCTTTGGCTGATCCAGCAGGGCTTTTCTTATATTATGCTTAACTGGAGATGCTGGAGAATCTGGGACCTTCTGAATCCAAAACATGTAGATCCTTCATTGAGCTATGGCCCTTCCTTAGCTCAGTGTTTCATACTTTACTCTTCAGACAAATTCACCTTTGAAGCAGAAGCCATATACATATTCTTATGTTTTTGAGACTGAGGCAAAATAGTTAGGTGATCTGCGCAGACAGGAAAGCCAAGGCTCAAGTGACTAAATTAAATGCTACATTTTGCACATGTCAGAATATAAGCACACCCCTGGCAAATGCTGAACATGTTTTTCCACCTCACCCCAAACAAACCCCATAGGCACCATCTACACTTCTGTCTGCTTCCAAAGTCACATTTCTGGATGGTATCCTGGAATGCAATTCAAAACTGCATGGTGGGACATAATGAACCACAGCATTTAAAAATGCATTGAACAGTGGGACATAGGGACTGCTTTGAAAGGACTTTGTAGAGTGAGCACAGTTTGAATTAGGACCACCACCATGTGTCCTACATTAACAGGGGACAGTTTTCTATTTGAAGGTTCAAGTTTAGTTTATAGAAAGAAGAACCCTGAAGAGTGAGAGCAAAGAGGGGGCCTTGGAGGTGGCCATCAAAAGGGAGCACCTGAGCAGCAGAGAGAGCAGGCCCACAGATCACCTGGGCACAATCTTCCCCACGAGGGTGAATTGCATTGTATCTCTTTCTCGCTTTTAAAATAAATGTTGTTTTTCAGTCTTTCAGAAATATTTTGACAAATCAACATACAATCCAACATTTTCTAACAAATACGTATATTTTGACTTCCCCCCATTCCTTTTGTGGTTTTTTTATTTTTTAAATTTGTAACACTGCATCTCCTTCAGTACTCCAATTATTAATTACTCCCTAGTTATCCTTTGCATTGTATCTCTTTCTACATAGTAATTATTTATTAATTAGCATGTGAACATTTTATAAAAATCTGTGTCCTTTTTTATGGTGAAACGTGTCCTCTTTCTTTTTGCATCATGTGACTGGTGCCCTTAATCTGAACTCAGGTGCCACTTCAGACAGGAGTGCCAACTAGAAAAAATATTGAGGGGGGGAGGGAAGCCCTGCCCGGCATAATCAATCACATTTGGGGGGGCGAATATTTTATTGGGGGGTCAAATACCTCTTGGCCCCTAGGAGTTGGCTCCTATGACTTAAGATATACTGGCTGTGATCAAGATTCTGCAGCCGGGCCCAGCTTCACTGGGGAGGGGGCATGACAAACTTGCCAGGCAGGCTCCTTCCCACACATAGATCATGATTCCATTGCATACATTCAGTCTCATGATTTATATTTATAGCCAGACATGGCAGTAAGGTGTGTGCATGTACTGGACATTTGTTGACATATATTTTCAGCCTGTAAATCAGCACTTGTTCCCACTGTTCTTGGGATCAATGTCCCTGATTATCAATGTGTTTTTTGAGAGAGCATTTGACGTAGGAAAACACAAATGATTTCTCTGTCTCTCTAACTACAAGTCCTGGCTTAACTGCACAAAGTATATACTCCTTGTCCTAGGAAAAAAGCCTGGGGCAGCATTTTTCACTTCAGACTGTTGCAACACGGCTTCTGTTCCGATTGGCCCTAGCAACTCTCTCAAGATCTGAAGTTCAGCTTCATGTTCTGCCCTCGTGATAAAGGGTTGGAGGCTGGTCTGGCCCCTGCCCCGGATCAAAGAAGCCCCGGTAAATTGTACCTTTCTCCCTCACGCTTGTGCCCCCCACCAGAAAGATGCAAAGATCCACTCCTGGTAAACATTTGACGATAAAATGGCGAAAAAGGTGGATTTTAAGAACAACTGTTGTGATGAGTTTCTTTAAGTACCTCAATAAAACAAAAGCAATGTTATCAACAGCAAACAGATCCTTCCAAGCCCACTCCCTTTTAGTAAGCAAAAGGGATTTGAGCCTTTGGCATGCATACCTAATTCATACGTCAGCCTGCTGGAGTGTTTATATAACCATCGTCACTCAGGGTAAAGAACCAGAAAGCTGAACTACAGTTGCCGATGCTGCTGAAGAATAACAACATGTTATCCCAAGTATTCAGGGGTGTCTACCCCCTCCCACTACTTAAATGTCACCCCGTGACATTTGAATAACTTTCTTAAACACGTGGTGACAGGGAACATAGTATGGGAAGGTAATGCACCATATTTAAAGTACTTTGGGAGTGATTTTGATTTGAACAAATTGCACCAATGGTACACACGGCCTCCATGGGCAGGGCCAAAAGCTGTAGGGTGATGCCCCGTGATGAGATGAATACCATTTTAAAAATACTTAGAATATTTGTATGCTACCCATACAAAGATTATCTGGGTGGCTTATAATGTATATTTAATATACTGTACAGTAACCATGAAAAGAAAAAATATATAATGCAGCATTTAAACAAACAAACCTCAAGCAGCCTATAATAAAATCAATAAGACAAGACTCTCAGTCAGCACTAAAAATGCGAAGAGATTTTTAAATAATTTTAAAGGCCTGGGAAAATAAAAAGATCTTCACCTGGCACCAACACAGAGTACATACCAGGTGGCAAAAGAATACCAGCCAGGGTGGCACCATCAAAAAGCCTGTGGCTCACAGCAAACTGCTGTTATCTGGTCAGTGCAAGGATTTCTGCCCTACACATCCCCCAGTCTTGGCATATACCCACCTACAACATCATTGGGCACTTTCCCAAAATTTCAGATATGCCCACTTGCCCAAAAGGATTGGCAACCCCTACGAGGGCAGCAAATGTGTTGCACTCCAGATATTGTTGGATTAAATCTTGCATCATTCCTGCCCACTGACCATGCAGGTTAGGGCTGATGGGAACTGGAGGCCAACAACATCTAGAAGGCACCATATTGGGCTACCCCTGCTATAGACCATGGCACCTCCCCCCCTTCCTGACTCTTGAATCAGTGCTAGCAATGTACCAAGTACCCAGGAGGACACTGCTGGCAAACTCCTCCCACTCCCTCCATCCGGGTCTCAATGACACCAACCAGATTTGCCCCGGCACCCACAGTTAAATCAATGATTAGATATTTTATTGTGGACTAAGCCAGGGACTCAGCTACATCAGTAAAGGAAAAGCATTTTAAATGCATTATAACACTGTGACACCAGATGGCGCTGTGGAGTTCTGTCTTTCGGCAACGCGATTTCCCACTATGAGGTTTACAACGCGTTTTGCTGAAAGTTTTTTTGACGTGTCTAGATCCAGCCCAGCAAGCATTCAGTTGATGCCCTGTGGGTATCATACTCCAACATCTGTAGAGCATCCTTTCATCTTGTGCTCTGAGGAGGGCAGAACAGAGACTGGCCCCAGAATCCCATGATTTCAGAAGCTGGTGTTTTAGGAAAAGAAACACACGGCATTGTGAAAGCTGTCTCCCACCTCTTGGGCATTTCCCCTCCCTGGCCACCAGCCCCTTGGCATGGCCACCCTTCCTGGAAGGCCCAGTTGTTCTGAGATACTTCTATGTGGGGTGGGAGATATGCCACCCCTCACTCCGAGAGAGGGCACATTTGGCAAGAGCTCTCCCAGCACCCTCTTCAGAAAGCCAGGCAGGTCGGCCAGCAGGTGCTGGGACAGGAGGAGGGTCCTGTGTGCCAGCTGCAAAAGAGCCAGGTGGCCAGTGAAAGGGCAAGCACCTGCTGGTGCCAGCATTAAAAGGGCAGCTTTATTGCTTCCTTGTTTGGGTTGCGTAGGATCCTGTCTTTACTCCCCCCTCCCTTGGTGGCTCCCTCCCCGCATCCCCGCTCCCCTGCTGCTCACACACCAGGCAGAGCCCTGTCAGCCTTCAAGGGGAAAGAGGGAGAAGAAAAATAACACTTGAATATGTATTTCTGCTGAAATGAAAGAATTACTGCCCGCATATGAGGCGGCAGACACCTTAGAATATATAAGGGCATCCTCTGCATACACAAGAGGCAGGTTCTTCAAGTCAGCTTGCTTCGGGGGCAGGAACTGGAGGGCAGAGGGGCCTCTGGGAGGAATCATGTCCTTGATGGGGCAGCATCTGTCTTTAGGTAGGTGCGGGTGGCTGTGGAATATAAAGGGGATTTTGATTTTGAAGTGGATGGGTCTCCAGTTCTCTATGAAACCATTAAATGCTTGGTGATGGGATTCAAGCCCACCTGGAACTAAGTGTCTACTGCTATGAAAGACCCTTCCCAAAATCCAAGATGCGTAAGCTTTCTTAGTGGTAAGTGAAAATAACCTGGCACAAACTCTGCGCATGCTTGAGGGCACTATTTTCTTTGTCAGAGAGGTCTTGAGGCACCTTAAAACATTTGTTAGGGCACACCCACCCCTCTGGAAATTATTTTCTTTATTATCACGTTTCAGAGAAATTCATAAAAATAATCCTCAAAAACTTAACATGTACTAGGCGCTAAAAGCACCCCTGCCAAAAGATAGACAGCCTTCTGACATTTTTGAAATATTACCTATATAGAAAGTAAAATAGCAAGATTAGCCTATAGTTGCATACAACCCCAGTTAGACTGATCACTATGGCTGAAAACAGATCCGAGAGCTCAGATTAAACCTTATTGTATACTGTCCCCTGTTTAGCCCCCCCCCCCAACATCTCTTGTTCAAACTGGAAGATTTAACACACTGCACCCTGCGATTTTGCGCATGGATCTGAACCCACTGAAGTAAACGGATTTACGCGTATGCTGCCGAGTGTGGGGCGGGGGTGGCGGGGGCAACCTTTGATGTCTTCCTTCCCCTTGAGATCACAAGTTCAAACCAACCAACCCACCCTACTCTCTTCTGTGAAAAGTACAATTTTAACTTCTTCAGCATGTTCTCCGCCTCCCCCCGCTCACATTTTTTTTTGCCCCCAGACTCTTTCCCTCCCAGGAAGAGGTGTAGGAAGAAAAATCGCAACACCCTCTCCCTTCAGCGGCGGGCGGACTGGGATTGGTGAACTAGGGAATTAAGGAACATACCCCCCCCCCGCCGCCGCCGCCAGCGCCCCCTTCCCTGCCAGCATCTTGGGCAGGGCGCATGCAACTCACGCCCGTCTCTTCTCCACGCGCTCCCCTCCTTCCGATCAAGTGCAGAGTCAACTTTCTCCCCCCCCCCCGCCTCAATTCTCAGTGCATCTTGGATTGCTGCTCCGGATACCTGCTGCTCCTCCTTCCCGCACAGCTCTTTCGCGGTCTCCTTCCCACCGCAAGGATTTTGTTGTTTTCCCCTTTTTTGGGGAGTGCCTGCTGCTGCTGGTGGTCTTCCTTTCTTCGAGCTCCCCACACCTCCTCCAGACCCACCTCTCTCTCTCTCTCTTTCTTTCTCCCACCCACCCCCCTTCCCCGCCGCGCTCTCAATGCTGGCGGAAGATTTTTGCCTTGAAACATGAAGGTCCTCAGCTGGGTGCATCTGCTCCTTAGCCAGTGGCTCTTGCAAAAGGTAAGGGGCGAGCGGGGAAGGGAGCAGGCGCGGGCGGCTTGGCTGGCTGGCGGGCGGGCGGGCGAGGGGGTCGCGGGCGGGGGAAGTTGCCGTCGCCCAAGAAGGCAGCCTGGTGCCCGAAGCAAACTTGCCCCTTGGCACGAGGGAAGGGAAAGTGGGCACCAAAGGAACCAGGAGAGATTTCTGCCCGGTCCAAAAAACGGCTAGTACTGTGTATATGGCGAGGAGGGATTGCTTTAATTCTGGCCGCCGCCCGCATCGTTTCCCCAACTTTGACTCGACTCCGGGTTACAATTCGTTGGAATGTAAGCAGCAGAGACTTGACGCGTGTCTCGAAAGTTAAGGGAGACGCTGATTTCTGGGGAGCGGGGAGTCGTCTGTATGCATTCATTGGCGAGCTGGGCGGGCGGCTGGGTTGCGTGTGTGTCCTGTTTTCTTAGCGTGGGACACAATCAGATTATGTAGCAAGTTCGTCTCCCCCCGCCCACAAAAAGGAAACCAGCACGGAGCGCTTGTGTGGGGGTTTGGTTTGGTTTTTTTGGCGGAGTGGGGCGAGGAAGAGAAGAGATTGCCAAGCTGTAAAAACACCTCCTCCGCTCTCCTCTGGGGCGACGGCCCGTCTGGCGGCTCCGCGGAAGGCGGCTCGCGAGACGTGAGTCGTGTAAATATAGCCTGGCTGCCAATTCGGATCCTCTTCCCGCTTAGCCCGCAGACAGCGATGGGGGCGGTTAGGTGTAACTCCGGGTCAAGGCGCGCTCGCAAGGCTCGCGCCGCGGCGCTTCGCAATGGCATCGTAAAAAGCCGAAGAGCGGCGGCTTGGTGACGCGCGGGCACCCCGAGGTCGAGTGGTCGGTCCAGCCGAGGGCAGCGCCGATCTTTCTTCCCGAACTCAGACGTTCATGCATCGGACGCTCGTGTCATATTCCAGTACGATATTGCATATTCTTTCAACTCCCATAGGGCTGAAATGCGCACGGAAGGCGCTCGCAGGCGCGGCACAAGCGAGGCTCCGGCGCCCGCCCTCACGTACCCCTTGTGTGTACAAACGCGCGCACGTGGTCGTGCAGTGCCACTTGGCTCCCGGAGGCAGGTGGATCAGTACGGAGTTGGTGTGCAAGGTTTGCACGTGGGAACACCATGCAAGTGTGAATAGACTGCACCTACACGTCCGGGTCACACCGTACAATAGCGATTTCGTGCAAGGTGGTGGGAAATAGTGTGTTCTGCGAGTTGTGCAAAGTGTTAGACAGCTGAATAAACGTACCTAGCATTTGCTAAGATCTGGGGCTCTCAGGGCAGATCAGCCCATCCAGACCTTCCACCACAATCCCAGCATTCAGAGTTTTATTTCCATTTCATTATCTACAAAAACTGGTTTCCACCACTTTTTCAGAACCCACTTCCACTGGCTAGGAAAAGAGGTACATTTTATTCCTCATGACATGGCAACTCCCCTGCTCCCCTCTTTTGAGGTGCTTCTTCTGGTTCTAAACTGAGTAATTTTAGACAGAGCTTTGACCTTTTGCACTGGGTGTTCCTGTTGCGAATTTAGCTTGTCTCAAATGCCACAAGCACTGCAGAACCCTGGGAGCTACTGTCGCTTCCCCCAGAGGATCCGATGCACTAGTTCCAATTTGCTCCTCTTGAGGACAGGATGGTTGTTTGCTTGGTGCAAGCCCTCAGAAAAAATCAAACTGGAACCCAGTTCAGGCACAAACCCTGTCCCCCCTGCCCTTCTGACCTTGACGCCCATCTTCTGAATTACAATCCAGTCCGAAGAGATGTCGTCCATAAAATGCATCATTCTCTCTGTTGCACATATGTATGAAAGGGGATGTAACAGCCAGTGTGTTGCTGTTGGTTCTGTTTCTCCAACATGCTTACAGATTGTGGCATTAAGTGTTTCTTTGTGCCTAGTATATATAGTATACCCCTTATTGGTTAAACCAGGGCCCATTAGCTGTTCCACTTGGAGGCTTGCTCCTCTAATTTGCCCAGTTTAAACTGAGTGGAGAAGCACTTAAAGCAAAGTGTTATTAAATAATTGCAGAGGCCTTCCAACTTAGACTCCCCCCCCCTCTTACTTCCATTCCCCTGGGCTTCGGGGCTTCTTTTCTTCTACCAAACATGCTACCATATTTTTTTAAAGTGACTTTTGGGAGCAGAAATGACCTGGCCCTCGTGATTTGGAACTTTAGAACTTCCCAATTTCTCTTTAGACCAGTCAAACAATAGCTTTCAAAAAGAATCATAAAATTTTGATTCTCTTCCGTCTGCTTCATACACATCTGCTGGTGTGCAGTGTGTGTGTGAAATAATTCTTTCACAGGTAACAGGCATTGCAGTTTTTAGTGCTTGCAAATGAGGAGTTAAGAGCTTTGGTTTCATTTTTAATTTTTTTCTCTGCCTGTGTCTTATTTTTCTTTTTATGGCATTGTAATGTTGCAGGGAGAAATAAGGAACGGGCTCATTAAGCACCAGGCCAGCGAGAATCGGATTTCATGACAATCAATTTTTACTTTTCAACAGTTTCATGAATGCAAACCCCTCCCCCACCCTCTTTTCTTTCTCAAGGAGCTACATACAGACTTTTGCAAGGTTAGATCTAACTAGTTTGTCTTTCTTGGGCTTATCTTATTCTATGTAGCAAGATGGGGAGGAAAACACTATTTGGGGGCTACCTCAGCTTTCCATCAGCCTGAGAGCACTGCTTTTAAGAGGCTGTGGGGGGACCTTTGTTTTAATCAGATAACAGTGATTTTTGTTGCTGGCGTGAAAGGCAGGGAGATCAAAGGAATGAGGTGTGCTTTGGGTTTGGAAAGAAGGTTTAGCTACTGGGGTTTTTTTTTGAGCCCTGCATTAGAGAAAAAAACATTCAGTGAAGGTACAAATGAGATGCTCTCCTGATTCTCAAACTAGGTCTTGTGCGATGTGTGTGTGTGTGTGTGTGTGAGAGAGAGAGAGAGAGAGAGAGAGAGAGAGAGAGAAGATACACTACTGTGAGCTCAAAAAAAGCCCAACATCTGGGTGGGAAATCCGCAGCCCCCCAACTACACCTCACTGGATCATCAGTTGTTTCAAATAAATATTACAAGCAAAGTTAAGGAATGAGAAACAATTCAGACACCAGTGCCTGGTCTATATTAACTTCTCAGGCTGCAAGCCGCCACTATTACTGTGGAGGTGCCCCATTAAAATGTGGGGCTGCTTTTGTGGACTTCAATTTTTTATTCAGTTCCTTTGTGGCCCTGTTATAGTGCATCTTAGGCAGACAGCATCCCTCTTCAACTACATTTCTAATTTATCCCAACATTTTCCGTGTTGTCCGTACCATTTAGACAAATGAGATTTTGCAGTTGCCTATAGAACCAAAACCTTGTTGTGAATGAATATTTAGAGCAGAGCACAGCAATATGCCATTCTTTCACCTGAGAATTTGGTTGATGCTGAAGACCATTGGAAGTTTTTACTTGCCCCATCTGTGCTTCCTGGTTTCCAGTCTACCCAGCAGCAGGCAAGGAAGTCTAAGATCATGATGTGAAATCCAAAAAATAATAGTGCTGAATGTTGTAGCTGCCATGGTAGCATTTTTGGAGTTTCCCTCAAATAAACAAAAGAAAAGGAGCAGTTTGCTAGCCCTCAAGATGTGGACTCTAACTTAAAATAATGTCTGAGTGCTATCTGGTAATATTGATCTACTAACAGGGAATTGACTTCCCTAAAGTCAGGGGTGCTTCTCATCTTCCTTTGTATCTTCCAAGAAGTCTGTGATCGTGTTCATGGGGATTGTGTCCCCTTTTATCTTCACAAGATGATAACTAACTCAAGACTGCTCAGTGGGCTTGGAATGTAGATTTAGGGTTTCGGATTTATTTGTTTCTTTTAAATGCAGAATTGCCAAACACATATATAAGTATCCTATCTGTGGCTCTGAGGATGTTGAATGTGATGCTGCCACCTCAGAGTAGACTTTGACTGAAAAGCATAGCTAAGTGAAATTTTACTCACCTATTTCTATCACTGAGATAATCAGATTCAACTTTATGCAACCTTTGGCCATAAGGAACCCAGGATGTTGCTTAATACCAGGTCAGCTACGGACAGACTGTGGACATTATACAGTTAAAGCACATTCAACCCACATGTAAAGCACCTAATTCATCCCCGAAGGATCCAGGGAACTGTAATTTTCCCTTCACAGAGCTACAGTTCCCAGCACCCTTAACAAACTACACTTCCCAGGATTCTTTGAGGCTAATTGTGCGCTTTAAATGTATGGTGTGAATCCATCTAGCCCAGTATTCTTCTACCTGAGAGCAAGCCTGGTGTGAGAAAGAACGACTTGGCATGAGTACCCTATCCATTACCAGGCTTTGCCCAGTACCAGAGCTTAGTGCTGAAAGGCTCTCTGTTGACCACCTACAGATGTCCTTTGCAGAAAGGGCACGAGTGCCCCACAAGGCAATTGCTAACAAGCCGATGTACATTGTCTCTGAAGATGCTAGCATTTTGGCACATGGCAAGCTCTGCAAGGGGGTTCAGCTGAAAATCTTGTTGACTCTCAGCCCAGAGTTCCCTTTCCATGCTGATCAACCTTCAACTAGAGTATTTTGTCAAGTTGAGGGGGGAACTCTGATTATCCACAAACCAACCTGAAGTTATTTTAACAAAGTGGTGGTGGGGAAATCTACTGATTTTGATAGTTGATACTGCTTTTTGAAAACAGTTCAGTTGATGTTGACCTTCTTACCCAAATGTTGTTTATGGTGTTTAACCAGCACACAGTATTTAGAGAAATTTATAACTTTGCTTTTGCAAATTGAATAAAGCTTATTAATGGCAGCCCCCTGTGGTTCAGCACCATCCGGGTCAACAGGACCCTGTCCATTAACTTGTTTTGTGCTTGTGTACATTTCTGTCAGCAGATGCTGGGAGATTATGAGGAGTGGGATCTACAGCTCTGAGCTAAAAAAAAGTAAGAAACCCCCAAACATTGCAGGATGGAATAGAATAGTGCTAAACTGTTTGGTGTGCTTGCATTGTGGTTGCAAAAGAGACAGTAGAGTTTTGAATTTACTTTACCAAGGACTAGTATGTTGGAGGAAAAGAGGAACTGGGTGGATAAAACATTAGAAATAACATGATCCAGAAGTGTATGAATGAAGAAGACCAAAAATGTAGCAAGGAGGTAGGGTTGGGGGATGTAAAGCAAAGGTGTGGCCTTCCAGCTGTGACTGGATTCTGCTTCCCATCATTCCTAACCACTGCCTATGGTAGCTGAGGCTCATAGAATTTGGAGTCCAGCAAAATCTGGAGAGCCCCTGTGTCTCTCACTCAGCCACCGACATCCCAAGAATCTCATTTTGGAGTGTTTAGAAATTGCTACTCAATTTTGTATATTTTGTGGTGAGAGGTGTCTCTTTGTTATGAGGACCGCAATTCTGCTGCTTTTGAAGAATGAAGGCTGTACTGAACTAAAAGCAAGGGTTCAGATTCCACAAAGCCATATTCATCTATTATAGCAATGCAGATTTCTGAAATCCAGCCTCAAATATCAACCTAACAGTGGTGTTTAAAAATGTACAGTGGAAAAACATTGAAAAGGAGAGATTTGAAAATTGCTACAGCAGAATCCCCGCCCTTCCCCTTTCCTGATTCCATCTTTGTTTCCTGTAGTTCCTCCAGTGCTTTTTTCTGGGGGGACGCAGGGGTATGCATACCCCTAAACATTTTGTGAATCTTTGTCCATTTACTGTATTTCTTTTCCCTGATTTGAACTATAAAATGGTGAGTCAAAACTTTTTAAGGAAAAAAGCACTGAGTTCCTCCCTATGTTCCGCTCATATACTGCCTCAGTTCTTTGGAGGCTGGGGGTGGGGAGGGGCTGATGGTCACAGCAGGAGGCAGACGACCTCAGGACTTTTAGAAAAAATGATTCCTACAGAGGAAATGGGACTTAGTTCAGAGCCAAGAGATCAGAGATGGGGTGCAGGACAAACCTCTACTTTGGTTTTCCACTCAGTTTGCTTCAGTAGGGTGCATTTAGTGCATCACTTTTCCCCATATGAAAATGGTTCTAATAACGTAGCGCAGGGGTCAGCAGACTTTTTCAGCAGGGGGCCAGTCCACTGTCCCTCAGACCTTGGGGGGGGGCGGACTATATTTTTTTTGGGGGGGAATGAACAAATTCCTTTGCCCCACAAATAACCCAGAGATTTTAAATAAAAGGACACATTCTACTCATGTAAAAACACGCTGATTCCCGGACCGTCTGTGGGCCGGATTTAGAAGGCAATTGGGCTGGATCTGGCCCCCCGGGCCTTAGTTTGCCTGCCCATGATGTAGAGGCACCCTTGCAAAATGCAACACGTTTAACACATGTCTGTCTCTAAAGGAGTTCCACAAAATGAACATCCTATTATTTTTCTGACCCAAGGACAAAGGCATGTGTCCTCATCCTCAGATAATAATGCCTGTCCTTTTGCTGGGCTTGCTATCTTGCTGCGTTCGGCATTGCCCTGTCCTGGGGAAAGGGCTGGCTTCGTTTTCTTTTCCATTTATTACGCTCAATAGCCACTTAAAGTAGCTGATGGGTGCCTGGAGCCCCGTCTGGCCCTGCTGTTTCACAGGGTCATGCGGTGCCAGATGTTCCTGCATTTAAACAGCTGCCGTAGCCTCATTTTGATAAAATAATAAATCCCTCCTCTTTGGCTTTAACCCCTTTCTGGCTCATACCACTCACAGCCAACGCTACATGGCAACTTCGAGCTATTCACGTTCACACTGGATTGACATAATGATATGAGGGGCAGGGAATTTTTTAACCAGTAGAGAAATGGGCCTGGATTGTAACTGGAGGGGGAATTTATTGAGGCCTTGAAGCTGTTAGCAGATGTATAGAAGGGATAATTTTGAAAAGGGCTGCTTCTCCCGCTGTTACAGCAATATTATGGGGAAAAAGGGAACACTGAAATTCCGCCTCCAGTAAAACTGATTCAGTGCACCGGAACCCGGCTTTTCTTTGAATCTTGCAACCCTGGCTGGAGTAGTAACTGGTGCTCCTGCCTATAAGAGTGGTGGTGGGCACTGAAGGAGTTATCCTGCCCAATTCTGAACTGAGCAAATCTAAGAAATATTCCCCATCTCAGCACTGTTAATTAGCAAGGACACACTTCTTCATTAGCCACAGCCTTGTTAAGAGCTCATTGTCTGACTGGCTCCCCCGTATTGTAATTGGGACTGGTAGGTAAACAGACAAAACACAGTTGTTATTTTGGGAGAGAAGCAATCATGTAACATGGGAAACAGCTTTTTCTAATGGATGCAGCAGCTAGGTTCAGAAGGGCCCTTGAACACCTGAGAAAATGAGAAGCAAAATTTAAAAGTGTGCGCTTGTGGACTCAAAGAGTGGGGAGCAGGCTGAGAGCCAAGATGCCTGAGGGATGTGGCTGACTCGGGCCCTCTGGAAACAAAATGGCCGCTGCATGGCTGCTACATAAAATGGCACGTGTGTGACAGGCTCCCAGTGGAGCAAGCTGTGCGATGCCATAATCAGTGCTGGCTCACCTTCCATACAGATGGAGTTCTAGGCAGCCTTCATGTTCTATCCTTTAAAGTGTGATGGGATTCCTGCTCTAACTATTTGTTTTGCCTTTTCCTTATGAAAGGCCCAGGCTCACATAGAACTAGTTTCATCCAAACCGCTGTTTGGCTGGGCCACAGAGGTGGGCCTGGAGCTGGGAGGGTGAATTTAAGAAGCTTGCTTGGTCACGGACCTCCTGCCCAGGGGATGTGGCTGACTTGGCTTTGGCCAAGTTGCTCTTTGTTGGCCTCAGTATATAAAATAGAAATGGAAATGCCTTACCTCCCACATAGTTGTTGAGAAGCTGAAGATAAAGCCACAAAAGCATTTTATATTATGAACAAGCAGTATGTAACCAGGCTTCCTCAACCTCAGCCCTCCAGATGTTTTGAGACTACAATTCCCAGCATCCCTGACTACTGGTCCTGCTAGTTAGGGATCATGGGAGTTGTAGGCCAAAAACATCTGGAGGGCCGAGGTTGAGGAAGCCTGATGTAAACCATTAATAAATGCATCTGTATGAGTATGTGCATGTCTCAGGAGGCATTAACACTTTTAGCCTTATTTAGTCAGTCCTATTTACTCTCATAGTTCCAAATTGAACCCTGGAGTTCTGGCTCCTATATTCTTCTGTATTTTCCACCTCAGTTTAGGCTTATGCGCTCTTACTTTTTGCCCTGCTCTTTCCACACAGAGGTCTGCACTTTAGTGGTCTGTGTCTGAGTGTTGTGGTTGTTTTTTTTGCCCCAAGTTTCCCCCGCAAAATCCTGCTCTTTAAAGCTCAATCGGAGCAACTGCCAATTCTGGTTTTCCACATGTTGACTTTGCTCCAATTGAGCTTTAAAGAGTGGGATTTTGCAGGGAAAGCTCAGGAGCAAAAAAAATGAAGGTAAAAAACCTGGGGGGTGTTTGGATAGAGAGCTTTAAATTGTGGACTGTGCCTGGAAAGAGCGGAGGAGAGGTAAGTGCGGATAAGCCCTTTGTCTCATTAGACCCTCACTCATTACACATGCAAAAATGTGAAAGGCAAGTATGTGCATCCAGGAACTGGGCGGGGGAAAACAACAGTGCATTGTGCAAGCCTAGAAGGCCATATTGGAGATCCAGGGGTCACTGATCTAAGCAAGCCTCGCACACCCTTTTGTCTGACTATCAAGGGGCGAGTGGACAGAAGCTGCTGTCCCTGGCTGAAGAGAACCTGCTGTGGATTTCCTTTTCTTCCCTCTCTTCTGCTTTCACCTGCATGCTCCGTGTCCATCCAGTAAGGGGAGCTCTTGATTTCTATTCCTCTCAGTTTCCATTCTAGCCCCCTTTTAGCTTTAACTCAAAGAAGATTGTTGAGAATTGGGACAAGCTGTAGTTGGCATAGCCAGTTTTCAGCCAGAATGTGGGCACCTCAGAATCCCAGCTGTTTTTACTTCGTTTTACAATTTTGTTACTGGTATTTTCTTTTATATTTAAGCATAAGTTTCTAGCCCTTATGACTGTGGAGAGATGTGTTTCAGATGTACAGTGCCTTTCTAAAAACTCGCTCCTTCTGTTTATGTGTAGTTCCTTCATGGCTTCCAGTGATACTGCTCTCTGCATATACCAAACCCAAACAGTACGTCATTTGGCAACACCTGGGAGAGTGTATGGAGTGTGTGTATGTGATTCCCCCCCCAAACTATTTTAATTGGTCACATTTTATTTTGCCCTTTCTCCAAGGATAGCTGATTCAGAATAAGACATGCAAAACAAACTAATTTGAAAATGTTTGAATGATAATCCATATTGTAATTGATTCTGAGTTAAAAATCTTGAGTTTTCATTTTGCAGGATTTGGAGAAAAAGGCCTGGCCCCCAGCAATACCAGGAAAAAATCCTGGGGACAATTTGGAAATCTAGGGAATTCCCTTCTCTGCCCTGTATTGATTAAATGTTAAAATAAGACTTCCTCATGCCTTATTACTTAAGAGATGCCTTCTGTTCTCGTAGAGCAGGGAGAGTCATCAGGCCTAATCTGGCCTGCCAAACCTCTAGATCCATACCCACCTCCTCCCATCAGGTCCAGCCTGTTCTCCCTAGACTGCTCTTTCCTTCCTATTGATCTGCAATCCCTGTTCAGTTGTGCAGCACTTCCTGCCATGTGATCTCTCCCCACCCTCCAGATTCTGCTCAGCTGATTGCAGGTTTCACTACTGCTGAGCAGTAATCTTTCACTTTGTAGTTTGGCTCCATTCTCCACCCATATGTCACCCCTGCCCAAGAGACTGTGTTCCTGGGGGGTGGGGACCCACCCCACCTTAAAGCTATATAAAGAAGGCCTCCCACTGTTTTATGTTCCTACCTCATATTACTTCCATAGAACAGGTATATTCCATCAGCTCCCAGCATTTAATACAGCACATCCTGGCACAGCTGGCGTTCGCCCAATATCCTCAGTGGAGCAAGCCTCTCAGCTCTCACGGCACACCCATATGATTTTCCTTGGCATTGCTCTACTCCAGGGGTCAGCAACCTTTTTCAGCTGTGGGCCGGTCCACCGTCCTTCAGACCATGTGGCGAGCCAGACTATATTTTTGGGGGGAAATGAACAAATTCCTATGCCCCACAAATAACCCAGAGATGCATTTTAAATAAAAGCACACATTCTACTCATGTAAAAGCACCAGGCAGGACCCACAAATAACCCAGAGATGCATTTTAAATAAAAGCACACATTCTACTTATGTAAAAACACGCTGATTCCTGGACTGTCTGCAGGCCAGATTGAGAAGGTGATTGGGTCGCATCCAGCCCACGGGTCTTAGGTTGCCTACCCCTGCTCTACTCCCTCCCAGACTGTCATCCATTCCCTTTGTCCCATATCCTTGCCTGGGCAATTCAAGGAATTGAAAGGGGTGGTGGTGGGGAAAATGTGATGCCAACAACCAAATACCAAGATGAAGGTCTACCAAGCTTGCGTGTTGAGCATGCTGCTTTATGGAAGTGAGACATGGGCAGCTTACACCAACCAGGAGTGACACTTCAATGCCTCAGGAAGATTTTGGGCATCACACGGCAGGACAGAGTCTCAAACAAAGATGTGCTCTTCCAAGCCCACTTTGCCAGCATGTTCGCACATTTCTGTCTCAGTGATGGCCTGGTCATGTACACAGAATGGAAAATGGCAGGATCCAAAAGGATATGCTCTACAGGGAGCTGACTTCAGGTACCAGGACTGTTGGCAGACCAACTCTGTGTTACAAAGACGTTTGCAAATGTGATGAAGGCTGGCGACATCAATGCCGCCATGTGGCAATCCCTTGCAGATGACCGCAGTGCCTGGAGACAGACATTCAGGTCATGTATCCCCAGCAGTGACCAGAGGAGAAATGACCACTGGGAGAAGCGCAGAGAGAAGAAACACCATGGTGCATCTGTAAGAGTGAAACTTGACACCTTCAGCTGTCTCACCTACAATAAAATATGTTTCTCCCATATTGTTCTCTACACCCACAGCAGGAGCTGTAACTCCAACAGTTTTGTCTCTCAGGACAAATCAGTGCCAACAACAACAAAATTCCTCCACCAGTTCTGCATAACTGGAGTGTTGGTGTTGGTGTTGAAAGGCTGCCAGAAGAAATCGCATTGGCATGAGCACCAAGACGATGCACAGGAGCAACCCCTGTGAAACCAGATGTTGCCTTGCATGATCTCCTCCCCCCCCCCCATTCTAATGTGTGCGTAGGTAGAGAGAGAGAGAGAGAGAGAGATAGCTGGATTGGATCAAGGTCCAGCTAATCTAGGACTCATTGCAAGGTGGTCCTCTAGAAACTGACCTGTAGACCACCAGTAGACCATGATCAACCTTCTGACTCCCCCTGCAGGGTGCAAAACGACAACAACCCTGGGGCAAAATCACAGCAAGGGATTTTTATAAGACTGGGTTTGTCAAGAGGCCAGAGAACCAAGTTGTCTGGCTTAGGCTCCCCCAATTTGGGACTACATCTGTTCTGTCTGGGTAAGGTTTGAGTATATAAATGTCACTCTTATTTGAATTCTGTCTAAAAGTAAAAGGTAAGGTAAAGGACCTCTGGATGGTTAAGTCCAGTGAAAGGCAGCTATGTGGTTATGACACTCATCTCGCTTTCAAACCAAGGGAGCCAGCATTTGTCCACAGACAGCTTTCTGTGGCCAGCAGGACTGAACCGCTTCTGGCGCAACAGGACACCGTGGCGGAAGACAGAGCGCACGGAAACACTGTTTACCTTCCCGCCCCAGCGGTGCCTATCTATCTACTTGCACTGGTATGCTTTCAAAGTGCTAGGTTGGCAGAAGCTAGGGCAGAGCAACGGGAGCTCACCTCTTTGCGTGGATTTGAACCATCAACCTTCTGATCAGCAAACTCAAGATGCTCAGTCATTTAGACCACAGCACCACCCGCTTCCCTGAATTCTAGCTATTGTTGCTATTGCCATACACAACTGTTAAGGGCACTTCTCAGACAAGGAATACATATGGCAGATAGTTAAGTATTTCTTGTCAAAGATAGCACAGTCACTTCTACATCTCTGGATATCTACACACCCCAATCTAAAGGCTAGGCAGCTATTCTCAGGTCCGCATTCTATGGAGTAGTTGCAGCAACAGGGGACCATTCTCTCTCCACCAGCTTATGCACCTTCCTCTGAGGGGCTGTGTGCATGCAGCTGGAGACTGTGCCTGTATGGAAACTTTCTCTGTGCATCCCGTTTCAATTCCCTCCTCGTTCTGGGAGGGTGCAGGAAAGGGTGGAGAAGCACCTTCCCTTGCCTGACCTGCCTTTTTCTCCTCTTCTTCTGACCCATTCTGTGCTCCACTTTCCAGCTCCGAAGCTTCCCCATGTCTCTGATTTTTGCCTCCTGCCTGGTACAGGTCCCCACAAACCATTGCCCCTCTCTCAGAAATTGCATCTCCTTAACTGGGAGAGGGGGGAAAGTAATTCAGGGGTGGGGTGGGGAGTGTCTGAGTAGATTTAACCTACTTCCTAACATGCCCTAAAGATAAGTGCTTAGTGATCTGTACTGCAACACCCTTATTTCAGTTTGCTGCTCAATTGAGCACAACCAAAGCCATTTTGCTTCTGGTGCACCCAAACAATGCCTGTTTCCACCAACTCCTGCATGCCAAAGGCACATCTGAATTTGAGAAATTATTATTATTACTATTATTACTACTACAAGATCTCCACACAGTACATGTGGGGAATCACTTCAGCTAATGTAATGCCAATACTGTACATACAGTGGAGCTCTTTTTGTTTTTTAAAAAACTAATAACATGGAAGACCTCTGTGTTAAAAACTGTGCAAGGCCTCAGCACCATTTTTTGATTTTTTAAAAATGCCATCAGATTCGGGGGGGGGGGTTGTTATCATTTAAATGTGTACAGGTACGAAAATACCTGCTTGCATGCCTAGAATGGGAAAAGGTAGAGGGAGACGGGGGTGCAGGACCAGAAAATACATCCTAAGAACATTCCACCAAGCACTGCTCACTGGTACAGATGGGATACAGCAGAATGGTTATGAAAAATGTGTGGACACTTGCATACCAATTGCCCACATGAAAAAGCAGATCAGAACAATCAAATCGAGACGTTAAGCCCCCATCTGGAAGTCCCCTAAGGGAGCCATTGTTAAGTCTCATGTGCATTCTAGCCAATGGTAAGTGTTACAGTCTCAGGAAGTGCTGTCTGAAAATGCCTCATTTACTGCCCCCCAACTTACTACACTGGAATCATCATGGCTTAACAAGCTTATTGTGAGCCTGAATATGGAGAATGAACCGCAGGTGGAGGAAGGCTGGGCGCGCTCCATGAAACTCTGAATGCAGTCGACAAGCAGCAAATTTGGTATCTCTTGCAGAATTCAGCATTGTGCGAAATCTCTTTAAAAAGTAAAGCAAGTTTCTAGCATTCAGAGCCAAACATTTCTCATATAAGGTAAAATCATAGAATTGTAGAGTTGGGAAGGTCTCCAAGACTCATCTAGTCCAGCCCCACAGCCATCCCTAGGTGGGCTTGAACCCCCAGCTTTGTGGTTAACAGAAGCACTAACCCATTGTGCCACCGGGGGAAATCTCACACATTGAGTTAGGGGTTTAAAGAGACTTCCCGCAGAATAGAGGTGGTGAGTGCTGCAGAGCTCATTGCCCCCTCTCATGGAAAAGAGAAATGGAATGTATTATTCAAATGAGAGCAAAAATGCTCTAATTTGCATAATTTATTCCATTTGCAGAATCTGTTTCCTTGGTGCTAAATTTGGACCAAGTGTGCTTGTGGGCAGAGTGTGCAGCAGTCCTGGGTACAGGAGGAACTCTAACTCTAACTAATAATTATATCTGAAGTGCTTTTAATCGATATTAAATTTATTTTCTGAGTGTTGCATACTGCCTGGATTCCTGCATCTTACAGCAGTAGCCGAGGTGCTAATGTTAGGAACTATGCATGATTGAAAAGCTGTCTCCAAGAGACCGGAGTGCTGGCTGGTCTCTTTCCAGCCATCTCCAGAGCTAATATATTGCCGAACAAACACACTGTAATTCAGATTGAAGCTTTCCAATATGACTCATTTCCCTCCCTTTTAATAACACTCCCCCTGCTGCGGCCTTTAAACCCTTGGCTGTGAGCAATTCAATAAGGAGGCACACGACCCCGTCTGCCACCCCGAGACAAGCGCTGCGCATATCGCAGGACGCAGCACATCCATCTGGAATAGAAACGAACCAGCGGCTGGGAAGCTGGGGCTAGACTGGGGCAAAATCCGACTTCTCCTGACAAATGCCACTTGCTTTTTAATAAGAATGAAATATTCTTCCTTTGCCATCCCCCCCCCCCTTTGCGGTTGATTATATTTGAGAGCATTGCAAGAATCAGTATAAACAGGGAGGCTGGAGGTCAGAACTGAGGGGCACCGTCAGAGCTAGGTTATCAGGAGGTGTGGGAGGAGATTGACAGACACAGAGGATGTTATGGCCAGTAAGCAGAGTGTCCATGGAGGGCGGGGGGCTCTTTGCGTTTGCATTCACTGGAAGTTCATGTGTGAGCTTGTCTTATTCAGAAGTGCGGCTGTGCAGATGAGGGTTTAGAGCTCCTTTGTCTGTACCTGGAGCGTGATGGTTGCTGATGCTTCTGTGGTTTCTCCCACATCATTCCAGGAACATTAATAAATGTCTGTCCACATGGTTGTTTTGTTTTTGCTTTTGCTTTGTAACAGAGAGACGATGCCCACACTCCCTTGGGAAGTGTATTTCTTCTCTGTTACACAAACACCATAAAGCAAAACTTCATGGTCAAAGATGTCCAAAACTTGTAGAGGGAGTAACTGCGGAAGCAGGAATATTCCATGCTGCCCCAGGAGCCTCTATAAAGTGGGCCTTAGACTTGTTTCCAAGAGAGCAGAGTTCAAGTCCTACCTCTGCCATGGATTCATAATATCAGCCAGGCTAGTATTTCTGAGGGTTTCCCAAAAACAGTGCTAAAAACTATTTGAGCCTTCCGTATTGCACATGGACACTGGTTAATGCAGGAGAGAATTGGGATGTTTGTGTAGTCAGAGTCAGCTGGATTTAAAGATTGTGGGAAGGTTGGTGCCTCTTTCGTGAAATGCTAACTTTAATGCCAAGAAATTCAGAAGTGGAGTGTTGGTTAGGGGCAAGACTGTGCTTTACCTCTTCCCCGCAAACCCCCCACAGTTGAGGAAGATATCCCCCAAGCTAACAATGGCCAATATTTTTTGCAAGTGTGCAACAGGCTCAAAGTGTTGCTCTGGTTAATGTTTGCATAAGTATTTAAATGTCGTTTGTGAATTATTTGGAAACAGTGCTATATTATATAAATGTTTCTGACATCGTAAGATGTTGCACGTGGTTTCTGGTGGAAGAATGGCATGCAAGCTAACTGATTATGAAAGTAGACATGCAAACCCCTCTCCTCTGAGCCATTCGTGTTAGTCTGCTGAGCCAGAAAGAAGGCTGTAATGCAGAACAGGAGAGACAAGCGGGACTGTAGCTCTGTGGGCCCCCCAAGTGTGCCAGGCCTATGGGACCCCTCTATGGGTGAGAGTGGTGACACTCAAGCTGCAGGCTGGCTATCACACCCATGTCCTAATATATGTCTGCGTTTAACTGGAGGACTAAACTAGGAAGAGTCAACAGTATCATATTGAACGCTCCTCTCCAAAGTGTCCCTGAATTCTACTTTTGAACCCAGTTATTTATTTATTTTACATTCTTAGCCCACCCTTGCTTTAGGGAACTCAGGGTGAAGTACTGTACACGATTCCCCTATTATATTCACACAACAACCCTGTGAAGTAGGTTAAACTGGAAGATGGTGACTGACCCCAAATCATTTAGAAACTTTTGTGGCATGTATTTAAACCCAGTTTTTCCTCTCTTAAGTCTAATGCTAGCCATCACACAATACTGGCTCTCACTTGTAAGGCTTTCTATACTGGATCCCTTGGACGGAAGACTATTGCTGCAGTGTTTGTTGGTGAGGGAGTGTCCAGTGTTCAGGATGACAGGAACCCACCTCAAAAAGGTGAAGCACAGTCAACTGATTTTACTTAAGCTGAAAGCAAAATGCTCATAAGCAGAAACCTGGGCTGTGTATCCACCATACATTTAAAGCATATTCCCTGTCAAAAAGAATCCTGGGAACTGTAGTTTACCCCTCACAGAACTACAGTTCCCAGCACCATTAAAAACTATAGCTCCTGGGATTCCTTGGGTGAAAAATGTGCTTTGAATTATGGTGTATATGTCAGCTTACTAGAGCTGTGGGACTAAAGAATGAAAGGACGCTGGCTGCTCTGTGGTGAAGCAAGATGTGCATTTGCCTTCCCCTGTTAACACACAGCTTGGCTTACTTACATGAGCCATCCTAGGCTGTTTCCTCTCTAAGGACATTGGTACCTAGTTCCTGAGTGTGTGCTGCTGGTGTGGATTGCAGAGAATGATATCTGCGTTAGCCTATCCAGCTTTGCAGCAAAGGGCTGAGATGGATGGCCTCTGAAGTCCTTCCAACTCCTGCAACGATTGCGTTGCCATGCGCCTATCGCTCCCGTCACCATAATCTGCTACAAATGAGCATTCAAGGCAAAATATTATCCCTCCTTAGCAAATCCTCATGTGTCGGCGACACAGGTTTTTAAAGGTCGCCAGCGTTGGCGCGAGACCCCGGGAACAAATGGTTCGTGTCTCTTTTCTTTGTAGGTGATCGAAAAGCCCTTTCCTCTCCCCACCCCAGCCGAATCGCTTCCCCTGTTCAGCATTCCTCCTCTGCTGCCAAGGCTAAATGGCCCCGAGAAGATGAAAACTTTTCTCCGCGCCCGACTGGATTGATGCTAAAGAAATAATCAACCCCCGGATCGCCGGGCGAAAAGCCATTCGGCAAATGAGCACCGGGACTGCAATCTCGGCTATTAAGAGCCGCCAAGGCTCACTCTAGGATTGGAATTAATTTCCCCCTTCTTCCTCCCAGGGCCTGTTGTGGGGATGCTATAAAAGCTGCTGCTTCAGCTCTTGAGGGGTTTTGGGGGAGGGGGGAACTGTCCCATGGTGGACCGGCTGTCTCTTTATCTCTAATCCCTCCTTCAGTGCTGGTCGCAGGCAGCTGAACTCACACAGTTAGCACTCACAGTGGACAAATACTTTTTAATTTCTTTCGCTCCCCTGAAGGGCAGAAGAACATCTGCCATATATATATATATATATATATATATATATATATATATATACTCTCTCTCTCTCTCTCTCACACACACACACACACACACACACACACGTATCTACATCTATATCACAGTCACAGAAAGTCTATGCTCCACTAGGTCATTGTGCATGTCCGTTTTAATAAAGCTCTTTTGAATCTTGTGAGGGTGGGAATGTGTCTTCCTTATGTAGTTTTTGTTCTATGCTGAAGATGCACATCTTTACCGCAGCTTTATATGTACATATGTAGGGCCCACCCTATTACCTTGACTGTATTTTTTTTTTAAAGCTGTTTTAATACTGCATTTTAAAGTTGTTGCTGCACTCCCTGGGAACTTACAGTGAAGGGTGGGCAAGAAGTCTAATAAATAAGAGTGACAAATTAAGTTTGGAAAAGACTTTGAGAAAAAAGAGGGAAAACATCTGTCTCAACCACGAGATTCTTAAAATACAGATGATTTAGCTCTCTGAATAAGGTATGATTCACAGAGATCAAATCCAAATCCCAAGAGCAGCAGCTCTGAGGAAAATCTGTAAGGGGAGATTTAATTTGTTACCCCGAGCAGCAGCCTGGGTTCAGACTTGGAACAGAAGTGGGTGACCAGATCCATCAGGCCAGCATAACCAGAAACAAAGATGGCAGAAACTCACCCAGGGCCCAAAGAGACCCCTGGAGTTTTTAACCGTGAAGCCTGACCACCCCACCCCCAGGAACCAACCCCTTCCACTCCAGGGACCCACATACAGTGTTAGAAACTCAGATATATAAGCTAATCACCAAAGGGCACCTTAAACAGAGGTTGTAGTCATCACAATGGAATATCTAGGCACCATTTTATTTGCAATGGATATTATTATTATTACAGTGGTACCTCGGGTTACATACACTTCAGGTTACATACGCTTCAGGTTACAGACTCCGCTAACCCAGAAATAGTACCTCGGGTTAAGATCTTTGCTTCAGGATAAGAACAGAAATCGTGCAGTGGTGCAATGGCAGCAGCGGGAAGCCCCATTAGCTAAAGTGGTGTCTCAGGTTAAGAACAGTTTCAGGTTAAGAACGGACCTCTGGAACGAATTAAGTACTTAACCCGAGGTACCACTGTACACTGTTGTCAGGGAATCAGGAGCAGGAGCACTGGGGAGAGAGGATTGGGAGAGCGAAGGGGAAGAATCCGAGGGCAGCGTAGGGGAGTATGACAGTGGCCCGAGAGATTCCATGAGCTTCTCCAGCGAATCAGAAGATTCCCAGAAGGGGGCGCCGATGGTCAGGGCAAGGGGGGTCCCAGGGGGGACGCACCAGAAACAAGGAGCCAGAGGGGAACCCCAAAGCAGCAGTGGAGGATCAGGACCAGTTTCCCCACCAGAGCGTAGTGGGGGGGAGGAGTCACATGTGTCAGGAGCAGTGTCTCCTCCAGAGAGGGAGTCAGGGCTGACCACGCCTCCAACGGAGGGGAGGTCAGTTGCAGCTAGCCCCCCCGATGGGGGAAGCAGTGACAGCAGCAGTGGAACGGTCAGGAGGAGAGTTGCTGGCTGGGCGCGCGCGCCAAGTTCAAATGTGCAGGCGCGCGGAACAGCAGGAGACCCGGATGGGGAACCAGCTCCTAAAGCCCGCCGGAGGGAGGGAGAAGGCTCAGGGGAATCAGCGGGAGAAGAGGCTAGAAAGGGCGGAACCCCGGCGGGCAGGCGGACCCAGAGGAGGAAGGAGCAGCGGAGAAGGTGGAGCAAGGCTAGACTCTTAAATTGGTGTCAAGGGGGAGGAGACTCAGACGGAGCATCAGTGGTCTGACACTTTAGACGTGGGGCTGCGCGCTGCGGCTCTGGAAGTGAAACTGAACTTCAATAAAGGCTTTTATAATTAACAACGAAGCAGCGTTGGTCCTTTGTGAGCTGGGACCTAGGGTAGCCCTGACAACTGTATTATTATTATTATTATTATTATTATTATTATTATTATTATTTACTATACCACTTTATAAGGGATGCGGGTGGCACTGTGGGTTAAACCACAGAGCCTAGGGCTTGCCGATCAGAAGGTCGGTGGTTCGAATCCCCGCGACGGGGTGAGCTCCTGTTGTTCGGTCCCAGCTCCTGCCAACCTAGCAGTTCGAAAGCATGTCAAGTTCAAGTAGATAAATAGGTACCGCTCCAGCAGGAAGGTAAACGGCGTTTCTGTGCGCTGCTCTGGTTCGCCAGAAGCGGCTTAGTCATGCTGGCCACATGACCCGGAAGCTGTCTGCGGACAAATGCCAGCTCCCTCGGCCAGTAAAGCGAGATGAGCGCTGCAACCCCAGAGTCTTAGGGTTAGGGTTAGGGTTAAAAAGATCTCAAAGCAGTATACAACACATTGAAACATCAAATCAATCCAGAATAAATTAATTAAAGCTTCAAAGGAAATATTTCAGATCTAAGTGACATTTTGCTTTCCCCTTATTTATTTGCCTACTAAATTTATGTAGCTGCCCCATAGCAGAAGTACTCTAGGACAGTGGTTCCCAATTAGCTAATTACTGAGGACCCCCTATTTTTCAAAAGCCAAGCCATGGACCCCCTACTTTTGATTTTTTTGATAACCCTATGCGCTGGGGGGGGGGTGCGCCCAAGGTGAAGCACAAGTCCCAGAGCCCAGTGTGCCACTCCCAAAAGCAGCGCCACTCAGGACTGGGCTCTTAGCACGCTGAGCTGCTGCGTCCCCCCCAGCTGCCAGAGGGCGGCCAAGAAGGATGCAGCTACCACACACTGGAGGGCAGCTGAGGGGAGCAGCGGGCAGGTGCCCTGCAGGCTCTGTGCTGCTCACGGTACGCGCAGACACGCCGTCACATCTTGCGTTCCATTTGGGATGTGAACGGGGCTCCGGAACGGATCCCCTTCGCATCCTGAGGTACCACCGTACAGTTGCATTGTGTGTCTTCAGACTATTCTCTGGACCCTGAGAAAGGTCTTTATGGCACTATCAGCAGTGAGGCTGAACAAGCACAGAGAGACCAAAATATAATCTGAACACCCTCCACTTACAACTTCTTTCTTTTTGCAATAATTGGGTTGCCACAAACTTAAGCAGGGGTTACCCAATGCTCATTAAATACTTGTTCAGTAGCCCAGAGTGGATTCAGTGAAGTTTTCATTTTTCAGAGGGCAAAAGGGAGGTTGAAGAGTCCACAGCTAAGCTGAGGTTTGAACATGATACTTCCAGGGTCAAGAGTCAAAGGGTGGTTCCTAAATTACAGGAGTGGCGTGGGATATGCTGCTGGCTAGCAAGGGAACTAATTATGCCAGATCTTCCCAATTGACTGTTCCCACCCATTAATGTTATTGGAGTCTCACGGGATGGAGCCATAGGGAAACAGCAGCCCAACAGTGGAACCATCCCTGTAGCATCTTACAAAATGCATAGTTATATGCATGCAAGCGCACTCAAATTTCTCACATCCAGTAATTCATGACTCTTGCCTCCAAGCCCTACTAAAATGAGAGATTTTGCACAAGTATGACTGCGTACTAACAACTCTCATCCATTTCACTGGGGCGAGAGACGTTTCTAGTGGATGGAGCCTTGTATGTTTAATGCCAATACCACCCAGCTGCCCAAATAAGCCACGTTACACCAGTGACACACCATATTTAATGTGAACAGCGCTCCTTCCTTTCCTCAAGCATCTGTCTGCTGCAAATGTTGCTCCTTTCTCTTTTTTTAAACTGGAGTACTGGAGCACTGCGTGGTTTTTAATGGGTAATAAACAGAAGAGCAGAATATCTAAAGGTAACTCTGTGACCTCCATTAATGTCATGTCTGAACATGTTAAACAGTTTAATGGCCCCATTAGGGTCCCAGCTAATGGTCGGAAGGCACTAGATATAAATGGTTCCATCTCTGAAGCAAAAGTAGAAGCTGCCTTGGCACCCCAAAAACGGTGCTCGAATGAACAAGGTTCTGAAAGGTGCATGGTACCCCTTCACCTTCTGTTGCTTTGATTGGAGACTTTTTCCATTGTGATGCATTTTCAGGGACTATATTGCCTTCTACTGAGCAGGTATCAGAAGACTTCCTGTATCCCCAGTCTACAGATTGGAGAACGGATTCGCAGAGAAATTGATGCCTCAGTATCACATGTTCCGTTTCAGTATCTGCTGATTCCTATATTAAAGGCTAGAGAGGGGAAAGGAATTGAAAAACAAACTGGTAATAGTGCTTAAATTTTATGGATCACTATTCCAAAGTGTGCATGATTTCAGTTATCTTAACAGGAATCCCATAAGGTAGCCCAATACAATTCCTTCTGTATTATAGAATGCCTAGGGGCACCTGCTGAGGGACAGCAGCTTGCCTAAGACCACCAGTTCGGTTCCTGGGGTGAGCCAAGGTTTGGACAGTGGACTCTCTACTTGTAATTCATCCACTACGGAGGACACTGTAGCTCTCCAGATGTTGCTGGACTCCCTACTGCTGTCATCCCTGACCACTAGCCATGCTGGCTGGGGCTGGTGGAAGTTAAGAGTCCAACAATGTCTGGCATGCTGCAGGTTCTCTATACCTGCTCTACTACCCTGGCACTCAGGAAGGACCTTAGGCTAGGCAGCATGAAGGCAGGAAGGGCATGTGGGACGTGGGTGGCGCTGTGGGTTAAACCACAGAGCCTAGGACTTGCTGAACAGAAGGTCAGTGGTTCGAATCCCCACGATGGGGTGAGCTGCCGTTGCTCAGTCCCTGCTCCTGCTGACCTAGCAGTTCGAAAGCATGTCAAAAGTGCAAGTAGATAAATAGGTACCGCTCCGGCGGGAAGGTAAACGGTGTTTCCGTGTGCTGCTCTGGTTCGCCATAAGCGGCTTACTCATGCTGGCCACATGACCTGGAAGCTGTACGCAGGCTCCCTCGGCCAGTAAAGCGAGATGAGCGCCGTAACCCCAGAGTTGGCCACGACTGGACCTAATGGTTAGGGGTCCCTTTACCTTTACCTTAATGTTGGGAGTGAGATGTGACTTGGTGCATTTGTTTGGTGGGAGTTGACTTCTCTGGTCGAGATGAATGGGAATGAGTGGATCTGGGCAAGTGATGGATGCTTTGGATTTGCCCCCCCCCCCCAGCTTTCTGAGAGAGGTTGGACTTTCAGCCTTCTAATGCTTCAAAGGACATTTTGGGTAGTTTATTACCACAACTTTTTTCTGAGTCACTGAGATAAAGGCTGTATGGAAATCTAAAGCAGAAATAAAAATGAAGAAGAGCATCTTTTCTTCCAACTCTCATCACTGCAGGTCTCTTCCAGTTTAATCTTTGGAACATCCGGGGGGGGGGGGGGAGGTTTGCTTCCAGCTACCATTGGCAGCCCCTCTGTCCTCGCCCTGTTCATTCCGGGAACTGAACAGAGAGAAGAACAGGACATCATCACTGTTGCCCTGCCTTGCTTTCCCAAAAGTCTTGCTCTCCCTTTTCTTCCAGCTCAGTCATCCTCGTCTGACTGTACTTGTCCACAAAACAAATCATCCCTCCTGGTGCCTCCGCTTTGATTTCTTTTTTAGCAATATTTCTCACATGGTGATTTTCATCTGTGTTCCTGCTCTCCCTCCCGTGGCCCCAGGAGAGAGCAGGGTTATGTAGATAGAGAGGGTGTGCAAATAATATATTGTCCCACCTGAGCCAAGCGAATCAACTCTCTCCCCAGAGGGCCTTTAAGATGCAGTGGGGCTGCTGTTTGTTTTGTTTAACTCTTTAAAGCGGATGTTGCTGAACGAAATCAATTGGGTAGGCAAACATGGTATGGGGGAGGGGAATAGCAGTCCTGGGACTGAAGATGGCAAGAGGAATTGAGGGCCAGAGGTGGGCCTGAGATTCCACAAAGACAGTCTCCTGCTGTTTGGGTGTGTGTGTTGGGGTAGGGCAACGGAGGCCGGAGGGAAGGGCGAGCAACCGAGGTGGGATGGCCTGTGGCTGTTTTCTGTACGTTCACCAATATTGTTTGTGTGTTCTGGGAGCAGGGAAGGTCCTTGTTATTTCAAGCTTTTCCCTTCTTGGAATTACTTGGGGAGCCTGGGGAGGCCTTTGCTCCCATCGCCACCCTCTGATGCCCCACTTTCTCATTCCGACGTCTGACCTTATGTGCCACCAGCAATCGGCTCTCATACAAATCAAGGGGCGTGCAGCATGGCGGGGGGAAAGGGAACTTGGAAATGCAATTTATGACCCTTCCCGATAAGATCTTATAAAATTTCCTGGGCACACTCGAAATTACATTTCCATAGCTCCGTCGCACTGATCTCCTTGAGTATATGATACTTGCCACTTTTATGGCTACATTTATTGCAATAATAAAGCGAAATGGTGAGGCCGGTGGTGGCAGCGATGGAGAAACGGGGAGCGTCGAGACATTTCATTTCCCCCATGGCAGCAGACAAAACTTTTGCTTTCCGAAAGGAAACACCCGCCTGGGAGTCAGGCCTCTGTTTGGTGCCCTGAGCTGGGGGTGAGCCATGGTGCATCCCAAACCACTTTCCTTTCCCTGCTTTATGTGTGGTGCATGGAGTAGAGGAGTGAAGAAAGAGAAGGAGCGAAGGGAAGGCCCGCTGCTTGGTGGCAGAGTATTTGCTGTGCATGCAGAAGATTCCTGGTTCAACCTCTGGCACCATCAGGCAGGATTTTGAATCTCCCCTGTCTGAGACCCTGGAGACACAGGACCATTCAGTGCCAGCAGTACTGTGAGAAAGGGTTGGTGTCAGGCATCTTCCTAAGGCATTCTGTTTTCTAGTTCTTCTTCTTCTTCTTGGTGTTTCTGCAGCTCCACATTCAGGTTCTGTGCCAAAGCAGAACAAACCCTTGCCAGGCAAGTAGCATTGCCCTACCAGGGTCTGCCTGAGGCATTTAGTTGGGTTCTGTATCAGCTCTATGTGTACCCCAAATTACAAGGTGGCTCAATATTCAGAGAAGGGTCTCATAGAACCATAGAATTGTAGAGTAGGAAGGGACCTCGAAGGTCATCTAGTACAACCCTCTGCAGTGCATGTTTCCAAGTCAGATGGTGCCATTAACGAGGCTGATCTGGACCCCCAAACTTCTGAGTGGCTCTGTGATTGTTGGTTATTTTTCTCCCCTGAGAAATAGAACCAAGCTGACCTGGGTGGGAGGGGGAATCTTTTGCTTTAATAGGCAGATCCGTCCCGTCCAACATTTCTCTGATGAAAATAGGGACGTCCCATTCCATAATGATAATTTTACTGTTTATACCCCACACATCTTTCTGGGTTGCCCTAGCCACTCTGGGCAGCTTCCAATATATATATATATATATATATATATATATATATATATATATATATACACACACACACACACACACACACACACACACACACACACTGTATACACACACACACACACACACACACACACACACACACACACAATAAAGCATTAAACATTTTTTTAAAAAACCTTCCCTATACAGGATTGCCTTCAGATGGCTCGGGGATTGGGTAATTCCATACCCTCCAACATTTCTCAAATGAAAATAGGGATGTCCTAAGGAAAAGCGGGACATTCCGGGATCAAATCAGAAACTGGGACTGCTTCTCTAAATCAGGGAGGTCCCTGGAAAATAGGACCACTGGTAGGGTGTGCAAGTCTAGCTTTAAATCACAGCTAGCTATTTTCCCAGTGCACTCCAATCAAAGTGATTCAAAGTAGTGTCTGTTTTTCACATGGATCTATGGCTCTCCCATGGCAAGTCAATGGAGAGCTTTCCCATTGCATTCCCCAGAATTGGAACTTGTGTATGGAACTCTTCCCCCAACGGTCCTTGGGTTAACAGGGTCATTGTTGGAGCTGGGTGGCCAGCTGGCTATGAGAAACATAAAATCATAGCCAGGCTAGTGGTTTATCTAGGTCAGCATTGTCTACATTGACTGGCAGTAGCTCTCAAGGGTTTTGCTACCTCACCTTCTGCTTTTGGAAGTCTATAAGAAGCTGCTGCAGGAAAGGGGCTGTGAGCATCATCATGGAAGGCTGTTTCTAAGACTAAGGTGGAAATTTGACACTACCTTGTTATTTCTGCTAGGGGATGGTGTGTGCTGTTTAAGTACAGCATTTACCGTACATAGGCTTTCAGAAGTTTAGAGTCTTAGTGTTCCTTATAATACCCTGTAAAGCAGACGGGTGGCGCTGTGGTCTAAACCACAGAGCCTAGGACTTGTCGATCGGAAGGTCTGCGATGGGGTGAGCTCCCATTGTTCGGTCTCAGCTCCTGCCCACCTAGCAGTTCAAAAGCACGTCAAATGTAAGTAGATAAATAGGTACCGCTCTGGTGTTTCCGTGTGCTGCTCTGGTTCACCAGAAGTGGCTTAGTCATGCTGGCCACATGACCCAGAAGCTGTCTGTGGACAAACGCCGGCTCCCTTGGCCCATAGAACGAGATGAGCGCGCAACCCCAGAGTCGTCCACAACTGGACCTAACGATCAGGGGTACCTTTACCTTTAAAGCAGATCAGTGTCGGCCTCCCTCTCCCACTGGCGGTATTTAAGAAGAGCGCTTCTGGACCAGACCAAAGACCTACCAAGGCCAGCCTCTGGGTTCCTGCAGTGGCCACCTGGATGCCTCTTGGGAAGCCTATGGCTCCATGCTAAAGCGCACATTGCAAGCAAAAGGGTCCCGGTTCATTTCCTGGCATCTCCAGGTGGGGCTAGGAATATCCCCTGTGTGAAAGCTGCTTGTCAATGCAGACAAAAACTGACCTAGATGAACCAATGGCCTTAATTGGTACAAGGCAGCTTCTTATGTTCCCACTTGCAGGATCCGGTTTCAGACAGGGTATGTGTGCTGAGGTTTGCCCAAGGCTACTTGCTCAGTTCAGGCCAGAGCCCAGATAGTTTACCACTCATTCTCTCATAAATCCCTGCTCAGAACTGCCTCCCACTGAGTTCAGTGGGACTTAACCCCAAGTAAGTGTGCACAGGAAAGTATTCTGCCCCACTATGGCTGCTTTTCCATATTCCTTCCCCACTGTGTTAGAGCTGTAATAGTTCCATCCTACAGCTGCGGCCATTCCTTGGAGGAGAGAGATTGTTGGAAAGTAGCAAGCTCACATTTTTTTGCTCCTGCTAATCAGCCAAGTCTAGGCTGCTTGGCTCTCAGGGTAGGGAATCTAGCCCAGGGGGGATTAACCCCCCAGCCTCACAGGCGAGGATGAGCCGGGCCGCAGCCTGGTTGTGTTCTTACAAGGGAATAATAAGAAGTCTTAATAACCTGCCAAGGCGTGCGCTCAAAGGAGAGAGCGGTGTGGAGATTTCGAAGTGATGAGCCTCTATCGATCTCGCTGCTGCCGGGGATAAAGCGATGGATAAGGTCTGCTTTCCCAGAAGCTGCCTTCTGCCTTCTGCCTTGGCTTTAGGGGATTCTGTGTTCGTGTGCCTCGATCCCAACCACCTACAGCTATTTGCTGTCCTCGTCGTGGACTCATCCTCCTTTCTCCTGATCTGATGCTGAAGGCTCCACTTGCAAGTTACTCTGCCGTTCCATATCTGTGCTGTGTCTTTCTAGGAACACCCTGGGATTCCACTGGAAATTTGATGCATTGATTATGCCCTACTAGTCACTGCTAGCCCACTTGGCAGACCAAAGGAATATGTGGGTGGCCTTTCAACATTTCATAGTTTAAAATGGGGTTATTCTTGTCTACTTGTAACAGTTCTGTTCACACATCCCCAAACACTGACTTATCTCCTAGTTAGCTACTTGTCATTATACATACAGTTGCTCTTTCTGCTGCCCATTCATTCTGCCAGATTCTCCTGCATTCACTTCTGAAGGAGTGTGAATAGACCATACCAGTTTGATCTTTGCAATTTTCTCGAACACTTTTAGTAACCTTTAATTTCTCGATAAGCAAGAGAAATGGAAGGAAGGGAAGGAGCACACTGGTATTTGGGGTCTACATATGCATGCATTTTTCTTGCTTGAAATAGGCATTGCCCAGCCCCCCAGCCCCTTCAGAGGTGTACAGCTTAAGACAAACTTGAACAAACTGGTGTTTTTCAGATGTTTTGGACTACATCTCCCATCATCCCTGACTAGGGGCCATGCAGACTAGGGATGGTGGAAGATGAGGTTCAACATCATGTGGAGGTGACCTGGTTGGAGTGAGGTGGAAATCCTATGCATGCCTACTGAGAAGTATGACTTATTGAGTGGGACTTACTCCCATACAAATGTAGATTGGATTGCTGCAATCCTATTCCACTTTGCCTGGGAATAAGCCCTGTTGAATTCAGTGGGACTTACTTCTGAGTAGACATACATAGGATTGAGCTTTTGACTTCTAGAAACTCTAGGTGGTAACTCTAGCAATTGACACAAATAGGTTTTTTTTAATTTAAAAAAACAGCATCCTGAAGTCTCCCCCAAAGGTAATTAGAGGCAAGGACAGCTGCCTCCCCTGGTAAATGCAATCCATGTGGCACAGTAGATACAACTGAATTGAATAACAATAAATAAATAAGCCAGGAGAAGCTGGGTTTGCACAGGACTAATAGGCCAGTTCTGTATCAATCAACCATGAAGCAGCTTTCCCCTCTCTTAGAGCAAGGCTGTGATCAGCTCTGATTGGCTGGCCTTCATATCAATCAGAAAGCCACCTCCCTCTCTCCAGACACATCTCAGTGTGCCTATATAAATAACTTAATCAGATGCCCATACCAGATGCTTGAATGAGGAAATGCAAAAAAGCAGAATATGTATGGCACCATGGGTCATGTGGGGTATTTATCGTGCCCATTTATAAATGTTCATAGGGGGAAGTGACACGGGTCAGAGTTCATAGGCTTTGGTCATCCCAAGTTTTTAATATATGGGAGCACCAAAGATTGCAGTCTCATTGGCCCCCAGTTAAATTCAGTAACATAATAACATGCACAACACCATACAGCAGCATGGTACCTCATTTTTTGTGTGTGGTGTCCCCAGTTTAACAACAAAGCTCTTGAATCAGCAGGGTGGGTAGATCTCATGTGGACATTCTCCCATCCCAGCAGTTCTTGAAGCATGAGGTAGGCATTCCCTAGGGAAGCATTATACGTCTAAGAAATCCTGGACAGCCTGAACAAGCAAGCAGGTGGATGCACAGAAAGAAAATGGCAACCGCTTCACTCTTCCTCCAGTCCTAGTACATGAAGCCAAGCCATGGTTTGGCTTGGTGTTATGTCTGAATCTGGGTTCATGGTTTGTCTCTCCCAACCCATGAGCAGTTTGCCAACAACAAACCTCGGCTATAACTTTTTGTCTGTTTGGAACAAAACAGACCACAAGCCCAGATTGGCTCGCAGTGCTAAGCCAAACCATGGTTCAGGTCTGGATAGCATGGCAGCAGCACAATGAGGAGAGGTGGGAGGAGGTTACAATTTCTGCTTTGTGCAGCTGTACATTTGCTAATTAAGCTATAGTTTGTCTTAGAATTGCATGCAGGTTCTCTTGGATTTCATTACTGTCTTTTCTTTGCCAGGTCACAATTTGAAATGATGGTAGAAGCCCTTATATGCTGCAAGGTGGTTAAGGCACACAAGAGCCCTCTCAATAGACCCAATAGACCTTAAGCCATGTTGTTGTTTGGCTTATTGTCCCTAAGCCTTTTTTCCATGCCTCTGCCTTTCTCTGACTCTTCTTCACAGGTTCCTCTATCTCATTCTGCTGCCTGTTCCTCCCCTTCAATCTTTCAGTTACTGTTCTTGACCCTCCTTACTCTTAGGTTCCCTATAATCTAGAATTTGCCAGCCAGCTTTATAATTTTTTAGTCTGTTCCTTCTTCCACAGGACATGTGTGAGGTTTTAATGGTAGATTACACTCTCAGCTATCCGTTATCACAGGAGCTGGCCTGTTTCTGACCACTTTGTGCCCTGAACAGTTGGAATGTTTAAGCACGTTCTGTGACACCACACCAGTTTAACCAATCAGATGCCTTGCAGCAAGTGCAACACAGCAGAGATTTAATCTGTATAGGCCTCAAACATAGTCCTAGAAGAGAAGAGTCTTCTGCTGGAGGTGTTTCTGTATTTCTTTTACTGCAACTCATCACCTGGAAGGTTGGATGAGCTGACTATATTTAAAATTGGCTTGCCTTTTCATCCGGGTAATCAGTTGCAGTAAAAACTCAGAAAACGCCTCTAGCTGTACAAACACTTTTACCCATATCTGTACAAATGACTGTCTGGGATTGTGGCCTAAAATAATTTTTTTCAGCTGTCTACAAAACTAGCTCCTAGAAATTTGAAATACATTTTCCAGCCTGATCCCAACCCACTATTCACCTGTCCTGCAGTCAACATGCAGTCTCACATGTGGGTACACTGTGGGGATTCACTTCATGTGTTGAAAGCATGTGTGAAGGCATCGCATGCATAGCGCTTCTTCTCTTCCACCACTGACACATCTTCTGGTCATGCTGTGAGCAACTGTGAGCAGGGGCCTACAATCATACCAACAGACACATGTAGGGGCCTCCATGAAAGGGAGGACGTCAAATGACTCATGACTCCCTCGTGTAATAGGTAGGTATGTAAGGACTCTTCTCACAGAAACCCAACACACAGAAGATGAGCACTGGGCATACCAGGCAGTATTAGAAACTCAAATATATAAGCTTGGCACCAAATGGCTCCTTAAACCAGGGTTACAGGTGCCCAAATGGAATGCCTAGTTGCCATTTTTGAGCCAGATGACTTTTTGGTTCCTGAATTCCTTCAGATTGTGCAGATAAAATATAATGGATAGAATTCTACAGGATGTGTTGTTGGTGTGTGTGAAAACAGTCAAGATCCAAGGATCTCCAGGGGCACACCTCCAGATGGTGGAGGCAGACGTCTTCACTTGGTTGCAAGTGGCTGATAGCCAGGTGCAAAATGTGCCTGGCAAATTTCGAACGCTGAGGGCAGGAATGGGACTAACCCCCACATCGCCCCTCACATATGCTTTTAATGCATGAGAGGGCTTCTGTCACTCACTGAGGAGGCTGGATGCACCATCAGCGTTTTGTCCTCCCCGCCTCCGGCAGAGAAATTAAATAATGATATTTTCATATCTGGGAGCAGTTTGGGCTTCCAGTTTTGCTACTTCTGCGGCAGAAGGTTTTAAACCACTGATATGCCAACAGCAGCAACCTCCCATTTCCTTTGACCAATTGGCTGGTAGCTGTTGCCAGCTTTTTATGTATCACATCCATAGCTTTCCTTTCTCTCTCCATTTACTGGGTTCACTGTTCATTTATTCCTTTCTCTCCCTCTTTTTTTTTAAACCACCCGATGAGTCACCCAGCTCAGATTCATTGTCCTCTTGGCGGCTGCTTCCCCTCACTGCTTTTCCATTTTGCAGAGTTTGGTGGTTAATAATGTGGGGAGGGGTGTGTGTGGAATTGAGTGGTACCTCCTCTCTCTTTCTCTCCCTCTCTCATTCCTCTCCCCTCCATTCCTGATTTCCTCCAGGCCAAAGATGTTCAAACACAGAGAGAGAGAGAGAAAAGAAAGAAAGGGAAAAGGCAGGAAACAAGTGACAGGGATAAAGCACAGTAGAAGAGGGTGGGGGGAGAGCAGTGATGAAATATTTATTAGCTGGCATGCGTTCCGGGCGCATTAATAAAGCAACCACATTTGCATGGTGCTCCTGTCAGGGGTGGTGGTGAGGTGTCTTATTTGAGGGTGGGGAAAAGGAAAGAAATACACTGGGTTGTGGCAGAGGAGTGGGTGTGGGAGAAAGAGAAGAATGTGACGTCCTTACAAGAGAGAGATTTAGGACCTGGACACTATGTGCAAAATGCATGCTGGATGGTTCAATCAGTGGCTATTAGTCATAGTGGCTACGTGGAGCCTCCGGTTTCAAGGACAATATGCATTTGAATGCTAGATGCCGGGGTCAACAGCTGGAAAGGGCTCTTGCCTCCAAGCCTGCCATGTTTCTGGCTTCCCAGGGCAGAGCTGTACCTCCCGCGGGGGGTGGGGGAGAGGCTAGCCAGGTTTTTTGCCCCAGGTGAAGTCTCCAGAGGGGTGCCCTTGAGGCTTCCAGCATATTTGTGTGTGTGTGTGTGTGTGTGTGTGTGTGTGTGTGTACAGAAATGCGCATGGTGGGGTGCCATACGGGGTCTTTGACCTGAGTGAAATAAAGCCTAGTTTGCCCCTACCCAGGGGCACTGTAAGAGGCAGTGCTGGTCCAGAATATAAGCAGGGCTCTTCCCACATTCCTCTTTGGTTTTGATGGAACATAGGAAGCTGCCTTATTGTTCCATCTAGCTCAGTATTGTCTACAATGACTGGAAGCTGCTCTCCAAGATTTCAGGCCAGAGTCTCTCCCAGCCCCAGCCCCTGGGACTGAACTTGGGAACATCTGCATGCAAAGGGTCAAATGAAAGCTGAGTGGTTTCTGCAAGGGCCTCTTGAGTGTCAAGCAGCAGGAGTTTCTGTGGCCTGCATTCTAGGAAAAGCATCACCTGCTGGTTTTTTGCATGTGTGGCTGCCATTAGAGTCACAAAAGCAACACTGGTAAAATAGTTGGCAACGCTTGAGGTATGCTGCCGTTGAATACATACATTCAGTTCTTAGCATCATGGTCAACAGGCACTGATATGACCCCCTTGGGGCTACCTAATCTTCATGAATTGAATGTTTAAACCTTAAAACAACAACTGCTCATGTAACACCTTTTAGTCATTTAATTCCCTAGGTTTAGTTTCGCTTTCTGGAGAAGTACTTCCTTTTGCTTGATGCACAAAGGTTCCTAACTTTTTTTTCTCCAGAACTCATGCGCCTTCCGCAGGTGTTTACCATGCAGAATTTCAGCCACCAATTCTTTTCATGGCATGTGGGTTTAAGGTTGTGGGAAGAATCAGCTGTTGAAGTTCTGAGTGTGATGTAGTTTGGGAAAAGGCTAAACTCAGTGTGAAGGACAGAAAAGGTGAAGTAGGGGTTGGTCGTGTTGTATGTTGGAATCTTGGTACTTCCCTGATGAGTAGGAAGTTTTCAGGAGTAAACCTTTTAAAAAGTTGGCTGTTTCCTTGTGAGGAATGAGAACTGGAGACATGGAGTGTTTTTGTATTGTTGTCTCCCCTCCCTGCAAATGCAAGCTGAAAAGTGGGAAGCATGCAAGCATCTAGGCAGATGGTGCTAATCTCCAAAACAGTGTAGATTTCCACCCCTCAAGCATCAGCATAGTCTTGTAGCCCTCCAGGTCTCCTTATCAGCCAGCTGCAAAAGTTGTTGGTTCTATTCCAAACTGTCAAACTGTTGCCTTCAGCCTGCACTTCAAGCAGGAAAGATGTGTGCTCAGTAGCTTGGTGTCACCAGCCATCAAAGGCCATCTGGCAAGCACATTCAGCTCCAAGTAATACAGAAACGTGAAGGAAAGGTCATTTTGTGCGTCTAAAAGAGAATGCCTGCAACAATCCTCTTTCCCTTGTTTGCATTCTCTCTCTCTTCTTTTTCAGCCTGTGCTGTTCCCTTCCTTCCAGTCTTCCCCTCCCTGCATCTATCTTTGCTGTTATTCCCTCTCTCCCCCCTCTACGTGCTTTCCCCAGAAACTGCTCAGTCCCCCTCTTTTGCTCTGAACACGGTGGTTGGCATGCCACTCATGAGCAGACGCTCCTGAGTTGCACCCAGGACCCCCCCCGGAGAGGACCAGGGCTCTGTCAGGGTCCCTTCTACATTTCCACCCGGCACTTTCGATCTTGCTGTAGTGAATCCGATTTCCTTTCTGCGTTGGGGAAGGGCAGGGTGGGAAAGAAGAAAGCAGAGAAGCCCCCCTGGCGACGGCAGCTCCATTAGCGCCCACGACTAATTGTCAGGGTGGTTTTGAAATTAAGATCAAAGCCTTTGAAGTCGGGGTCGGGAATAAGCGGATAGGCACCAAATGCCAAGCGCAGGGAGTCCAGCCAGGAGCTGGTTAACCAGCGTTTAGGAAGGAGCAGTCGGGATGTAAATGAAATGAGTCTGTAGCTGGCTGGTTCCCCAAACAGACGGCCAGAGACCGAATCTCTTTCAAATGCCTTTGATTCCGGATTTACTTTGCAGAAGGTTGGCCGTGTCTTCACTAGAGTGCAGCCCATGTGAGAGAAGGGGGGGGGGGTTAGGAGCGCAGTTCCTTCGGAGTGCAAAGGCAGGAGGAAAGATGGGGGGGATATCAGTGGGGGTTGTTTGGAGCGGATCAAGAGGAGGAGAGCTCCAGACGCAGCCCTCAACTCCACACTTTTTAAAAGGTCCAAATTGTTTAGTGTCAACATTTGCATATTAATCAGAGAAGGATTTTTCCATAGAATGAGTATGCAAATTATGCAAAAATCAACGTGGTTCCACTATTTTCCCTCCTAGTTATGGAGACAAAGCACTGCTCATAGAGAGCTGTGAAAAAAGCCAGTGTGGTGTAGTAGTTAGAGGGCCGGACTAGATCCTGAGAGATCAGGGTTCAAATCCCCACTCAGCCATGAAGCTCGCTGGGCGATTAGACTAGTCACCGCCTCTTAGTTGGGTAGTTTGTCATGTTTTAGGGAGCTCCTAGCAACTTAAAATAGGGCTCTGTGTGTATATGCAATTTATACGTAGTGGTTTAGACTTCCTTTCAACAGGTTTCTGATTAGGGGCTCATCCACACTTTCCAGGCATGGTCTGCAATTGAAAGTTCCATCTCCAAGCACCCTTTTTTTTTTCCTCTGGTGCTTTCTTCGCGAAAACCCGCTCTTTAAGGCTCAATCGGGGCAAACGTCAGTCCATGAAAACCCGAATTGACGTTTGCTCCGATTCAGCTTTAAAGAGCAGGTTTTCATGGAAAAAACTCAGGGCAAAAACAAACATATAAATGCTCAAACACCTCTGCCTGAAAAGAGTGGAGCAAAAGGTAAGTGTGGATAAGCTCTAACTAACCCTCCCTGAATTTCACAAAGAACGGGATGCTTGCATGATGCATCCAATCTTCCTGGATCATAGAACAAAAGCTAATGAAATATTTTCTTGCCTTTGTGTTTTCTGACCTTTGTTCATGTGTATGAGCATTTGTGTGACCATTAGCTACAAACTACTGATGTACAAACTATGCATTAGTTGATCACCAAGCCTTGAAATTGCAGGCAAACTTGTTATGGAGGCTGCAAACTGAAATGGGTCACGAGGAACTTATCATAACATGTGCACTCAGCCTGTTATCCTAGCTCTCTTGATCAACTTGATGTATACCTCCAAATAAAGTACAGTATGTGACTCTGTGTGATCAAATGCTCCCCCACGTAAATCAAAACCAAACCTCCCTGCTCATGGAAAACCAGCACATCACTGAGATAATGAGGCTTGGCCCCTTCTCCTTAGCATGCTGGCATTCCATAGGCTGGTTTTCCTCAATCTGATGCCTGGCAGATAATTTGAAATACTACTCCCCATCATCCCTGGCCAACAACCTCTTGAGTGAGGGTAGCAGATGGGGAAAAGCTGCAAGAGGGATTTTTTGTGTTGAAAAGAAAATAGCACAGGAAAGAACATCCCTGTATTGTGTTCTCCCTCTCTTCCATTGTCATATGCAGTTACTAGTTGCCAGATTTCAGGACTACAGCCCCCAGCATTCCTGATGGTTGGTGATGCAGGCTGGAACTGATGGGAGTTGTAGTCCAAGAACATTTGGAGGGCGCCACATTGACTAACCTTGCCTTATGCTGTTGTGCCAAAATGTTGGGTGCTTCCTGCCTCAACTCCTCATCATTGGCTGGTGGTGTTGGGAAAATGCTCAGCACCATGTCCATGAGGACAGGGAGGAAATATGTTGCAGAAGGTGGGGAATTCAACACCGGGGCGCCATCTTCAACCATAAATTCCATCCCTTTTGACTCCCTGCCAAAGTCGCCCAGTTCCTCTGTCTGCATCCCAAAGTGGTGCAGGCACCAGAGGACTGTCTCACTTGCCTTTTGATCTTCCTTCTCCAGGCTCTGGGCAGCTCCTTTCAGCTCTCAAACTGGCACCCAACCCTTGTGCCACTCATTCCGCGCTTTGGTCACCCACCTCCACCTTGAAGGACTTGCCCCAACTACTTGCAGCTCTGGCCTCTCAGGAGCCTCTCCATATGCAGTCATATGCCTACTTACCTGAGAGTAAGCCCCACAGAATTCAGTTGGACTTACTTCTGAGTAGAAATGGATAGGATTGCATTGTTAGGCACTTGATGTGCATATATTTGATTTGTGTACACTTGATTTGCATGTTTGAGTGAACAAACTAGTGCTGTGTGTAAATTTTCTACTTCATTTTTTTTGGGGGGGGGGAGGACCTTTCTCCATCAGTTAATGAGAAAAGAAATGCCATTTGAAAATTATCAAAAGTGGGGAGGGGGAGAAAATGTTGGTGAAATTCTCATGGATGAGGTGCAGGTTTTTGGTTGCATTTAGCTTGCTTTCAAGGGAGTTGAGGGATGTTTGTGGGTCTCCTTTCTTTCATTCTGCATTTCAAATCTCTCTGGTGGTCTGCACTCTGAAGCTTTCCTGAGTGCCTGTGCTTCCTGGAAACCCAGTGATGTCCTCAGCTGGGCTTTTCTGTACACACAGAATGCAGGAGTGCACCTGACGGCTGCTATTGTTGCTTTAAGGCAGCGACAGTCAACCTTTTTATACCTACCGCCCACTAATGCATCTTTCTTGATGGTAAAATTTCCTTACTGCCCGCCGGTGCTCGATGGAAGGAGGATTCAGCTTGTGCCATAGAACCCCCTCCCACCCACCCAGAATCCTGAAACGCCCACTGGTGGGCGGGAGGGACCAGGTTGACAACCCCTGCTTTAAGGTGAAATCTTCTTACTTTTAAAGACATTGGTGCAGAAAAAATATTTTTAAAAAGAAAACCAGTGAGCTCACTGATCTCAGACGCTCAGTGGTCAACCTCTCCAGCCCGACCCCCCCCCCCAATATTTCAATAAAAACCAGTGAAGGCTGGTTCATAAGGGCAGACTGAGCCCTGCTCTGGCAACTTAAGTTTGCCTTCAGCCAGTGTTTGCTTCTTATTTATGACCAACTGAGGGTGGCACTTCCTTTGGCATCTTCCTCATCCTTAGCCTCAGTGTTTCCCTTGCAGAAGTCTGCATGGAGGACAAAAGGGACCAAACTAGAATGAGCTGCTGGCTGGCCTTGCCTCTGGCTCTGCTGTCCCAGACTCTTGCTCCCCCTGCTGCTGGTCTTCCTGCGCTCTGTGCTGCCACTTCCAATGGGCACCAGGGGAAGGCGCCATGAGGTAACTTCTCACATGGGGCTTCCTCAGATCAAGATTTCTGGGGGAAGGTTAACTGGAAAAATAAAACACACCAGCACCCCTCTCTCTCACACACCCAACAAAAGTAGAGAGAAGTGTCCAGTGAAAGAGTCAGAGGAACAGAGGGCACTTTCACAGGTGAACTAAAACTTCTGGGAAACTGGAGGACACATTTCGGCGCAGAGCATGGGAGCAAATTGCTGGCGCGTCTTCTCTTGCCTCCCACGTGCATTCGCAACAGGACTCCCCTGTGGCTGCCTTGTCCCTCCCTCCCTCCCGTCTGCCCCCCCCCCCCCGTGTCCCAGCAGCGGTTTGTTCTTGGGCTGCTCTTGTCAGGCCCTGACAGATGCAGCTTGCTGTGCCATTTCTTCTGGCCTCATTGAGGCAATCGCATTAAAACCCTCTCTGGTGTCCTTCCCCTAGCCAAGATAAATGGGATCTGTCACCAGCTGTGTGTTCACTCCTAACCCTTTGGAAATGCCAGGCTGCCTGGCTCTGAACTGCAGGATGGAGCAGGGGGAGGGGAGGCAGGCGGGAGGGGGGCTGGAAGGGCCAGGGAGGGATGTCGCTTGCAAGCGCCAGTTAATCTCATTACACCCACGTAGGTGAAGGTATTAGGGCTCTGCTGGGTCATGGTGAAGTAGAGAGGCTAATAATAGGAGTCCTGAGCGTTTATATCTCGCTTTGAAGAGTTCACATCCATTATCTCATTGTATCTGTATTGGTCAGTGTTATTATTGTAGGTCACTGGTGGGCAGGAGGGAGACCAAGGCTGAGAAAGAATCATTCGTCTAAGACCATCTAGGAAGTCTATGGAAGAGGCGGAATTCGAACTAGGGACTTGTCTTGGAGGACAGTCTTGGAGGCTGAAGCTGCCCAGTCACATTTATCTTTTCCCCCAAAGTTCTCTTTTAAACAAAAAGCTGGTGCAGGGGGCAGCACACAAACGAGTGTTTGCAAGGATTTGTTTGGACTAAGGAACCTGTCACCCTCCAGAAGTTTCTGGACTCCAGCTCTTGACACCTTCCAATCAGCATGGCCAATGACCAGGGATGATGAAATTTGTATTCCAACAGCACCTGGAGGTCACAGGTTCCCCATCCCTGCCCGAAATGGACTGGGCCTGGCATATTCCAGCCTGCGCCCCTGTCTGTCTTCTCAAGCATGGTGATCCAAGTCAGGCCCTGCTTTAGAGCTGAAGTCAAAGTAGGGTGTGTTCACGTTGCCTCCTTAGGGTGCAGTGAAGTCCTCCCCCCTGTAATTTCACACCTCTTCCCCCCACTAGCTGTTTATATCAGCACAGCTTCATGTCCTGACTCAATATAAGGCAGCTTCCTGGGCTCCTAAGCAAGGGGCTCCTCTGGGTTGTTCCCTTCCACGTCTTTGCTTCATGAGAGGCAGTGCAGTGTACTGTGGTACCTTGGGTTACAAACACCTTGGGTTACAGACTCCGCTAACATGGAAGTAGTACCTCGGGTTAAGAACTTTACCTCAGGATGAGAACAGAAATCATGTGCTGGCAATGCAGCAGCAGCGGGAGGCCCCATTACCTAAGTGGTACCTCAGGTTAAGAACGGTTTCAGCTTAAGAACGGACTTCCGGTATGAATTAAGTTCGTAACCAGTGGTACCACTGTACTTCTCAAGGTTGTGAACTGAAAAGCCCCAGTTCAGATCTTACCTCAGCCACAAACCCATGCCCATGGCCCAGGGTGCCAACTTGAATAAAATACTATATTGTGGGCGGGGGCAGGTAATCAATGCACATACCCCACTTGAATGGCCATTCCCCATGAGGTTTGAGGCCCCGACCCCCTCAAATATTTTATTGGGGGGACTGAAGGGACCCCTAGGAATTGGCTCCTATGCCCATGGCATTAGGCAGGATGCTGCTGTTCGCAAAGCTTCAGCCCCTTAATTTATAATGCACAGATAATAATACTGACCTATCTCACAGGGCTGCTTTAAGATTCAAGGAGACCATGTATGTGAAACACTGTATAAAGGCTATTTTCAAAATTCGGAGATGTGCGAGTTTTGAAGGATAATTGTTTTTCACTTCACGTATTGGTTTGTGAAGAGTGTGAATTAGGCGTTTCTCATAAAACTGCAAACAAAACTGAATTTCTTCCCCATCCCTAGTGGAAGGTTAGGCTGAGAGGCAGTGCTTAGACCCAAGTCAGCTTTGTGTCTGAGGGATTTAAACTCTAGTCTTCCTGGTCAAAGACCAATGCTCTAACCATTGCACCATAAACTCTAGCAGCAATACAAGCCTAATCAAGACCAAAGCTGTCATATATTTAAGTACCAGCTCAGTACAAAAAAAGGGGGTGGTATTTAAAATACGTATCATATTTTCGGAGCTCTACTGACCAGGCATCTAGGATTTTCTCCTGCCCTGCCTGATTCCAATTAAGTTCACTGGGCTGACACATTTGCACTGGTTCAGTACACTTCACTGCACACTCCACATAACAAAAAATATGTGCTCATCCCACCAAGAATGTCACAGGTGTAGTTTATTAACGTACACACCATAACGGCTGAGAAACCCACAGAAGGTTGTATGTAGAAGAAGCAGCACTGGATTAAATATTGAAGCTGGCTATCCACATGATGTGGGTCCCTGGGCCTTGAGTTGCATTCCTTGTGTGTTTGTTTTTGTGTTTGTTTGTGTGTGTGTGTGTGTGTGTGAGAGAGAGAGAGAGAGAGATATTTTAAAGAACCTAAACTCAAAACACTATCTAGGGAAATAATTGCTGTTGCCTTTGGCACACACTTCTCGAAGGAGCCTGCTCTAGGGAGACTGTCACTGTGAGTAAGGGGCAAATGACCTGTGAATTGGAACCGGGTGTCATCAGCACCAGGTAATTGCTGGGTGCTCCTGGCTCTCTTCCTCAAGTACATGCATGTCCAATGACCTCCTCTGCCCCACGTGCCATCGACCACACTGCCTGGGCTGCCAAGTGTTTTGCAATTCCCTTTCATCATGCCCATTGCAAACTCTTGCTGTGAAAGGGAGTTTGGAAAAGGAGAGAGAGAAAGTGGGAACATGCGGAGCTGCAGTTCCCTCTGTGCCTGGGCTGGGGCTGATGCAAGCGGCCTTTAGAGGAGAAGGGGATTGATGGATGCTCCCCTAGGCTGCCCACTTCCACATCACCAGCAAAAGGGGCAAAGAGGCACCAATTTGCATGACACTTGCATGTGTTAATTTGTACATATCATGGCAAATTTAGAAATATCTGAAATTTAAATAGAAATACATCTCACTGCAGGAAAGACTATGGCTGGTTGACCTCTATGGCTGCTCAGATTGCTGGCTCAGTGCTACCCGATCCTGATGGGCAAATTTAAAGCCCCTTCCTCTCCCTTCCTATGTTTATTTATCTAATAGCTCTTCAAATATGGGATGGGGAAACTGCCACCCCAAGGGCTACATTCCCTTCTGGATCACTTTCCATGAGCCACCCAACAGGGGCCAGAGCAAAGGTGGGCAGAGCAACCAGTGCAAAGTTTGTCTTTGCACAGTAGGCCAGTTCCTACTCACACCTGAGGCAAGCAAGAGGCATTGCCAGAGCTCAAGGACGCATGCCAGCCAGGCAAAAACACTCAAGGAGACCAAGAAGCAAGGCTGGCGATGGCCATGTCGTAGGGAGCCAGGGGTCTGGTATGGATAGAGTTCTGAAGTCCAGACTGAGAGGCTCAGAGGGCCACATTTGATCCTTGGGCCTGAGGTTCCCACACACCTGAAATTGAGGACTGTCCTCTGCAAAGTGGGTTGCATGCCCTTCTAATGCCTGTTGCCACAGCAGGTCCTTCAGGATTGTCCCGAGATTTGCCAGTCTTGAGCTCAAGCACCTGATTTTGAAAAGCTGCCCTTCCTTCATTTGTTATTTAATTCAGTTTTAAAGAAAATATATACCCTCCCTTTCCTCATCCAGTTGAAGATGCGTCTCAAAAAATAGCAGCCAAAGATGCAACACAGTGAAGACAGCAGTACAAAAAAGAAAACAAACAATGAAAGCCAACAATGAAGGAGTTTAAGAGGAACTGCAATCAACAGCATGATAAAATGTAGTAAAAGCCAGTTTAATATATACACACACACCATGCATCAAAAACAGGGATACACAGATACACACCCACAAAGCTTCTCAAGGGCAGTCTAAATTGGGAGGTTTTAAAGCTGCACTGGAAGGAGAGAACAAGTAGCAGCTCTCTGTGGAAGCAGTTCCAAAGTTTGGGTGCAGCAGCCAAGAAGGTTTAATGCTGACGCTGTCTCTGGTTGTTCCTCTGTGTTCCCCTTTCTGCAGGTGGGGAGAGGGGAGAGCTGTCATTCTGTTGACGGCTGAAAGTTTAGGACAGAAGAAGCCTTTGCTTCACTGCTTTCCTCACTCAGATTCAACAGGCAGTGTCAGGCAGGTAGCCGACAAAGGCTTCTGTAGAGGAGCCAAGGGTGCTTCAGTTGTTTCCCCCATGGCACTTTCCCAAGCAAGCCACTTTTTAGAGGCACACGGGGTTCACCTGAGGCCCTCCGGAGGGTTTGTTGGTTTGTTTGGTCTTTATCCCAGCTTTCCTCCAAGGACCCCAAGGCACCGGAGGAGGAATGGGCACCATCGGGGAGGGGGGTACCATCGCAGCCACCCCCCCCAGACACATGCCGCACGCCCCCTGCCCCAGGTGCCACGCTCCTGGGACGCACGCCATGCCCCCGGGACACGTGCCACACCCCCGGGACGTGCACCAGCCATGCCCCTGCCTGCTCTCCGCCCCCTGTGCCGGAGCATGCAGCTTCGCCACTGCCCCAAGGTGGCCTACATTCTTCTCTGATTTGCCATTTACCTTCACAACAACCCTGTGAGTTAGATTAGGCTGAGAGACAGTGGCTGGGCCATGGTTACCCAGTGAGCTTCATGGCTGAGGGGGGATTTTTCATTTGCTTCCACTTTCAATTTGCATACTGCAAATAGCAATTCTATTTTGCTACTCACAAGGCAGTTTACAAGGCAGTAGAAACAACAAAATATACAACGATCACACATTCTATAACAATCCAATCCAATGCAAATAAGTCATAATAAAAAGTAAGACTTTAAAATAAACAACTTATATCAAGCATAATCCAATTAGAATATAATATGACACATTAAATTGACTCAGAATATCAGCAAATAATAATTAAACAGAAAATCACTCTCAGCAATTACAATAAATCATTGCTAGACTATAATAAAAATAACAGCAAAGTTACAATAAAATACTTTAATACATAAAAGACCATGTAAAAGGATCAAACTGAGCAACAAAGTTGCATAGCTTATAAAATTACAAAATGCACAAATGTAACTCACCCTGTGGTCCAGGTCCAATATTATTGCGCAAGACTCTTCTCGTGTGCATACAGGGATGGAACCCTGGTGCCTCAGGGCCTCGTCTAACACTCGGAGCACTGTGGTTGGACTCCATCTCCCATGAGTCCCAGCCAGCATGACCAACAGTCTTGGACCATGGGAGATGTAGTCCAGCTGCATTTAGAGGGCCACAGTTTCCCCATCCTTGCTTTATAAGGAGGAGAGGATAATGGAAATTTCAGGTGTTTTGGTAAGATCTCTTCATTTGGGGCTCCGACAGGGAACAGACAGACACATGGACATACACTGCTGGTATTTTAAACAACACCAGTTTCCTCTCCCTACAAAAGCAACAATATCAAGTCTTTGTAGCTGGCCCAGAGGCTGCTGCTTATTGGCCAGCTACAAAACCCAGACATTCTTTTTCGCTTGTGGTGGCTTTATTCCAAATGGTCAGATTTTTTCTTTCATCTCTGTATTGAATGGGAGGAGTTAGCTAGTGGCCACCAGGCGTCCGAGGCCATTAAGCAGGTGCAGGGGGCACCAGCTGTTTAGGGCTTGCCGGACACATTTGGAAATGTGAAAATCCACTGCGTGCACCACCACAGAATGGCTGCCATGAGAGTCTGACATAGTCAACAAGGGACAAGTACCAGTAACTTGTGAGTGCCAGGCAGAGCTGGGGTCTGCAGTGCACCCTAGAACACAAAATCACTAGCGTTATCTTGAAGCCATGCACAACTGAGCCTCCCTGTGTCCTGTTTTCTTGCCAAGGAATCTAAAAACCTGCTGCCATCCAGCTGCTGGGAATTGCAAGTGGGGAGAAGACTCTTGGGCCCAGGTTCTGCTTGTGGTCTCCCCTGTGGGAAGAGGATTAGATGGGCCTTTGGCCTGATCCAGCAGGGCTCTTATTTTGTTTCTATGCCACACAATAAGTAGCCAGCTGTGTCTGTGTGTGTGTGTGTCTGTCTGTCTGTGTCTGCAGGGCTAGGGAGAAAACTGGCTGAAGAAGCTACAGGTCCCGCTCCACTAGGAGATTCAAAGTGTGTGTTCTCCATCTTTGAAAAATCTGGTTACTCCAGTGAGTGGCGATGGCCCAGATCTGTCCTCCATATTTGGGCTTCCATAAACTCAGTGAAGCTTATGAAGAACCATTTTATGCTATGTGGCAAATATGTTTGTGGCATATCTGCCAAATGTAAAGCAGCGAGCTTGGAAAGGGAGGCGCACATCTCTAACCATGCAGCAGAATTGCACCATCCTTATTGGGTCTGCTCCAAGGAGCGCACATGGTAGACATGTGGCAGATAGGTCTGCCAGGGAAAAACTGCAGTAGCATTAATGGGAAGCCCTGTATAGCAGTTTGTGTATTGTATTCCCTAGATTTTCTTAGCTGAGGCATCTCAGTAAAGGAAAAACGCACAGTTTTCCTTGCACAATTGTGATGCATTTTCAGTGGTGGTGGCTGAGAGAATGCTGTTTGGTAGCCTCAACCCTGATGGCATATCAGCCGCAACACTAATTTCCTGGTAATTTCCTGTGCTGCCGGCGGGGTCCCCTGCACCAGGTATCGGGAGGGCCCCATAAATATGCATAAGACGAGGCTTTAATAACTGCAAAAAGAGATGGTGGCAGATTATCTCTCCATCCCCAACTCTTGTACTTTCATTATTTGTTTATGTGGCAGCTGTGCTCTTTCTCAACCATCCATCTGCAATGCACCCCTGTTTCTCCCCTGAGTCAGTAGAGGCAATGATACCCACCAACTTGGTTGGCTTTAAAAGAGGATTAGACATATTCAAGGGGGAGGAGAGGGCTATCAACGGCTACAATTCAAAGTGTTGGTGTTGACCTTTAAAGCCCTAAACGGCCTCAGCCCAGTATACCTGAAGGAGCGTCTCCACCCCCATCGTTCAGCCCGGACACTGAGGTCCAGCGCCCATGATCCAGTGAGCTGAGCATGGCCCCACTGGCACTGTAGCGAGGCCTGCCAGATGCATACCAGTCCTGTTTTCCCAGTCCCAGTCAGAAGATTTTTTGGGTCATCAGCAGGCTACCAAACAAGTTATAAATTCTGTTGGTTTGGCCTGGGCTAATCTTTCTTCTCCAAGGCTAAAATATACCATTGCATGCCACTCCAATCTCCAAGTGGTGCGAGATTCCAGGGGTTTCAGATGCTTACCCAAGATTTGTGTTTCCTTTTGGAAATGAGGCACAACAGAGACTGTGGTCTCTTTAGGATAGATGGTTTATTTGCACCCTGAGCCTAGATAGAGGGGTTCACAGCATGAATACCCCAAAAGGGTCTTGTTTCTCCCATAGCCACAGCCTTGGATTCAGAAATCAAACATTGTGCTCTGCCTCTCTAGCTTTCCAGCTTCTAGCTCACCTAACAACTAACACTAAACTCTGGCTTTACTCCTCCTCACTATCTGCAAGTTGAGGTAGGGGGTTCACCCATTTGCCATCTCCCACAGAGCCCCTTCCTTGGCTCTCTTTACACCTCACCAGGAAGCTAGTCTGTCCCTTTCCCAGAATCTGAAGGCTTGATTAGCTTTTAATACTTGCTGGATCCAGGGATTAGAGACGTGTAGCACCCCTATTAACACCCCAAGACTTGATTAAATTCTAATACTTGCTGGATCCAGGGATTAGAGGGGTTTGGGACCCACACCCTCATAATGCTACCAAACTCAGCTCCCCATTTATCACCACCGCCTTCTCAGCTCTGTCCGTTCCTGATCACTGGCCACGCTCAGTGAAGCCAATGGGAGCTGTGCTGCAAAACATCTGGTGGGAACCATTTTGGCTACTCCCAACCTAGTAAGTTCTTGGCAGAGGTAAATGCAAACCAGATTTGCTGCTCTTGGTGTAATCCTATTCATGTCTATGCAGAAGTAAGCACTGTTGAATTCAATGGTACTCCCAGGTAAGTGTGTGTGGGATTTTAGCCCTGGTCTCTCAGCCATTAAACAGCACAATCTTTCCTAACAAAGAAGACACCTGTTTTCTTTGTATGGTTGCTAAAAAGAATCCAAATAAAATCAAAATTCTTTGCCAACATAAAACAAACTCTGTGGCAGGAAATTTAAATTCCCCATGACCTGTTTAAATTACACAAATCAAACATATACCTTTTCCTAGTTTAGAAGGGCAGGGAGATATAGGGGGCACTGAGACTTTGACTCTTGATCCCTGGAAACATTCTGCTGAGCCAGATATTTCCCTATACATTACCCACACTCAAGTTTTATTGGGGAACACTGAGGCACTCCAAATCTTTCTGGACACAAACTTATGTCCTCCCTGACCATTAGACATGCTGGATGGGTGCTGATGGGAGTTGGAGTCCAATAGGACCTGGAGGGCCATAGGTCGTCGTCGTCGTCGTCCCCAGCCTAGGCTCAGCACCAAGTCCTTGGATCTCTCCCATGGAGAATCAAGATAGAAAGCCTGGGCTCCTTTGTAGCGCCCTGCTTGTGGTTAACGCTTAGCTGGAATGAAATATTCAACGCAGCAATAGAGAAATTAAAATAATAATTTATTTGTCAGACAAATAAATGTGAGGCACAGTGGTATATAGTTACCAAGCTCTGGCCTGCCCTCCTGTCATTATGGCCAGCACTTATATTCCCTCAGCTCAGCCCCCTTGCTCCTCCTTTGGCTGTCTCTGTCCAATCAGCCTGGTTAAAATTCCTATTGGCTGTTCGCTAGAACCAATCATAAAAGATACACCCATTTCCTATTACCTTTTATGGGAGACAAAGAGCTATATTTCCTTCTATTTATAATTGGCAAACAGCCATTAACCTCTACAAGGCACCTTAATTACCAGATAACCTTTTGCCCTAGACTAGGCGCCTTAACTAACATTTCATCTTTTGCCCTATTGCCCTATTCACTCCAAAACAGATCTTTTGTTCATCTTCCCACACATTATCAATGAAAGATCTCCTTCTTTGGAGGTCATTAAGCAGAGGCCTGACAACCATATGTCAGGAGTGCTCCGATGGCGTCTCTCTGTCTGGCAGGGGTCCGGACCCAATGGCCCTCGTGGTCTATTCCAACTCTTCTATGATTCTATAATTTCTTACTTTCTAAATCCTTTGCATAATTACATTTAAGCCAATATATTTCATACATAACATATATAGATTTTTAGAAGCAAAGACCTTTTCTTAAGTAAAAAGGAACTTTATAAAAGCTAGGTTCTCTAAGTTTTCTAAATTCCCTGAAGCTTCAAAGCAGTTCCAAAGAGAGAGAGAGACCTCTTCCCTAGCCAGCTCTGTTTGTATTAGCTCTTGCTTTTTTAACCTTAGGAAGATGTGGCTCAAGTTTAATGGGAGGCACAGTGTTTTTGCAACCTTGATTGATTGTATTCTATCATTTGTATGGTCAGTGTGACCTTTTGTTCCCAGGCTTTAATTTCCTTTTACAACCCTGAGACACTGCTATAGATCAGGGGGGCCCTTGATCAAGAAGATAAACAGCTGCCAGAGTATGGTTTCTGCCTGGCATGAGAGATACAAACATTTACAAATATATATTTCTTTAAGGTCATTTTTAGAATACAGGAATCTGATCAAAATATAAGCCTTGATTAAAAATGCAGGCTATGATCAGATGCCTCACCTTGACTGCCTGCTGCACTTTCCACAACTGAGAGCAGGACCTGTGAATTCTGACCCTTCTCCCCAGGAGGGCAGCTCACGCTCTTCAACCCACTGCAGCCATTTCTCTTATTTCCACATCTGCCTCTTTCCCCTTCTCTGGACTTGGCCATTCTCCCCGTTACAGATTTGGCTCCCAGTGCTACATTTCCATCCTCCACCTCCTTTCAGCATAGTTAAGGTACTCCTCCCTGCTCTTCAATTAGCTATTAACCTTGCCTGCCTCCCCCCTTCCTTTATCTCCCCATCTCCCACACTGTCTCTCTCTTTAGAGAGAATCTCTGCCTTTGAAGATGCATTGAAAAATAGATAAGGCCCAATGCAGCAGAGAGAGAGAGAGAGAGAGAGAGAGAGAGAGAGAGAGAGGGAGAGAGGGAGGGAGGAAAGTAGAGGGGGGCGGCATGGCAGCCTAGCTGAGATTGTCTTGTACTTGGCTTGGCCACTTATTACCACACACCCTGGTTCCATTTAATGGCTCAGCCCTAAACTATGGGTCAGAGTAGATCCAATCCTGAATGCATGTTGGACTAGGACTTGGGAGATCAGACTTCAAATCCTCATTCAGTCAAGAAGTTCACATTGGGACAGTTGCAGTCTCTCAGCCTGACCTACCCCATCAGGGTGTTGTGAGGATGAAATGAGGAGGGGAGAATCAAGTGTGCCTGCTTGAGCTCCGCGCAGGAAAGGTGGGAGTGATATGAATGTCATAATAAATCTCTGCACTATACCAGCCATATCCCCATCTTGACTCATCATAATAAAGGCCATTTATGCAAGTGGGAAGTAATACTAAAGAAAACAGTATGTTTGACCACATGCAAAGTTTATTGATACGGGGTATCAACAGTTTGTTCTTACACATCAAGGATTATACTTGAACCCCACTCACTACCAAAGAAGGAGAAAGAGAGAGAGAGAGAGAGAGAGATGGATTGCTGCAAGAAGTCAAAGTTCTGTGTTCAGAATGAATCATGAAATTTAAATATATATATGCAGTCATTTGCCTGGCTTTGAATGATTCATTCTGCTTTCACCATTCAGGTTTTCAAATCCACAATGTTATTTTATGGTATTAGCGAGAAAGGGAAAGGGTAACGGCAGGAATGGGAAAGTCTGATGACCTTTTCATTGGGGCTTTGCAACTAAAAACGAAATCTGAGATTCCCAAGAGACCAAATTCTAGGCCTGATAGCAAACCTTGCATGTGTGTTCTTTATGAATTGGCAGCCACAGGCACATGCACACAGCCCCCACTGTCAAGTAGAGGGAGGGGCCACACAGTTATGTCCTTGCTTTTAAAAATGTATTTATATAGGAGATTTTCTACCACTTTTCTCCTTATGCTCCTAAGGTGGCATATATGACAGTAGTCACATAAAACACATTTAAAATCAATATCAAAACAGCAATCAAACTAATTCACTGAACAAACATCTGCAACCAATTCAAGCAGCAGAAAAGTGCTGGTAATGGGGGCCAAGTTCCCCAGCAAAACCAAACCAAACAGACACTTCTTTATAATATTATTTGTTTTGTGACGTGTAGGAATCTGCTTGAAAGAACATAAGCTTGAGACTGCTAATGGGAGAAGGAATTATATTCTGATCGCACTTGTGCAGGGATGGGGAACCTTTGGCCCTCTGGACTACAGCTTCCATCATCCTTGACCATTGGCCATGCTTTCTGGGGCTGATGGGAGTTGAAGTCTAATAGAAACATACTGAAAGACTCTGAGCTCCCTAGTGCATTCTGACCTCCCGCCTCCTTCACTTTCTCTTCCGGAAGTGTTTAAGTGTTTAGCTGAGAGCTAAGATAGACCAGGAGCATGGGGGCTTGTTTTAATAACTCAGTGGTGAGGGAAGGGTCCTCTTCTTATCACTGTGCATTGGTACTTCATAGAGCTGACCTTCAACACTGAATGAATGCAGAATCAGTGTGCTAATAAGTTCTAAGTCAAATGAAGCCCTGCTTCCAGAGAAGGCAACTGGAGGGAAAGGAGTGAGTGTAAAGAGAAAAGTGTGACAGAGACCCAAAAGGCACTTGGGGAAGGAGGAAGAAAAGGAACAGGGAATAAAATATTGAGTGGGAAAGAGAGCTATTGGGGAAAAGTGGGGATTGTGTCCAAGAAGCATTGTGGTGGATGGCCTGCAATTTTGCTAGTTTCAAAGACCAGGCAGAAATAATCACCTAGTTTTTTCTGGCTTCTCAATGAAAAGCTGTGTGTGCACATATATACAGAGAGACATCTATATAATTCCCCCCCCCCCCAAAATTTATATCTTTAACCTCATCATCATAGATAATTCCAGGGCCAGAAGCAACAATATAGTAAGATATAAGATACCATTAAAACAGTCTAAACAAGTAAGTATAATAGAAAAAAAATTGATCAGTATCTCACTGTGCAGGCCCTATACATACATATTCAGAGGGCCGGGCAGAAGAGAAAGGTCTTCTGCTGGCAGCAGCCAAACCTCATGGGTGATGCACAACTGGGTTGCCATTACTGAGAAGACGCTCTGGCGAGTAATAGATCCTCTGACCTTACATACTGATATTAATCCAGAACTGCCTCGCAGCTGATCACAAAGTGGGATGGTCTGGGAAGAGGCCCCAAGTTGTGTGGACTTTATAACTTTGAAGTGAATTGGTTCATATATTCCAGGGCTGGTGCTACATGATTCTGTGCTGAAAAGCCCATTAAAACCTTGTCTGCTGCATTAGGCACCACTATCTTAATGTAGAGCAAATCACAGTAAGTGGCTTAGGCTCCTCCTTTCCCCAGCTGATGTTTCCAAAAAGGAAATAGGGTCAGAAATACTTTCTGCCCATGAGCGTAGCCAAGGGGAGGCTACACTTAGGTTCTCCCCCCCCCAACAAAAGCCTGCCCATCCCACAAAAATCCTGACCATTCCCATGTATTTTGCTTCACATAAAACTATGATTCAGCCGTCACCCTGACTTGCCTAAGATCCAGGACAAAGCACCAGCTTCTGGAAAACCCGCCCCCCCCCACGTCAATTCTGCCTTTGAAATCTCGGTAATGTCTAGGAAAATCCAGGCGTGTGGCAGCCCTAGTTAAAAGAAATGGAAAAAAGGCCCCAGGCTGTCTCTATTACCAGTTTAACTTCATCCACAAAGCACAGGAAAGTTGCTTTGTGATGTAATACAACTCCCCTGAGAATACAGTGGGTTTAGGGGAGCGTTCTGAGAGAGAAAGAAATGGCACCGGAGAGGGGCCAGAACTGAGCTCCAGTGAGATCTGGCTGGAAAAAAAGCCCTTGTGAAGAGTGCAAACTTTTACTAAGAAATCCCTAGCTGGAATAGTTCTATAGCTCTGAGACCCTCAGTGTTGCTCAGCTGACCTCTCAATCTGGGGATATTGCTGATTTAACTTTCAGTATTGTCTAGAGGATTAATAAACATATTTCTCTGGAATTGACACAGTTGTTTATCCAGTTGTTGTGATGCCTCCAAACGATAACACCACCAAACATTTCTATTTCAAATTTGCCTCCCCATCTTTTTAAAGAACTGCTATGTTGCAAGTTTTCTGAGCATTTTGTTTACTGAGTTTGTTGCAAGTTTTCTGAGCATGTAATCCAGTCCTGAAATCAAGCCCTCCCGAAGCATCTTGCAGGTGAAAAATGTTTTTTAAAAACAAAACTATAAACACAATATTAATTCCATCCTTTTCCGTGTTGACTGGCAAAGTGCTGTTGACGTGCCTGCGGGGAGGAGAGGTCCATGAAACAGTTGGCATGGGGCTGGTGATGGCCCACTTTTCTGAAGTGCTTGCCCTGCATCTCCTGGCAGAGCTGCCATCATGTCACACTATATGGTCCCTTCCAAAGCCAGAGTTTTGTCTTTTTAATATTTTTTTTCCTGCTAAAGCACAATTAAATGAAAGTAAAATGAAATTAAAATGAGCAAGCAAATAGTAGAATTGTACTGGCTGCAAATAGGAAACGAGTCATTAAACAGCTAATGTCAAGAGGGCCAGTGACTTGAGTTAAAGGGCTTGTTTCAGTTATGCTGGGGGGGGGGGGGGGACACACGGATGACAGGATGGAAGGCAGCAGGAAATGGCTGGCTATAAAGGGCTGATTTTGTGGGATAACCAGCCTCATATAACCAAGATGCTTAAGTCTATGCATGCTTAAGTTAATATGCATGAAGGGGTTAAGACCACAGAGTAAGCTTCCCTGCCAGGCTTAGCTCCCTTGGGAAGGACTAGGTAATCCAGCTTTTGTTTTCTTCCAGTCTACCTGAGAAATTCAGTATGTGGCTAGGTCTGAGCTGGTGAGCTGGTTGCTCCAAGTCTCTTAACAAGCCTCTCTGGAGTTGATCAACTTCACCACTTAGTTCACCACTGTAACTAAGCCAAGTTTTACTGCCTGTGCAACTTTTTCTGAATGCTGTATGGAAAAGCACATGAGAGTTTGTAAGTAAACCATGGTTAACTTACCAACTGTCTCATCTTTTTCTATGTTGGGGGAAAAGGGAAATTTTGGAATTCACAATAGCATATTTTAAATGTCTAACAACCTATATTTCCATGCTTTACTTTGCTGCATAATTTGTGATTTCAGATCTCTGCAGGAGTTCTCTCACTTGCCCCAAACTTGGATCTTGGCATCCAGGAATTCTCATTTTATACCTATTTTTTCCCCTTGAACAGATTTCAGTAATGCTGGCATTACTGAAGGCCATAGCAAACCAGGAGATCTTTGCTGATTAAAGGCTGCAATCCTAAGCATCCTTCAGGTTTTTAATGAAAATGGTCCCCAAATCTGCTGCCCCATTCATGGGTGATGAAAATGGAGGCAGAGGGATTGTCAATTTCAGGAAGAGTTATTTCAAACTATTTGGGGATGAGGGCACACTTACTGTTGGCAGGTAGCTTTAAACAATAACAACAACACTTTTATAAGTATTAGTGGTGAAACACATCAAGCCAGCTATGCTGGCTGCCATGGTTCTCCTTCAGATGCCCCTGGAAATGATGCTGTGAAGACATTCTGAGTGAGAAAAATGGCAGCTACTTGCCATCACAAGGAACTCCATTGCCATGACTGGTAGAAAAAAGAAAGAAAATGGGTGAGGCTACAGAAAGAAGAAATCACCGAGCTGCCAACTGTAAACCTCCCCTCCCCAAATAGTTTAAAATCATTCCCATTTTAGGTGTCCGTTTCAACAGTGGGGTAAAAGAAGCATTTTGAGTTTAAAATCTGAACCATCAAGTTTTTGACACAGCCTTATTCCCTGTCACTAAATGGGCCTGGCTTATGAGTGAACAGGCATAAGAACATACCCACAGGGGCATACATTACAGGACTGTTACTGGACTAAATCTATAGTGCTATGTGGAATCAGAGTTTTAATTCTGTTTCCAGTTGAATGCGGGAGGCCAATGCCTCCACAATGCTAAAAGGTCCTGGCACAGAAATGACCTGGAGACATTTGAGCTCTCAAAAAAGTGTGCTTTAAATCTGGCGGCTGCTGCAGCAGCAATCATAATCAGTTGGCTCCACTCTTCCAGGTAGATACAAAATTCCAAAGTCTTAGTTATTGCTCTCTTTGCCTATGGTATAGAAGCAGTTAACATGGTGCTCTCCAGATGTTGTACTACATCTGGGACTTAGTTGACCTTTGCGATAATGTATGACTTGGGGGGGGCAGGGTATTTTCAGTTTCTCTATAGCTTTTTGTACCATCTACCATTGTATCCTTCCAGACTAGCTCTGCGGGATGGTTCTACAATGGTTCTACTACTGTCTTGAGGATCTGCTGTAGACAGTAGTATGGGGAGACTGCTCTTTGTCCCCTTAGCAGTTATGGGGTTCCACAACGCTTTTTATCCCCAATGCTCTTTAAAAATATGAAGCCATTGGGAGTGATCCTTAGTGGGTTTGGAGTGTGGTGTGATTAGTATGCTGATGATGAACAACTCTTTTCTCCATCGCACCTGAATCAGGTGTGCCTGGGCACAGTGGTGGGATGTGTGACCATGAATAACCTGAACTTGAATCTTGGTAAGAAGGAGGTTCTGTGGGTGAGCTGTTCTGAGGTCCAGAAAACAGTTCATATGCCTGTTCTGCATAGGGTAGCACTCCCTCTAAAGCTGGGGGCTCCTCCTACATCCATCTTTGTCTCTGGAGGCTCAAGTAGCTTCAGTGGCTAGCGGCTTATTCATACTTCCTCTTGTCCCACTGCTTTCCCCCGGGGAAACTGCTCTTTAGTGCGCAATCAGAGCAAACAACAATCAGGTTTTCCATAGATTGCCATTTGTTCTGAGTTAGAGCTTAAGAGCAGGTTTTCCCTGGAAAGGAGCAGGGCACAGGACAAGCAGAAGTCTGCACAAGCCCTGAGAGTGGCTTCTACCAGCTTTGGTTGGTGCAACAGCTACAGCTGTTCATAGATCAGGAAATGCTTGCTGAAATGTATTCATAGCATGCTGAAATCCATAAAATGTCAGCCTGTGCTTTCACTGAACATCAGACAGGCACCTACAGTATTGGCATTTAAACCCCTGCTTAAAGCTCAGCCTGTTCAGCTGGGCTTTCCTCTGCAGGGTGGTCCAGCTATTATAATAACAATAACAACAACAACAACAACAACAACAACAACAACAACAATAATAATAATAATAATAATAATTTTATAATTTATACCTACCCATCTGGCTGGGTTTCCCCAGCCACTCTGGGTGGCTTACAGCATATAAAAACATAGCGAAACATTAAGAACTTCCCAATTCAGGGCTGCCTTCAGATGTCTTCTAAAAGTTGTGTAGTTCTTTATCTCCGTGACATATGAAAGGAGGGTGTTCCACAGGGAGGGCACCATTACTGAGAAGGCCCTCTGCCTGGTTCCCTGTAACTTTGCTTCTCGCAGTGAGGGAACCAGCAGAAGACCTTTGGAGGAGGATCTCAGTGTCCGGCCTGAACAATGGGAGTGGAGATGCTCCTTCAGGTATTCAGGGCCGAGGCTGTTTGGGGCTTTAAAGGTCAGCACCAACACTTTGAATTTTTCTCAGAAATGTACTGGGAGCCAGTAAAGATCCTTTAAGACCGGTGTTATATGGTCCTGGTAGCCACTCCCAGTCACCAGTATAGCTGCCGTGTTCTGGCTTACTTGTAGTTTCCGAGTCACCTTCAAGAGTAGCCCCACGTAGAGCACATTGCAGTTGTCCAAGCGGGAGATAATCAGAGCATGCACCACTTCTGTGGGAAGGTAGGGTCTCAGCCAGCGTACCAGATAAAACTGGTAGATGGCTAACCTGGGCACAGAAATGACCTGCACCTCCATGGACAGCTGTGAGTCCAAAATGACTCCCAGGCCGAACACCTGGTCCTTCAGGGGCAGAGTTACCCAGTTCAAGACCAGGGAGTCCCCCACACCTGCCCGCCTCCTGTCCCCCAAAAACAGTACTTCTGTCTTGTCAAGATTCAACCTCAATCTGTTAGCCGCTATCCATCCTCCAGCCACCTCCAGACACTCACACCGGACATTCACTGCCTTCACTGTTCTGATTTAAAAGAGAGGTAGAGTTGGGTAACAATAGCAATAATTTATTATTTATACCCCACCTATCCGGCTGGGTTTCCCCAGTCACTGGGTGGTTCCCAATAGAATATTAAGAACAAGATAAATATATCAAACATTTAAAACTTCCACATACTGATAAACACCCAGCCCCACCTCCCTGATGATCTTTCCCAGCAGCTTCATATAGATGTTGAAAAGCATGAGGGACAGAGCCCTGAGGCACCCCACAAGTGAGAGCCCGGGGGCCTGAACACTCATCCCCCAACACCACTTTCTGGATACAGCCCAGGAGGAAGGAGCGGAACCACAGCATAACAGTGCCCCCAGCTCCCAACTCCTCTAGATGGTCCAGAAGGATACCATGGTCAATGGTGTCAAAAGCCGCTGAGACATCCAGCAGAACTAGGGAACAGCTTTCACCTTTGTCCTTAGCCCACTGGAGATCATCAATCAGCACGACCAAGGCAGTTTCAGTCATATGATGAGGCCTGAATTGGAAGGGATCCAAATGGTCCGCATCCTCCAGGAGTGCCTGGAATTGTTCAGCAACCACCCGCTCAATCACCTTGCCCAAGAATGGAAGATTTGAGACTGGGTGATAGTTGGCCATATTGGCTGAGTCCAAAGATGGTTTTTTAAGAAGCGATTTAATAACCGCCTCTTTAAGCAGGTCTGGGAAGACTCCCTCACAGAGGGAAGCATTCACCATCCCACAGAGCCCATTGTCCAGCCCTGCCCCGTTCGCTTTTATCAGCCAGGATGGGAAAGGATCAAGGAGACAGGTGATTGGTTTCACTCGTCCAAGCAGCCTGTCCACATTCTCAGAGGTTAGGGTATTAATTTGAGCTACTGATTTTTTATGTATTTTGTAATTGTTTTGTGGGTGTAATTTGATTGTTGATCTTATGCTACTCTCCACCATGAAATTTTCCTGTAACATTGGTGGTATAGAATTGTTGTATTTATTTATTTTGCAAATATATAATCCTTAAGCACTGGCCAAGGGGAATCCAGTAACATCTGGAGGGCACTCCATTGGCTTCCTCTGCTAGAGTATAAACCAGCTGTCTCCCCAGTGGCAGCCACTGACATGTTCCTCTTAGCTGCAGAAGCTCTCTCACCACCAGAAAACATGTGCTCACATGCACACGCGCACACAAACCTCCCACTGTACAGATCATCGTGTCAGACAAGATGCACTCACTCAGTAGCGGCTAGGGCATTAGTGGGGAATAAAGCAATTGAGCTGGGAGCAAGAAGCCTTACAGCTGGTTAACAGAACAGCTGGGGACTAGGATTGAAAAGCAAGCAATTGCTTGAACTCGCCACCTGGCTGGAAACAAAAGCCAGAATCTTGAGTTACTTTCCCAACAATTCCATAGTTAGCTTTGCAGCAGGTCTTTCACGCCTTTCTTATAGAGAGGCGAAACTGAGGCCAGAATGATAATCGGATCACTTGCCTAAGGCCACCCAGATTGCCTGAGGCGGAACAGAGGGTTGGATTCATTTGTTTACTGTGTGGCTGTGATCAGTGTTATATATAGCTGAGTTTGATTTCCACGCAAGAGCATCTTCTTGAGAATCCTGGCATTCTGTTATACGTGGAAGTTTTTACCTCTTGCATATTTGCTTTTCATTTTAAAGTGATGACACTGCTCTTCAAGAGCTGTAGGATTAAATAATGTCTGGCAAGGGCTTCCGGTGGCTAGGGTGGAAGATCTGTTATCCTTCACACTCCTCTGTCCCTAGGCTACGGCTCCTGGTCTCAGGTATTCTGCCTTTACCTACTACTTGTCAGATTTGAATGTTCATTTCTCTTTGCTTTTATGCAAATTAAGAAGAGCTTAATCTAGCATAACTCAAAGTGAGTTCTTTCCACCTCTGCTAGTGCTGAATAGAGCACCTATTACATCAAATTTAACTGATGCAAACCAGGGGTGGGAATTATGGGAATTGTAGTCCAGATGTTGCCAGACTACAATTCCCATAATTCTTGACCATTGGACTGTTGACTGGGGCTGACTGGAGTTGGAGTTCAACAGTACCTGGGAGGTCACAGATTCTACATTCCTGCATTCGACAAGATATCATTTTTTAAAATAAATAAAAAATCTGCATAAAATTTACATAAAAATACATTTGCCTTGGTAAACCTGTGTATTTTATGTTTTCCTGGATTACACAATTTTGGTTTCCAGATTTGCAGTACGTTTATAGCTTGTCAACCTGAGAAGGCAGCCTATCTAGGAGAAGGAAACCTCTGATCCTATACTGCTTTTGAGAGAAGAAAAGGCTAAGAAGTAAGCCATACCCAAGTCCGGAGTGGAGTCCCTAGGACAGTTGAATAGCACTTTGTGCGCCTCCTTCTGACAACTCCTGCAGCCTAGCTGCTTTCCTTTGGACTACATCAGCGAGGCCAAGAGGGCAGCCCACCACCTCCATACACACTGCCCAGGCTTGCGCCTTATCTGGTGGTCCTGCCTGAAATATTTAATCGTGTGAGTTGGAAGAGAGGAAAATGTCATTTAGACCAAGCCCTACACAAAATAAGACTATCCACCATCCATAGATCACTGCTCAGTGTAGACCACAAGTACACATTCTGACAAAAAAAATACTTGCTCACAGATAGCATGAAGTGATTGATGCAAGTAGCGAGTGAGAGAAACATTACCCATAAATTACACCTAGGGAGAAATTCCCTTCCAAGCTCATGGAGTGGGGTGGTTTGATCCACTGTTTTTGAGTTGGGAACTGGGCTTCATGGTTTCATCTCAAATGACGTTTCAGCCAGTGCCCTGTTTTCACACACACATCTGTTTAAATGTGGCTTCTTCTTTGTGGCCTCTGTACAGTCCCACTTAGACAACTTGTTCCTGAGCAGGCCCAAATTTGCAGAATCTTCCAGAACCCTGGAGGTTCACAAGATGCCATCAGGTAGTTTCTCCCACTTTCCTGCCAAATTCCTTCCTGAACCACCACAGAGTGGGAAACAAAAACCACTCTTGTCATCTCACACCCTTTGGAGCACACTGGGCTGCTGCTCAGTAGTTTCATGTGTTCATTCATTTCAGGGTGCCCTAGATTAAAAATTGCCCCCTGCTTAGGGGCTCAGTCTCAAACCCAGCTGGGTTTTGCAAACATATGAAGGAATGAGAGGTAGCCAGAACTCTGTATATTGGAAAAGAAAATCACAATCCTTACAGTAATAATATAAATCCTGAAAGTTTTTGGGGGGGCAGGCTAGCGGGGGAGTTCACAGTAGGAAAGGAATGGCTCCTTTAAAACCAGCTAGGCCACAAGCCTAACAAGACTTCATGTTGACAAGGAGTTAGGCTGAGAGACACAAGAGGCTTGCTACATCAGCGGGAGAAAGGGGCTTCCAGTCACAGAACAAATTAGAATGGATATAGGTACTGAGCCACACAGCCTTGCAGTTTTGCTCCACTGGTGATCCAGCCCTCTTGCCCCCTTTTTGCTTCCAAAAAGCTCAGACACATCAGTTTCTAAAATGACGGGTTGTCCGTGGCCAAGCCAAGAGATTTTTTTTTTAAGTCCGCCAAGTCAGATGCGACAGTAGGTGACAATGATTGACGAGCCTGACATGGGCGCACATGATGATCAAAAGCCATCAGAGCGCAGCTGAGGAACAAGCAGCGAAAAGCAGCTGGAAGGGAGGAGGAAGCTGTTTGAGGGGTGAGGGAGGCATCGCATCAGAGCGGACGCCCACATGATGGATAGGGAGAATGGAGAGCTACTGTAGCCGGCTATCTTCTGTTGATAGATGGAAGAGGCCAAGGTAGAGAATGGGAGCTGTGTTGCCTGTGGCAGACTTGGCAGTGGAGGGGGGGGGGTGAGGCAGTAGCAAGACAGAGAAGTGAGCAATATAAATTGAGATTGATAAATGGTCCATGTGGTCAGAAGGTGATGAATAAGCTCGATACTGCTTAACCCTAGACTTATCTAAGTAGGTTATGTATGTTTTATAACACTGTGGTACAGTGGGGCTGGAAATTTTGACTGGTTCATCTGCGTCTTGAATTATGAAGTGGTAGGGGGTTATTAAAATCTACAAGTCCCACTCTCTGACTCCCCTGATTGTAGCCAAATCATGCCGCCAATAGCCTTCTAAAAAGAGTAACCAAGGGAGCTGTTGCAGAAATAAGACCCCCACTGCCCCAGTTGTAATTTGAGCTCTGTCTCTTTCCATAAAGGTGGTTATGTGGATTCATCATTTTGGGTGATGGAGTAACCTTACCTTCAACCCAGTAAGTAAGAAAAGACGACAGTGATTCTCAGTTTGTTGGCATCTGTCTGTCTCGAGAGACAATGGAGTGCGTCTCCAAGCTGTGTTAGGCTGAGCAGTGTGCATGGAGGTTCTGGGCTACCCAGATGATAAGACCCCCCGCCACTTGGCCTCACCGATGTGATCCAAAGGAAAGCAGAGCAATACGTTTCACAGCTGCTTGGCAGCAGGAGTTGCCAGAAGGCACCACCCACCTGCCTTTGGGACTTCTCAGGTCCAACACTAGGGTTTTCCATGCTTGATGGTTCTATGTTGGGTGGCTGTTTGTTTTTATCTTTTCACTCCAGAGGTGGTAGGTAAACACTCTTCGCCATACAGTATTTGCTCTGTGATAACCCTTTCACACATACAGGTCATTCACCTGTTGTGGTCATGCCGGGATGCATGGATAAACCAGCAGCACATAGAAAGGTCAAAACATGCAACACAGCCTTTCCCAATGTTTGTCAAGCCCTTCTCTTGAATCTGCACCCACTGGAGGAAATTCCACAACCTCAGTAAGCAGCGTCTTATATTAAGGGAGAAATCCCTTAATGGCACAAAGCTAGCTGGTGTAAGACAAACCAGACAAACCAGGAGCTGGCCAGCTGGCCTAAGCCTGGCAGAGAGAAATCAAGCTTTTACCATAGTGTTTGAGTTACACCACCCTTTTTGCCAGCTTAATTTACCCTGGGTGGCCTGGTCACATGTCCAAGCTGAATGGGTCTAGCCCAAGTCCCCACTCTCTGGTCCTGCCTCTGCCACTCCTCTGGAGCGCCCCATTATCAGGACTTAGGCTGCCTTGATATCCACTGGATTTGGCTCAGCTGGTGGGACCCAGCTGAGCTGAACTGGGGAAAATACACCAGCGTATCTCCAGCTGAGCCAAGGAAGGGGTGTTATACTGGTGTATCCCAGCTATGCTTGGAACCTCCCAGCTCAGCCAGAGATTTGCTGGATCCTAACCCCACTCATGCTGGCAGATCTTGTTATATTCTGCAGTGGGCTGCTACCAGACTAAATAAATTTTAGTCAATGAATCATATAAATTAATCAAGCAAGTTGATTATGAATAAAATAAATTTTGAAGTAGAAACGGCTAATTATAACAGTAATAACAATGAGATTCCTGCATTGCAGAGGGTTGGACTAGAAGACCCTTAGGATCCCTTCCAAATCTACAATTCTATGATTCTAAGTCATATTACTGTTTTTATTAGATGATGCCTGGTCATGTTGCAGCAGGCACCAGCTTAGAAGAAGTATTTCATCTTTGGAAACAAAGTGAATTATTTTAGTTTCAGTTCACAGTGCATTTTCAGACAACCTGTTTATTGAGCATTCATCTGGTTTGTTTGCACAAAGTTCTCATGGAGGTCATACAACTCCAGCTGTTTATTGGGCATTCACCCTGATCTGTTTGCAGGGAATTTATACATTGTTTCTTCAAGCAATGGTTATTCCTTATTTTTCTGTGCTCCCCCCACCCCATCACTTCTATTACCACAAAAAGTCAGGTGGGGGTTTTTTAGAAGTGGGTTTGTTGTGCATGTGTGCCAAATCCATGTGTTTGAATCCCACCTAAAATAGCAACAGTTCGTTGGAGAATTTGGCAAGGAAGATGTTGGCAAAGCCAAAGGTTTGTTTGTCAAAGAATTGAAAGAATGGAATGAATTAAGATTGAGAACTGCTTAGCTGGAAGGTCGCTAAGCATAGATAGCCAGCCCTGAGATTACTGGATGATATGTTTTTAACTGAATCTGTTTTTATATGCTTTTAACTATAACTGTTTTTAGAATGTTTTAACTGTTTTAGAATTCATTGATTTTTTAAAAAAGAAAATTTGTGGGTGTGTTTACTGTCCTAGGCATAAACGAACTAAATAAATGTACACCATCCTTGGAGGAAAGCTGGGATATACATGGAATAATAATAACAATGATGTGCTGCTAGAGAATTGCTGCAAGAAAGGAAATTTGGAAAAAAGTGCTCCATTTTGTCTTCATACTTGCTCTCTGTTGACCATGTGGTCCAAAGGGTGGCCAGTTTAGGATGGAACATAACCAGAAATCCACAGTACTGAATTAGTTTTTCGAGCAAAAGCCCCTCAGCATATGTAAAAAGCAATCATTAAAACACACACACAAATGAGCAGATGTGGCTCACAGCAGGGAGGTGCAGATTTCTATGGGAAGACAGAGTAGAAGATGTGGAGACCTTTGTTGTGGTCCCTTTGGCAATCTAAGTTAGATATTCATGTTTGGTGAAATCAAAACCAACAAGCAGATTGATTGCTAATTACACAAATCAGCATATACTATTCATTAATCTGTGTTATGCATGTACTTGGGTACTTTCAGCTGGCTACCCAAGTCCAAACTCACCCTTGGAAGGGTGTCACCTGCTCCCTAGTGGCAAGGGAGAAGGGTGGAGGAAGTGGTGGGTGTAGCATTGTGGGACCTGCTGGCTGGTCCTTTTGGGTGGCTAAATGTTGAGCTCATGACCCATCATCCTCACAGAGGCCCACGTGCAGAATTAGTTACTAACCTGCACAACTCATCATTGTCTTGCTGTTGCAGTATCCTAGAGAAAATGTGAGGAAGCTTTAGTTGTGTAGAACATAGTGGCCTGCCTCTGGTGAGCATAGGGCAGCAGGAATTGCATATGTGCACCAGAGTGCTGTGGAACGAGTGGCTTCCCTCTTACCTTCTAGGTTAGGGGTGGGGGAAGCTCAGGCCCTCTCTGGCCTTTGGGAATCTCTCCAAGCAACAGCCCTCACTGGCCCTGCTCCAGACCCTTAATCATCATTCATCCTGATTTACTTGCCAAAACTTACACAGAGGTTAGATTATATATTTATTGAGCATTCACCCTGCTTTGTTTGTGGGAGAGTTATATGACAGTGAACGTTCCTCCTGCAATTGTCCTGATTTGCTTGTGGGGTGTCTATATGTTTTCCTGTTAATAATTGGTTCATCCCACACTTTTCAACTCCTTTCTACATCACTTTCCTAACTGCAAACAGTCCGTTTCTTTTTTAAAGCAGTCCTGTTATGCTAGGGTGACAAGAGCCCTTTAATCCATTGTAATTGCACATACCTCCTGATATGCACCTATAATAGAATCATAGAATTGGAGAGTTAGAGTGGACCATGAGGACCATCTAGTTCAACCCTCTGCAATGCAGGAATCTCAGCTAAAGCATCCATCCAACCTCTGCTTAAAACCTCCAAGGAAGGAGTCCAACACCTCCCAATGGAGTCTGTTCCACTGTCAAACAGTTCTTCCTGTAAAAGAGTTCTTCCAAATGTTTCATTGGCATCTCCTTTCTTGTAACTTGAATCCATTTGTATGAGTCCTATGCTCCAGAGGAGAAAACATGCTTGTTCCATCTTCCATATGATAGTCCTTTAGATATTTGAAGATGGCTATACTATCTCCTCTCAGTCTCCTCTTCTCCAGGCTAAACATACCCAGCTCCCTCATAAGGCCTGGTTTCCAGACCCTTGATCATATTGGTTGCTCTCCTCTGCACACGTTCCAGCTTGTCAACATCCTTCTTAAATTGTGGTGCCCAGAACTGGACACAGTATTCCAGGTGTGGTCTGGCCAAGGCACAATAGAGTGCCTTCCCCTGATCTGGACACTAGACGTCTCTTGATGTCTTTAATCCCTCCTGCAAACTAGTGGCACTCTGGGGGTGCCTATAGTTTGCTTGTTGTTGTTCTTTGCCTAATTTACATACATTTTGATATTTTGCTACCCAGATTAGGCTGAGTATTTGTCCTCATTTGCCTTTTATGAAACTCACAGGCCTTATGGGTCAAACTAGACTCTGATCCTCCTATCCACAGTGTTATTTTCCTCCCCCTTGTCTTTGTTTTTGAAGTGTAGGAAATAAATTCGTCCTGACAAAGGAGGTGTTGCAAAGATGAAACATCACACGTGAAAACAACTGTCCTTTATTTCAACATGTACGTGAAGATACCAGCCTAATTTGGGGCCTTGGGTGCTAGACTGGTTTTTTTCTTTTATATATAGGACTTATGGGTATGCTTTCAAATGTAGTCAGGAGGTTAGGTTTCTATTCAGGGTTCTGGAGTTAGGACTGGCAAGTTGGAATGATGTGTGTGTGATGTGGAAGCTTTGCTGGCATGTGTGTAAGTGTGATAAAAAGTGAGAACCAGAAGCAAGGGCTGCTAGACTGTACTTGCAGCTTTTGAAAGGTTAGGGCTTTTTGTTAGGGCTGGCAAACAGGTACTGGTCACCAAGCCTGAAAACTCCCCAAGAGACAGAGGAGTCAGACCAGGGTCAATAGCTTTATGTGACCAGGTGGCCTGTTATTAGCCCTTTTGGATTGTCTGGTCCCTGCCAAGTTTGTGGTTGCAGCACCACTCTCTGGCCATCAGTAGTGGTGGCACTGAAGCACAGTGGTGAGCAGTGCGACAATTCAGACAGGCTCTCCCTCAGGGTAGACTAAAACCCCTTTTCTCTGATACCTTCACCTTCTGGGTGAACAAACCTGTTGTTTGTAACTTGGAGAAACATTCAGACACAATTCCCACACCTGAAGCAGTACTGCCTGGAGGCTATACCATATGACATTAGTGGATTTGTAGTTTGACTCTCAGAATACCTCTGAGTGGAAAGTAGGTCTGTCTTCCTCCTCAAGGTCCTTTAGAACAGCTCCTGCCACCTCTGAATATGAGACAGTGCTCTCAACGGATGAGGTGGCCACAACCCATTCTGTAGAAGGACTTAAATACTTAGCAACCTGCAGAGCACGGATATAATGAGCTGCTTGATATTGTCACAGGCCCATGCTTCCTCAAGCACAGTGCTGACAGTGGCTTTCAGAGTCTGATCTGGAGGTCTTTTTAAGTACTGGTACCCGAGGTCCTTTAACTGCAGGTGCCAAGAATTAACCCTCTCAGGAGCCCTCTTCAGGCAGCATGATCTGTCCCCATGGAAGCAGTGTGGTGTGTGGCAGAGCAGGGATATGCATGCTAAGCTCTGCTTTCGTCCCTGTCACCCTCTGCAAGTTGAAGGGGGCATCTCCAAAGCAAGGTGCCTCCTGTACTCATGGAAACTCACCATGTGGTTTAGAGCCCAGTCTTCAGTAAGCACAGGAGACTTCCTGCTCTCGTGGAGGGCAACAGGGAGGAGCTTAGTGTGCTCCCCCCACTCTCCCCCCCCCAATGATGCTACTCACATGTGAATAAACTAGGGATAGAAAAAACATTTTTGTCAAACAATTGCATTATAATCTCTGTGCTATCACCTCTCATGCAGAAGCAGAACCCAAGGGTTCCATTCCCCAGCCTAGCGCCCTCCAGGTGTTTTGGGATACAAATCAACTTTAATTTTGCAGCCTGTGTTTGCTGGTATGCAATTGAATCCCACCCCCCAAATAGTAAAGGTCTGGAAGCTCCTTGTGTTCTTGCCAATTTGCTTTATATGGGTTGTAGACCTCCCTTAGCAGTTACAATGCTCAGAACTTCATGAGATTGCACATTTCTGTATATTTCCTAAGTGAAATTAGCAGGATAGGGAAACAGCATTGTTATTATTTAAAGCTGCATTTTTGTGCCAGTTCATATGCCCATTTGCAGCTCACAACAGCTGTAGTTTTTAATTTTGGTTCATTATACAATTGTAGAGCTGCTAGGGATTCAGTTCTCTAACGGCAAATCTACCTCACACTTTCTGAAACGATATGCAAACAGAAACAGCCACCCTTCAAAATCCACACTTCTTCAATTTTTTCAATGCAATTCTCTAGCCAAGTGGTGTGTACAAAGCAAAGCAAAACAAAGCAAAGCAAAGCAAAACAAAACAAAACACCGAACACATGCTAGGGTAAAGTGTGCATAAAATGTATTACATTAGGAAAAATTGCTTTGCAAAAATGTGTATATTAAGCAAAAATGCATACAAAATTGTGTGTATCAGGATAAATTTACACAAAAATGCTGTTGAATTTTCATGAGGACATTTTAAGAAATCACAGACTGATGTGCAAATGTGGAGAACTGATCTGAAGAGTTAAAAAAAAAAACAGAAACAGAGAAAAACCAAATATTTACAGATTCACACATCCCTAAGAACTGCAGGCTGAATGCAGCCCAGGTTTGGATTCTGGTTTTGCTGTGGGTGATCCTGCATTAGAGGTGATCTGTGACAACATAGCAAAAGCCAATTTCAGTCTGTGGTGGCATGCTCAAAAAATTGCTTCGTCAACATGGACTTGCCATCCGCTGAACCAACTGGTTATGAGAATTAGCTCTAGTGAGGCAGAGGAGAGAAGATAGTGGCATGGAATCATAGAATTGTAGAGATGGAAGGGACCCCAAGGGTCACCTAGTCCAACCCCCAGGAATCTCAACTAAAGCATCCATGGCAGATGGCCATCCAGGCTCTGCTTAAAAACCTCACCACCTTTGGAGGGAGTCCCTAGAACAGCTCTTAATGTCAGAAAGTTCTTCCTGATCATAGAATTGTAGAGTTGGAAGGTACCACAAGTTTAGCTGGAATCTCCTTTCTTGTAACTTGAATCCATTGGTTCGGGCCCTACCCTCTGAGAAAGAGAAAACAAACTTGCTCCCTTTTCCATGTGACAGCCCTTGAGATATTTGAAAATGGCTATCCTATCTCCTCTTAGCCTCCTCTTTTTCAGGCTAAACATTCCCAACTCCCTCATTTCATTAATATTGCTGGTTAGTTGGGTAGGTTGTGTCTGCAGCTGTGGAGAATTTGTAGAGCAGATGTGGGGAACTTGTGGCCTGCCAGATGTTGCTGAACTCCAGATCCCACCATCCCTGACTCCTGGGCCATACTGGCTGGTGCTGACAAGAGTTGGAGGCCAATATCTGGAGGGCACAGGTTCCCCAATTCCGGCTTACAACGTAATCCTAAGCATGTTGCCTCAGAAGTAAGTCCTACTGAATTCAGTGGGGCTTACCCCCAGGTAAGTAGGGTTAGGATAGCAGCCTTAGAGGTGGATAAGAGGCCTCTCGGGCCCTGCTCTTGCTTCTAACAAAAGGCAACTTCCCCCAGCTCCATGCCTTGTTTTTCTCCCCTCCGCAGCATGAAGTTCACACCAGCTGCCCTCTCAAGAGCACACGAGGTTTAATTAGTGCTCTCCAAACGCCTGTGACGAAGGATGCAACACGAGGTTAACCCACGTGCAGCTGCCAGTGGCTGCTTGCTTCTTTCCCAGGGGGACTTCTGCTTCGATTCCTATTCCCTCCTTTCCCAGAAGAGAGGCAGGCAGCAGGACCACAACCCTTTGCCCACCCTGGAGGATTCACAACTCTGCTCAAGTAAAAGCTGAGACCTGTTCCAGGGCAAGGCTTCTCCCATTCCTGCTTGCTTATGCTGGAGACTAGAGCCCCCTAACAATGCATGGCATTGCATCTTCACACTCATGAGTCAGCTCCCCCCTGCATGCAGTTATTGCCCAGGGAGGCTCCATTTTGCCCAGGCACTGCACACTACCCTGGGGTGAGGGCAGGGGCTCTATGAGTCAAGCAGCTTGTCAGAGCTTTTTTATAACAATACAATTAGGGGCCTTCTGCACTTCCCAGCTGCATGGTGTGCTGGCTGCCCTCCTACCCGCCTTTTAATGACCCTCAGCACTTCCCTGAGCAGGTGTTAACAAACTGCTGGGCGTATTTTCCACACTGAATACTGAGAAGCAACTGGGGGGGGGGGAGACTGCTTAGCAAACAGCACCTTTCTTTCAGGCATGGAAGAGCAAGGACTCACCCACACTTCTGCTTGTCCCATGCCTAGAAAGCATAGGCCTGGGCTGTTTCTGCTTGTCCTGTACTTTCCAGGCACGGGTCCAAGGGCTTCTGTCTTTGCACTGCTGCTTTCCCCTGGAAAACCCACTCTTTAAGGCTAAATCAGAGCAAACATCAATCCAGAGAAAACCTGATTGAAGTTTGCTCTCATTCAGTAAACAGCGGAAGTGTGGATGAGCCCTAAGTCTCTTTTGGGTTTGTGGCAGGCTTAAATTTTGTCAGGCTGTACCCTTGGACCTATTTTCAGTGTCCTAGACACTTGAGCATGTCTGGAGTGCCCCTGTTTCCTCACTGAGGCTGTGTACAGTGGTCGCTTTTCATTTTAAGAACTAAACTGCCAGTAGGCTGGAGCTCTGTTCAATTGGCATAGCCAAGATTTTTGTTGGGGGGGGGCAGAACCTCAGTTTGCTATGTATTTTTATTGATGGGGACCAGCTGCCCCTCCCTGCCCCCCTGGCTATGCCCATGATCTATTCCCTCAACTTATGCATGGATATTAACAGATAAACAGTGGTCATGGAATCACACCTGCCAACCCCAAGCTCCTGCAAAAATTCTTCTTTCTCCAGAGCTGTGATGTCCTGCCTTCTGAAGCGGAATTATCAACATATAGTCATCAGCACATCAAAACAAGTCAATCCACCCATCACATTTGTATCTTGCTGTTCCTCCAACAAACTCCGTGGGCACCTTGAGCCGACCTACTTACTGAACGTTCATCCTGATTTAGTTTACGAAGAGGTTGAATTATATTGGTCTTTATTGAGCATTTGTTCTCATTTATGTGTGGAGTGGTTATGCAAGAATAATTATTCACTCTGCATTTGTCCTTATTTGCTTGCAGGGTCTTTATACATTTTCCTGTTAGTAGTCATTCACTTATCCCACATGTTTCAATTCATTTCCCTGTCATTCATCCTAACAGCAAAAAGTCTGCTTCTCTTTTTTGAACTAGATTTGTTATGCTTGGGTGAGTGAACACTTTAATCCACTTTAATTGTGCAAACCTAAATTTCCAGGACACATTTGAATCCCTTCTGCAAAATAGTGACAGTATGGAGGTGGCTGCCGTTGCTTACATGGGGGCTGTCCTATTTTATCCTCACAACTCTACCGCCCCCCAGGTTAGGCTCAGAGACAAGGATTTATCCAAACCTCCTCCTCGCCCCGCCAGACGGACAAGCTGGGCATACTAGCCAAGTGGGCAGTTGAACCGGGCCTCCCTATATTGCCAGTCCGATTGCTCTCTACATTAGAATCATGCTAGCTATCAAATCAAAATTCTGGGTATCAAGAACAGCATGTTAGAGCAATAGAGTTGTGCACCTATTGTTACATTCCAACCATTCAAAAATCAGAATTTGTGTACACACACACACACACCCCTCCATCCAGGAAAGAAAAAGTATGATTACAACAAGAATATGTTCTAGCCAGGCAAAAGCCCTTGAGAGGGTATGCACTAGGGCCACTCTGGGCTGTGTGGCTTGAGGGAGGTGCATGGCCCAGACCCAAGATGGTGGGCCAGGTGGAGAGGCCTGGAGGTTCGCATCAGCTCTGGGTCTTGAGGTTCTCCACTCCTGCTGTACATGATGGAGGAGAGTGTGCTCCATTACAAAAACTCTCTGAGAGCCTCATGGGTTGTTGCGGATGTTTCCTCCCAAAGTATTTCACTTTTGCCTTTCCCCCACCCCAAAGACAAACAGCAGATGCATTCTGACAAATCCACTTAGACAACTTGCTATTTCCCTGACGGTTTGGGTGCAATGAAATAGCGATTGGCCCCTTTAAAAATGTTGCAGTGGAAAACCGCTTGGCCCATTACATAACTGATGTTTTTCCAGTATGCCCATCACATCCAAAAGACCTCACAACAACCTGTGAAGTAAGTTAGCCTGGAAGATGATGCCTACCAGACACCTGGTGCGCTTCAGGGCTGAGTAAGGAATTGAACCTGGGTTGCCCTAATCCAGTGCTCTAACCACTGCACCCCACTGACCCTGGCCATGCTATGTGTGGCTGAATACATAACCGCTTAGGGATTTTATTGCTATTAAGCAGTAGGTAAAAGTTGTGAAATAAATAAACTATGGGCGTATGTATGTCCTGTTCCTACATGCCAGTCAGACAGGTGGGCTTGCTGCCATGATCCCACTTCCCATAACATATATTTACTGTATGCGCAATAGTGCACATCTGAAAAGTGCATTTGCCAGAGTCAGTTCAAGACCTTTTGGCACCTCACTCTGCCTCATGGCTGGGCCCGCCCTGGCTTTTGCAGTCATGTTATGTTATACAAATTCAGCTCTTTATTTCTTAGCCAAAGGCCACCAGCAAATCATACGATAGCGCAATTTAAAACATAGTGCATCACTGAGAATATAATTAAAACAAACTAGTAGCATAATCCATTGTAGTATCTAATCCATTGCAGCATTCAGTATTTCCCCCCAACATCATTAAATCTACAACAGTGCGAAAGTGTAACATTCACTACAGAAAAAGGGTCCTGCTCATTTACACTTTAGCCCAGCGCTTCCAGCAACAGAGCTGACAGTCCTCAGCCTCGCTCCAAATCGTGCTGGCAATCAATCTTATGGGATTTGGCCCATTCTTTTTTAATAGACAAAACCACAGAAAGCTAGCTAAGTCAAATATGATCCTGTGGGTCTGGTTTGTCAGCAAAATGACCAATATGTCACCACCTACCCAATCCTTTATGTCCCCCAGCCATTTTGCTATAAATTTCTGCCTAGGGCAATTACAAAGACTGTACTGCAACACAATTATGTTCCAGAGTTTCCACTGTTGGTTGTCCACACTTCTTCCATGGCTGCTCCACAGAAATCCCTCTGAGCCATCCTAAAGTGACTGCAGAAAGGAAATTGTTTAGTGTTGCCAAGCTGATTAGTCTTTGGCACTTTGGTACCTATGTTTTGTTGAGTATGGGGGAAGGGAACTCATGTTATCCAATCTTGGGTAGAAGGGAGATGTTATTTGGGTAATAATCTCTGCCAACAGCTCATGAAAATCCACATCCATGATATGCTGTCTCATCACATTGAGAGCTTTATTTCCTCCCAGCATGAACATAAGATGAAAATCCTATCCTGAAAAATCCTGTACTGGCTATCAGATTAATGGATTTCAGATTAATGGATCAGATTAAAATGTAACCCAATCAAAAAGGTTTTAGCACCCAGTACCTTCTGCCAATGAGCATATCTATATTCCATACTCTCTAAATGCAGAACCTGTTCACCACTAGGCAGGCAAAGGCAAGTATCCAGACAGATTGTTTGGCAGTGGGTGAGAAAGTAATTAACCCCAAAAATCTTGAGTCAACAGCCTGACCGCAGACTCCCACGCCCTGCCTGTGAGGGAGTGCTACAAGGAACCAAAGCATTCCACTCCAGTCATGAAGTGTCTTCAAAAGAATGCAGAGCAGTGGAATTATGTCACTGAACTATGAATAGTTTTACTTCTTGCCTGGAATCATTGGGCCAGAAATGCCAACAGGATTTCCTGTGCCTAGTCCACTGTATGTGGATGGGGCTGCCTGCCCCCGCAGTCTATTGATGAGCTGCTCCCTATGCTCACTCTGTGAGCTGTGCCCCTGCTCACTCTGGTCTCCAACCCCTCATTAGCCCTTCTGAGCTTCTGCTTCCTGCCGCATGCAAACTACTAAGCTCACTTTTGATCTTCACCATCCCATTTCTGAAGGCTCTTCTGTTTTGCAGTCCTACTTTTCACCCCTTTTTCACCTTCACTCCTGTATATATGCCTCTTGTGCTTGCTTCTGTGCAATCCCCCTTGAACACAAACCATGCCCCTGGTCACTTCCTGCATCTTCCTCCTTCCAGGCATTATGTTAAATGCTGACCATGGGATCCTCCAGTCTGGAGCTTGGCCTTTGCATCTCTGCATTAGCCGCGGCTTCTGGACCGACCTCGAGGGTAGCCCCACATACAGTAATCAATTTTCAGGGTGGACAATCACCAACAAACATCTTCCCAGCTTAATCTAGCCAGTGCAACCAAGCTAACATTGAGATAGCTAGGTGGTGGTTTGGTGCAGATCAAGGTTCCAGCCAAACATGAACGCTGAGCTGATATGCACTGAGGCACTTGCTGTTGGCTCATATAGAGGTGGCTACACATACTTGGCCAATTGTCCACCTTCGCTTGGAGATACCATTAGGAACATTCTTTTTTTAGAGAGAGTGAGAGAAACACATTGTAGCCACTACCAATTTCAAGAAGGAAGAGTTTCAGGAGGAGCTGTATCTTCTGTTGTGCACCATATTCAAGGCCTTTGAAATATTTAAAGATAATGGGATGGAATTCAACATCACACTCTTTGTTTGCTCCATCTGGGCAAACAGTTTGGCGTTCTCCCCGCCCCCAAACCTCGAGTCAATTGCGGTGTGTACGAAAGGAGAGGAGGACGAAGCCCTGTTGCACAAGGGACAGTCCTTGCACAGGACTTCCACTTATGGTGCTCATTAGATCAATCCCATTCAAGAGTCACCAGATAGGATGTATGTTTGCATGCCATGGACCTCTAATATTAGACCTAGTGCTTCTGAATGAATCCAGCACCACTTATGGCTAGTTCACACATTTAGGCTCACCACTTGAAGTCTGTAGCAACCAATGATGACTCAGCATGCGTGAATGAGTCATCACAGATGAAGTGTTGCACAATTTTCATACCTCCTTCTGCCACCCAGCCCAAGCCCACCGCAAGGAAGCTTCCCTCTGGGCCAGTTCAAACATGCAGCATCAAATGGTGATTTGTATGCCTAAATGCACCATCACAACCAGTCAGACACCATCAAGGACCTCACACCCAAGACCTTTCAGTGGAGTAACATGGTCACACCTTCATCTGCCAGTTCCAAACTACACAGTAACCACGTATAGTGGAATCCCATACATGCATGTGTGAACTATGACACAATCCTATGTGGATTCACTTGGAAGGATGTCCTCCTGTAGTCAGTGGGCCCTACTCCCACATGAGTGTTTATTGTAAAGGCTGCCATCCTAAACACAGTTACATGGGAGTAAGTTTCATTGAGCTTAGAGCAAGCGTGGGGAACATGAACTGTTCATCTTGTGTCTGCACTATGAAGATAGACTTCTGTTCACAGATGGGTTACTTCAGAACAGATGAGTCTTAAAGCCTGCCTTCTCTCTCATCACGCTGAGACAAAAGAGATGCTGCAGCCATGATTTTCTGCCCTGGCTGCCTGAACTAATTACAGTCAGTGATTGCAGAGTTCTCTGCACTTTGATTCCATGTGCTGAAGAACTGAGTGGGGAGGACAGAACACTCTCTTGACTCGGACTGCATCTTCTAAGACTGCTTAGAGTGCTTTCAACTTTCATTTAAAATTTGATCTGCACAAACTCCTTAGGACTAATGCAGACTAAAAGCACAGTGTGAACACACCCCAAGAACCAAACAAGGAGAGAGAAGAGGCGTGGGTTTTTTATATTATTATTAAACCTTTGATCTTAAAATCTACAACATATGATTTCTGGCTCTCAGCAAAAGGATGAAAGCAAGGATGGAGGATGAAATGCTGTTCCAATGCATGCTCAGAAAGTAACATTTGAAATGACAAAGTCCCTGACTCCTTTTTGAGGAAATGCAAAAGACTGGTGTAGCCTCCAACATTTTCCCTTGCGAAAAATGGTGGGATAGGTATCATGCCCCAGTTGCTGCCCTTGGATTCGGAGGATGTGTTCCTTGTTTTTTTTTAAGAGCTCCAGAACCTCAAGTAGGGCAGTGTACCCATTACCTCTTGCTATGGCTCCACTGCTGGTGTTTGAAGCTGAGTACACATGACACTAGCCACAATCCATAAGTATCCTACAGCTTCTTGAGAAATACTGCTCAATTTGCTTTCCCTTATACCAGCCTCCATCTGATTGCAAACCAGAAGCTACAGTTAAGCTGCGGTGCATAGAGTTCAGGAAGCCATTGCTCATCCACAGATGCCTGCATATGCGCAGACGGCAACTTCAGTGAACTGGAGTTGAATTGGAGTTCAGCACAGGGAAACAGGCAATGGGCATCATCTCTGGACTGAACAACAGTATAAGAATGTGACTTGAAACACAGCAGGGGAAACATCATGTCTCTGATGTGCACATAGTATTGCTTTGGAGTAGCAGCTGCATCCCCCTCCAATGCCTGCCCTTCTCCCTCACTTGGGCCTCCTCCACTTTTGTATGAGTCTGAGCAGTTTTCTCCTTGCCCTGCTCCTTTCCCAGGGAAAACCAGCTCCTTAGTGCTCAGAGCAAATGTTAATCTGGAGAAGATCAGAATTGGCTTTTACTCTGATTGAGTGCTAAAGAGTGGTTTCAGGACAAGAGAAAGTGTGGACAAGCCCTCAGAGTTGTCATCTTCAGTCCAGGAGACTGCCTAATTTGAAGAGCTCCAGGGCAGCAAGTCTTTATGGAATAGTTGTGCTTGCCTTCCTGGTGTGTGGGTGGTTAATTCGCCTATCTATCTCTCCTGTCTCTCCTGCCTGGTGCAGCAATATTCATCTTACAGCAAGCAGGAGAAGGTGGTGGTGAACAGGCTGCTTGAGGAGTGCGTAAGAGCCCCCATATCTTTTTCTTTTAAATAAATGTTTATTAAAATTTTCCATCTTAGTAAAAAAAATTAAAAAAATTTAAAAAAATTAAAGAACACATAAAGTTTACAATCCGCATTTTCAATGACATATTTCCCTGACTTCCCCACACCTCCCCTTCTTATATTCCAATTCAAATTGTTAGTTCAACAAGTTCTTATCCCCAATTTTTAACCTTTTTATATTTAGTTCATTTTAAAGAAAAAACCAATTTTAACTTATAAACATCCATATTTATACATCAGTACTCATTCTTAAGACCTTTTTCTAAGGTCGACCCAAATTCCCTTCCACAAATTCCCAAATTTTCTTACTAATAACAAAACAAAATAAAAAAGCAGGTTATAGTTATACACCCTTTGGATTCCCAAACCCCACCACCCCCTTTCCCGGTTTCGATCCCCAACAAATGTCCATCAGTCTTAATCTACTATCAGCCTGGAGACCTCACATCCGAGGCTCTTAATTCTCTCTCAATTCCTCTCTGCCAGTTTTTTTGATAGTCTTTAGTATTAAACACCAAATCTCGGAGAAGCTCTGTCCCCATAAGGTCCATGTTTCTTCCAGCCAGGCCTCCATACTTAAAAGTGGAGCCCGAATCTTGTTTCTTACTCCTTTTAAGTCCAATTGTCCCGAAAGCTCCAACTTCCACCTTGATCAAATTTGTAATCCATAGGTCTTCAGATCTCCACATAAGCAGATCTCTCCATTCTTCAATCTCCAATTCAAACCAGATTTTCATCATCCAGTATTTATTTTCCTTTGTAACCATCATGTCAGGCCTCTGGCTCGATTTCTTATTTTCCTTTGTAACCATCATGTCAGGCCTCTGGCTCTCCTTTGTCATCTGCAAAATTTCAGCTCCTCCTTCCTTTTCTTCAGAAACAACATATGTCTCCTTCTCCACACTCTCAAAACTCTCAAGTTTCTCTTTTTGTCCAGCTGCATGGGCTTCCTGAGTCAAATCCTTATCAAATTCAATGATATTATTTACTGTTAAGTTCAGAGTTGCAACATTTGTAGCCAAAACATCCATTTGGCCTTGTAACTTTCCCAAGAGAACAAAAGCTTTGTCCAATCCAGCTTGAATTTTCCCTCCTCCAGCCATTCTTGTAATGTCCCAAATCCCCCTCTAGAGGGATTTTGGTAACTTAGTATTTTTTCCAGTTCAAATCCAAAAGTCAAGTTAGTTTGTATCAGTTCTTCCTTGTTTTCAACAAAATATAACCAAATTGCAACAAATATTTCCAGCAGAGACAGCAGAAACAAAGTTCTCTTTTTCCTTCTTGATAGCTAATTTTGACAGCTGTCAAACTCTTCTATATCTCCTCAACAGGCTCTCTCACGGATCACTCCCGGGTCCGGGGGGGGGTGGCACTTCAGCTCTCAAAATTAGCTCTTATCCTCCGATAAGGTTATTTATGCTTATACTGCCAAATCGTGAAATTAATATCTTTTACCCAATGAAGAAAAAGAAATTCTCTTGACCTTAGTTAACTAGTCCTTGCTTTAAATTATTTACAAGGCGGGGAGGCGGACTTCCTGTTTGCACCTTCCCTGATCGTGCCAAATTCAACAGAAAAATTTCCTTTTCAAGTCCAATTTCCGTACTACTCACGGGTTGTTACTTTTAAAGTCCAATTGTTCACAAGAAGAAGTCAGTGCTCTCCGACCATGGCATGCGGCTTCACTCCGCAGGAGGAGCAGTCGACTCTCAGCACCGCGCCGCTCACCCCGTCCCCCGTTCCGAAGCCTTTAAAAAGGCTCCTTCGCAGGTCGGGGGGCGCAAATGGTGCCCGCCGAGTCACCAGGTTCACAGGCTTCAGCGCCTGTGATTTCTGAGGGTCCCCGCGTCGCCGCAGTGGCCAGATCCTAGATTCATACCCTGGCATCTCCAGGTAGGGCTGGGAGAAACCCTAGTCTGGAACTGGGGAGCTGCCTGCCGAGTTGGTGTAGACAAAACTGAGCTAGATAGACGAACCTCTGTATAAGGTTTCTGTGAGGTACTGAGGTGATAGAAGCTGAAGCAGGAGAGGTGAGAAAAACATGGGGATCCAGAAGTTGTGGCTGGGCTTGATAGCAAACCATTGATTCTAGGAGCCATTGCAGATGAGTTCGAAGGACCTTTGAATTCATGGATGTGGTGCCACGATGCCTACTGAGCAACTGCAGTCTGGTGGTTCCTCAAAACGGAATAAGGTAGTAGGGCTTAAGAACATGGATGGAATGGAAGGCTTTTAAAGAAATTACAAAGCAGCCTCATATTATGTGTCTTCCTTGTTAGACAGTGCATCAGCAACAAATTTTAAGAGAGATTGTAACGCAAGTGCATACATTCATCAAAGTAATTTGTTGCTTCACCATAGGTCATAACTAGCAAATGCATGGATTGGAATCCTTCCAAAGAGATTTCAGTTCTGGAATAGATTTAGTGGAAGGAGAAAAATTCAAAGATGTGTAGCGTGTTAAAGAGCAGGGGAAGGGAAATGGAAGAGGCAAGAGTTAAGAGCCTTAACAAAGCGGCCTGTGTGAAACTTCACCAGCTTCCAGAAGTAGCAAGTCAATCGAAGTAATTTGGATGCCCACCTACGCAAAGTGGCAGAGGAGTTTGCTCTTCCGTGGCTTTTTCATGGCGCATCTGCTCTGGAGTTTGTGACCAACATGGGTTGATCTAGAGGTGTGGGTCTGTGTGGGCACATATATGGCCCTGCCCTTTGGCCCTCTGATCTTTCCCTGCCCTGTGCTGTGGCCATTTTAATAAGCCAGCCTCTCTGTAGCAAGCAGAAGGGTGGAGGAGAGAACTAGATGACCTCTCTCTTAGTATCTACCAGCTCAGAAGAGAACAGAATTGTCATTAAGGAGGGGAGGAACCGGGATTTGCTAATAGGCTGACTTGACCAGGTTTACACCAGGGCTGGCCTTGGCCCTTGCTTCTCCAGCCTCCCTGGATCTTAAGCTGCCAACTCTCCCAGCGGTTTCAGTCATCACCTTTTGCAGCTCCTGTCTCCCTTTTAATGAGCATCCCTGCGTGCTCCCTGTACCTGTGAACAGCTCTGTCTCTGTAGCTCCTCTCCACCTGCTGCGCTTATGCCTTGCTGCCTTGGGGGATTTGGGCTGGAACCAATCAGTCAAGAAGCATTGGGGGTAAGAGTTGGTGGTGGCTTACATTCAAGGTGCGTGCAGCTGGAGGGGCTTTTATTTCCTCTCTTTTCTTTCTCACTCTCCACATTTTTCCTTTTATTTGGGATGGCTGCATATGGCTCTCTGTGCTGCTAGGCGAAGTGGGTCTGAGATCTGTGAGCCACAGGATTCAGTCCCCAAGGGCCGCTCCATGTCCTCAGGCAAATAGCTGCAGAAGTGGAGTATTTCTGGTCAATCAAGGCAAAGTGGGTGAGGGAGATGGGAAGGGCCATTCATGTGGCATCATCAAGGCTTCACAGAGCTCTGCTAGGGGCCTGTCGCTCACTCGTGTGCGGCTTGCTGCTGCTGTCATCAGCTTTCTCTGAGTAAAGTCTGATGACAGCACACAAGTCCCTTCCCTGGGATGAAGCATCAGGCTCTAATGGGCTGTTTAATCCCGGAGAAGGGACCAGTGCTGGGACGAGCGGTAGGAAGGCAAAGACAAATCTTAATCAAGGCAGCTTTTGGTGCCCCGGGGCCAACCCACAAATAATTAGCCATTGGGACAGTGTGCTGTGAGAGAGACAGCTGTGGAGATTGACAGCACCCAAAGAATATCCCCTCACTCATAAAAAAACCCACACAAAAAACCCCAAAGCAAAACCCACACAATGTACTTCACTGCATTCACAGTTGAGTAGCACACACATTTATACTGAATTTATTTCCTTTATTGGATTATCCCTGGATTGGGTAAATCCAAATGTAATGGGGGAAAGTGTGGACTGCTAGTTGGATGAAGAGGACATAATGTGAACAGCACCAAAAAGAATGGAGACACAAGCAGCTTCAAATCCACATTAAATTTCTGTGTGGACTAGTTCAGGGGTGGGGAATCTTTGGCCAATGGGCCATATTTGACCCATCTGAAGTCCTAATTTGGCCCTCAAGGCTGTTCTTTGGAAGCCACGCCCACCTGCCCCACACCTGACATCATATATGACATCAGGTGAGGAACAGAAAGCCATGGAATAATGGGGGGCTTAAACTGGGCTCCCCATCGTCTCCTCTTTGGAAGGATTCATCCTCCTTGTTTGCCCAACGTTGTCAACAAGTAGCCCATATGCCTGTGATACAAGCAGCTCTAGTGATGGCAAAAGAACACCAGCAATCCATCACGACCTGTCATCCAGCTGCTGCGTTGGCACAAAAACTTTCCTGGGCTTGAGTGGGGGAGAGCAGATGACGAGAATTTGTGAATAAAGCTAAACTGGAATATGAGAGGAAAGCTTCCAATAAAGTGGAAAGGTTTAGAAGAAGAATAGAGAAGATCAGGGAAGCACAGAAGGTTTAAACTTGGTTAGAGGGACTGATTGCTCCTATCAAAGCTGCCAGGTTGGGTCAGTCTAGTGGTTCATTTAGCCCAGACTCCTTGCTTTCAGCTGCACCAAATGTTGCTGAGAAACAGAAGGGACCCACACCTTATTATTTGTTCCTAATATCTGGTACTAGCCTTCAGTGACCACCTTGGCCAGTGGCTTTCAGCAGCAGGGTGTTGTGTTGTGGAGGTGCATACCTGGCCTCCCAGAAGAGGGAGAGGCAAAGAGGAGGCCGCACTGACAGCACCATGCAAAATCAAGGCCGTAGCACCTGCCCACTCTAGTCTCTGGCACTGGAAACAGAAACCCATGAATTCTGGTCCTTCCCCCCAACCCTGCGGTCACTTTGTGCCCTTGCCAAACTGTTTGGCTGCATACTAAACCTTCCAGTTTTGCTTGTATTTTCACCCCTTCAGCACAAATAAGCAAGTACAAGTATACTTCCAAAAAACTCATTTTTCCCACTTCCCTCAGAGTCTTTCCCTCTGATTCCTCTCCACGTCTGTTCGCCACAGTTCAGTGCAGAGATGGGTCTGCCTAAGTCCACTGAAATCAGGAGGCTACGAGGGCACATGCTGTAGCTCAGTCTCGGATTATGATAATTGTATCTTAGCACTGCATGAATAGTCCAACCCCTCCTTTCTTCAGCCTCTGCTACCGACATTGGAATGGACCTTTTCCTAACTGCTCCATACAGTCTAACATTTCTCCGAAGGAAACTGGGACATCCCATTCCATAATGAAAATCTAGCTAAGTTGCCCCAGCCACTCTGGGCAGCTTCCAACATACAAAAATAATAATAAAACATTAAACATTAAGAAAAACTTCCCTAAACAGGATTGCCTTCAAACGGCTCAGAGGTTGGATAACTCTATTTATTTATTTATTTTATTTATATATATATATATTTTTTATAAGATTTTTATTAAAGTTTTACAAAAAAGAAAAGTAGAGATTCACAGAATAAAAAACCATAAATTACAGAAAAAAGGAACACACAAAAGAAAAAAATACAGAAAGAAAAACACAACTAATTAAGAAAAATTAAATTTAAACAAAGAAAAAATAAAACCATTCCATTTTTCCAATAACCTCAATTTCATATGCTTATGTTCTTGACCTCCTCGCACCTTCCCCTTTTTGTATTCCCATTCAAATATTTAATTCAGCAAATTCTTACCCTTTATCAAATGTTTAAATTTTGTACCATAACATATACTATATCCATATTTTTCAACCAATTATCAATACCTTTTTTGCATAATCTTAATAACTTTTATCACTAATTACCACTTATTACCCATCCAAGCACAATTTTAACACTCATTAATTTTATAGTATTTCTGAAGATAGTCTTTGAATTTCTTCCAGTCTTCTTCCACCAACTCTTCTCCCAGGTCTCGGATTCTGTCAGTCATTTCCGCCAATTCCATATAGTCTATCAGCTTCATCTGCCACTCTTCCAGGGTGGGTAGCTCTTGTGTCTTCCAATACTTTGCGATGAGAATTCTTGCTGCTGTTGTTGCGTACATAAAGAAATTTCTATCTTTCTTTGGCACCAATTGGCCCACCATGCCCAAGAGAAAGGCCTCTGGCTTCTTAAGGAATGTATATCTAAAAATTTTTTTCATTTCGTTATATATCATCTCCCAGAAAGCCTTAATCTTTGGGCATGTCCACCAAAGGTGAAAGAATGTTCCTTCACTTTCTTTACACTTCCAACATTTATTGTCAGGCAAATGGTAGATTTTTGCAAGCTTGACTGGTGTCATGTACCACCTGTATATCATTTTCATAATATTCTCTCTTAGGGCATTACATGCCGTAAATTTCATACCTGTGGTCCACAACCGTTCCCAGTCAGCAAACATGATGTTATGACCAACATCTTGTGCCCATTTAATCATAGCAGATTTAACTGTTTCATCCTGCGTATTCCATTTTAGCAGCAAGTTATACATTCTTGAAAGTATTTTAGTTTTGGGTTCTAACAACTCAGTTTCCAATTTTGATTTTTCCACCTGGAAACCTATTTTTTTATCCATGTTATAGGCTTCTCTTATTTGAAAATAGTGCAGCCAATCTCGCACCTTATCTTTTAATTTCTCAAAACTCTGCAATTTCAATTTATCTCCTTCTTGTTCCAATATTTCCCAATATTTCGGCCATTTGGCCTCCATATTGGACTTTTTAAGTGCCTTTGCCTCCATTGGTGACAACCACCTTGGGGTTTTGTTCTCCAATAAGTCTTTATATCTTAACCAGACGTTAAACAATGCTTTCCTGACAATATGGTTTTTAAATGCTTTATGAGCTTTGACCTTGTCGTACCACAAATATGCATGCCACTCAAAAACGTTATTAAAACCTTCTAAATCCAAAATGTCTGTGTTTTCAAGAAGCAGCCATTCTTTCAGCCAGCAAAATGCGGCCGATTCATAATAGAGTTTCAGGTCTGGCAGGGCGAAACCACCTCTTTCTCTTACATCGGTTAGTATTTTAAATTTTATTCTAGGCTTCTTGCCCTGCCAGACAAATCTAGAAATATCCTTCTGCCACTTCTTGAAACAGTCCATCTTGTCCACAATTTGCAAAGATTGAAACAAAAATAACATCCTTGGCAATACATTCATCTTTATAGCCGCAATTCTTCCCAACAAGGAAAGCTTCAGGTTTGACCATATCTCTAGGTCTTTCTTCACTTCTAGCCAACATTTCTCATAGTTATCTTTAAACAAGTTTAGGTTCTTGGCAGTCATATTAACCCCCAAATATTTAACCTTCTTTACTATTGTTAGGCCTGTCTCCTTCTGAAACCTGTCTTTCTCAATCGGTGTTAAATTTTTCTCAAGAACTTTAGTTTTAGATTTATTCAGCTTAAAACCAGCCATCTGCCCAAATTCTTGAATCACTTCCAAAACTCTTTTCGAACTAGATTCTGGCTCCTGTAATGTTAAAACTAAGTCATCTGCAAAAGCTTTCAATTTGTATTGCTTAGCTCCGACCTGAATGCCTTTTATCAGACGGTCCCTTCTAATCATATTCAATAATACCTCCAGGACTGTGATAAATAACAATGGGGAAATTGGGCAGCCTTGTCGTGTGCCTTTCTCTATCTTAAATCCCTCTGTCACCATATTATTCACAATTAATTTAGCCTTTTGTTCTGAGTAAATTGCACTTATACCATTTTCAAACCCTTGACCCACCCCCATCCCCTGAAGATTTTTCTTCATAAAACTCCAAGAAATGTTGTCAAAGGCTTTCTCCGCATCTATAAAGATTAAGACTGCTTTGGTGTTTATATTCACTTGCAACTTCTCCAAAATGTTAATTATGTTCCTCGTATTGTCCGACAAGTGTCTACCCGGGAGAAAGCCGGCTTGGTCCTTATGAATCTCTTCCAATAATACTTTCTTTAATCTATTTGCCAAAATGTCCGCAAATATTTTGTAATCCACATTAAGAAGGGATATGGGGCGGTAGTTCTTAAGTTGCGTCTTTTCAGACTCAGTTTTTGGTATAAGTGTAATATAAGCTTCCTGCCACGACTCCGGCGCCTTTTTCCCCTCTAGTATCTCATTGCATACCTCCATTAGTGGTCGAATTAACCAATCTTTCAAAACTCTATAGTATTTGGAGGTTAAGCCGTCTGGTCCTGGAGATTTGCCCAACTGCATGTTCTGAATGGCACCCTCCACTTCCTGTTCTGTAATTTTGTCACTCAACATTATCCTCTTTTCTTGAGAGATTTTTTGTAATCCGTTTTTCCTCAGAAATTGGTCTAATTCGACCTCTTTCTGTGGCCCTTGTGTATAAAGTTGTTTGAAAAATCTCTGGAAGCAGTTTCTAATTTCCAATGGGTTCTGTATAATCTTTCCATTTACTTCCAAATTTGTTATGGTATTTAGTTTCTGTCTTTTCTTCATCTGCCATGCAAGCAGTTTCCCACATTTGTTAGCCGATTCAAAAGACTTTTGTCTCATCTGTTTAATTTTCCATTCCACTTCCTGATTTATCATTCTCATATATTGTACTTGATATAACTTAATTTCTCTCAGAATCTCTTGGGATTTTGGTTTCGCTCTTAATCTCTTCTCTCCTTCTTTTATTTTTTCCAAAATTTTATCTTTTTTCTCATTTTGAGTTCTCTTCTTTATTGCATTCTGTTGAATCAAAAACCCTCTCATGACCGCTTTGCCTGCGTCCCAGATTGTTCTTTTTTCCACCGTAGTGTTTAAATTTATCTCAAAATAGTCTCTCAATGTTTTTTGGGCCTTCTTAATCACCTCCTGATTTCTAAACAGGGCGTCATTCATCCTCCATCTGAAGGAGCCGATTGGCATTAGTTTCATCTCCATCTTTATTGCATTGTGGTCGGAGCAAGTTTTGGGGCAGATTTCCACTTTTCGAATCTTAGGTGCCAGTCCTCTAGTTATCCATATTTGATCAATTCTTGTCCATGTCATATTGGCTTCAGAGAAGAATGTTCCCTCTCTTCCAAGGGGGTTCTTAGTTCTCCAAGTGTCAATCAAATCCATATTGTCAGTCAATTCAAAGAAAGTTTTGGGTAGTCTTCCATCTTTAGTTACCACCTGTCTTTGCGACTTATCCATGTTAGTAGATACCACTCCATTCATATCTCCCATCAAAATGATGTTATAGTCCATATAGTCCAACAATGTCTCGTGCAATTTCTTAAAAAATTCAGATTTCCCCTCATTTGGTGCATATACTCCTAAAATCAAATATTTTTCACCTTGTAGTTGAATCTCAATTGCAATAAACCTTCCTTGTTCATCTTTAAAAACAAATTTCGGTGATAGGCTCTCTTTAGCGTATATAACAACTCCTCTCTTTTTAACTTTGTCCGATGAAATAAATTCTTGACCCAATCTTTTATTAATAAGAACTTTCCTATGGAGCCTTACCACATGAGTTTCCTGCAAGCAAATTAGATCCAATTGGTCCTTTTTCAATATATGAAATACTTTCCTCCTCTTCTCCGGCGAGTTAAAACCGTGAATGTTCCAACTTAGTAATTGCAGAGACATGGTGTGATTATTTTAGTTTCCTCCAGCCGCTCCCAAGAGCTCGTCAAGTTCTTGCGGTGGTATCTTCTTTTTTGATTTGTCAAATTCCAAAGGTGGTGGTGCTGTGTCAACTCCTGGTCTCAAGGCTTTTGGCAGATCTGTCGCTTCCTTTTGTAGATCTTCTTCAAAGTCTCTCAGAAATTTTTCCTTATCTTCCACTGATCTGATTCTGAACTTTTCCCCCTTAAATGTAAAGGACAGTCCCTGGGGGAACTCCCATCTGAAAACAATAGTATTCTTTCTCAACAAGGCCACCAAGTCTCCGTAGTTAGTTCTCAAATCCAAAAGGTGTTTCGGAATATCTTTAAAAATCTCCGCTCTGGTCTCATTAATCTCTAGGGTCTTCTGGAAGTGAGCACTCAATATTTTGTCTCGTTCCTCTTTCGATCGGAGGGTCACCAAACAGTCTCTCACCCTGTTTTTCCTCCCTCCTCTTCCAAGTCTGAAGGCGCTCACTATCTTAAAATCTTTATCCAGCTCCAAGTTCCAGAATTTCTGAAATTCCTGTGAAAGATAGTCATTCAAATTATCTCTCTCAAGTTCTGGCACCGCCCTGATCCTCAGGTTTGTCTGCCTCTCTCTCAATTCAACCATAGACAATAAGGCCTGATGGTCCCCAATCTGTTTACGTATTGGTTTAATTTCTTCCTCCACAGCCACAGCTTTTTCTTTTGCCTCCTCAGCTATTTTCCTAGTAGTCGCAGATTCCTCCAACAGTTTTTCTATAGCTTTGGTATTTGAGTTAATACTGGCTGTGTTCCCTTTAATTTCAGCTGACTGATCTGAGACCTGTTTACTTAGGCCTTCCAATTTTTCGTAGATTTTATTCAACACAGATGTAAATTCCCCTTCTGAGGCCATTCCTTTTGGCTCAATTTGCCCTGGGTCTTCCTCCTGAGTCACAGGGAGGCCAGGCACAGATGCCCTACGTTGCTGGGAGATTGAAGTAGATTGTTGGACTTTGACCTTGGATCTTGTTGTTCTTTGGTCAGTCATTCCCCTTTATCTTCAGTCAAGGTCAATTCCCACAGGCAAGCCTTGTAGTGGAAAGTCCCCAAAGTTAGCAGTGGAAAATTCCTCCAGTCAAGTACTAACTTCAATAGTCCTCTAGGGGGACACAGTAGCTACCATTAAATTCTCAATAGCCAAACAAGCAAGTCTTTTTGTAACTTTCCGTGTCCCCTCTTTAATTGAAACTAAGTATTCAGATCAGTAAAACTCAGAATGTATCTTCTTGCAGAGTTAGATCAAATATTTACTGTATCCACAATCAATGCGAGCTCAAATGTAGCAAACCTCGTTAATCTGACAGTCCGTTCCCATGAGAGTTCAAATAAAAAGTCTTTTTAAATTCCCAGAAGATCCCCAGAAGAAATACAGTCACTTTCTTAACTTCCCCTGCAGGGGAGTTCTCTCTTTTGGTGCTTAGAGTTAAAGTTGAACGATCCACATTAAAGTAATAGCACAAAAAGGTCTTTGCTTTGATCTTTTACAAAGCGGAAAGGCGGACTTCCTGTTTACACCTTTCCGCTTCGGAGCCCAAATTCACTCCTTTTTGTTCTCAAATCCAAATTTCTTAAGTCCCCCTACTCACGGGTGTTCTCTTTTAGAGCCGAATTTCACAGGAAAAAGGTCAGCGCTCTCCGGCAACAGCTACGCGGCTTCGCTCTGTAGACGCAGCAATCGACCCGTAGCACCGCGCCGCTCCCGCTGCACACCGGAACCCCTTTCGGGGCTCCCTCGCAAAAACGGGGGGCGCAAAAGGTGCCTGCTGGGTCCCACGCTCGCAGGCTCTTTCTGCCTGCGATTTCAGATCGGGTCCCCGCTTCGCCGTAGCGGAACAGACCCACTTTCTACAGGGCTTCTCCTCCTACTCAGAAGGAGACCGCCATTGCCGTTGGCACCGCCTCCGGAAGTCTATTTATTTTATTTATATTCCGCCCTATACCCGTAGGTCTCAAGGTGGTTCACAGAATAGATTCACACGTGGGTCCCCTAACTGTAAAGTAAAAATAAAGATTAATGCACTTCTAATGTTTTCATTTTAAATGTGCTTCAGTTTTGAATAGAGCAGTGGCACTCCTGGAGGGGATATTTTCCCCTATGCCATTTTCTTGCTCTGTATTGCTTACACACCACCAGGAAAAAAAATCAGAAATGAATAAGTAGAGAAATAGCAGCTTGAAGTGGGGAAAAGAGCATGGGTGGGATTTAGCTAAGTTGTATGAATGGAACGAGGTCTGCTTTGTGCAGCAAAACTTCTCTTCCCCCTATTCTTGTGTGCACTCCCTCCTATACCCACTAAACTTGCTCCGGATGGTTGGGGGGAACCCAGATTAGGTTTATTTGGGCGCGCAGTGGAGAGGGGGAGTTCCATTGTGAAAGTGGTCCTTGTTCCCTGCATGTGTGCCCAGTGCTATGTTTATTTCCAAACCATGGTGGGAAAGGATTAAACACTCCCCCAGTTCTGCTGCTCTCATCAAAATCAGAACCCTACCAATCACCCCCCCATGGCAGGTTTAGGTTCAAACTGTTTGTTCATTTGCTTTATTTAAAAGCATTTATAAACTGCTAAATATATCAGAAACCTCTAAGCAGAGGTCTAAAAGACAAATGTTTTATCAGTAAAACATTAAAACAAAAACACAGCTTAAAACCAATAAAGTAGCAGTATAGAACACATAAGAGATATCAAAGCAAATAAGAGAGAAATTCAGAGGATTCAGTCACATGGAACAAGGCCCAATCTTGTGGTTCAAGGGAAGCATGGGCAAAAAGGTAACTCCTCACAAGAAGTCTGAAGCAAGGGATCGTTGCCACTTCATGTAAGCTCAAGGAAAGGGCCTTCCACTAGGCAGGGGCAACAGCAGAAAATGTTTTCAGGCCAGACAGTGTTGGCATATTATGGAGCTCACATGTCACAGCTATTGTTACTTGTAATAAAGGCAGAACTTCACATCTGCCAAATGAAGTGTGTGATATGAACAAATGTGCTCACCTGTTGTCTGGGTTGCATGGTTCGTGGAACTGGATTTTTCTGTGTTGTAGAATTTCGGGTGCAGAGCTGTTGTATTTTAAGGGTAACACTAGAATGAAGCAGGGCACCACAGTTTCCCACTGTGGTCCAGTGTACACATTACAGAGAGATGAAGCACTCTTACAAGTCCTTTTTTAAACCTATTTGTGTCCTGAAGATACATTGGCTCCCAGTACGTTTCCGAGCACAATTCAAAGTGTTGGTGCTGACCTTTAAAGCCCTAAACGGCCTCGGTCCAGTATACCTGAAGGAGCGTCTCCACCCCCATCATTCTGCCCGGACGCTGAGGTCCAGCGCCGAGGGCCTTCTGGCGGTTCCCTCATTGCGAGAAGCAAAGCTACAGGGAACCAGGCAGAGGGCCTTCTCGGTAGTGGCGCCCGCCCTGTGGAACGCCCTCCCACCAGATGTCAAAGCAATAGACAACTACCGGACATTTAGAAGACATCTTAAGGCAGCCCTGTTCAGGGAAGTTTTTAACGTGTGATATTTTACTGTATTTTTGGTTTTTATGGAAGCCGCCCAGAGTGGCTGGGGAGGCCCAGCCAGATGGGCGGGGTATAAATAATAAATTATTATTATTATTATTATTATTATTATTATTATTATTATTATTATTATAGATGCTTTCTCTGTGCACAGGGCAGGGTGCAGATGCACCATGAGTACATGAAGGATCTCAGAGCACACCTGTTTTAACCCAAATTCCCTATTTTCTCTACCTCTTTGATAGGTTGCGTGTGTGAAAGGCCATGTGACCAAGACCCTGAACTACCTGGAGATGAGTCCCTCAAGTGTCTTGAAGGGCACTGCTTTGAAACCTCACCCGCTCAACCCTGCTCGAATATTTTCCAGTGAGCCATCCAAAGCCAAGCTGGACCCATACAGTGGTGCCCTGAGTCCCTGGGACTGGACCAAGAACCAGACGGCCATGGAGCACTTCAACCAGCGAGCTAAGAGGAAGCCCTCCATGAAGGCGGGCCGAACCAAGAAGATCTTTGGCTGGGGTGACTTCTATTTCAACATCAAGACCCTGAAGTTCAGCCTGCTGGTGACAGGCAAGATCGTGGATCATATAAATGGCACCTTCAGCGTCTACTTTCGTCACAACTCCTCCAGCCTGGGCAATGTCTCCGTGAGCATTGTGCCACCCACCAAGGTAGTTGAGTTTGATGTACTGGTTCCCCCTATCCAAGCCCAGCACCTTCACCCTCAGCAGTCCACTTTAGCTGAGCCCAAGGAACCCAAGACCTTCAACTGTCATGTGGAATATGAGAAGACCAACCGGGCACGCAAGAACAAGCCTTGCCTCTATGACCCTTCTAAGATCTGCTTCACCGAGCACACGCAGAGCCACGCCGCTTGGCTGTGTGCCAAGCCCTTCAAGGTCATCTGCATCTTCATCTCCTTCTTCAGCATCGACTACAAGCTGGTCCAGAAGGTCTGTCCAGATTACAACTTCCAGAACGAGAACCCCTACTTTGGCTGATGAGGGGGGAAGACTTTGGGAGGGGGGACTGTGCAGAGGGGTGTTAAGTAAGTTGCACTCTTTTTATCAGGACAGGAATTGGAAGAACTTTGGCTGGCAGTGAAAGAAACAGGAGAGCCCCCCCCCCCCGATGCTTAGTGAGAGAAGGATGGCCGGTTCTGAACAGGAACTGGATTCTGCTCCATCTCATAAGGCATTCCCTTCCCAGTGGCCACTAAACTTCCCAGGACTTTAGGAAAATAGAAACTGGCCCAAAGGACACTGTTGCTTTTGCTCCCCACTGTACCCCCTTTCCGATGCTGTTTGGGTCATCTCAAGGGAATTCCCAGCAATATGAAGAAATGGCTTGCTGTGGCTTTCATCTCTTTTGTGCATAAATGGACCCTGCTGCTTCTGTGGGGCTGTAACACTGACTTATCTGAGAATGTCTTTCAGGATCATGCCTCCCATCTGGAATATAAGGTTCTGGTAGCAGCCAAAGGTCCCTCTGTGCATTTCTCTGTTTCTCTTCTCCTTGGACTGAGCCACAAATTGTCAGCTGAGTTGCTACTGAAGCTATTCATTGACCTGCCTGGGATTGTGGAAAAAGCATATTAACCCACAGTGCCAACTCACCTCTTGCCAGATGCTCTACAATGGAAAGGACCAACAGAGGGCAGAAATTGCCAAACTCGGGAGCTTCTCTGTTCATATAATACAGGAATGTAATGTGCAATGGATCAATCATGTTAAATTGGGAGGGAGAGTGAGAATGTGTGTCAGCTGGAGTTAAGCTGAATGTAAACAGGGAGATTGGGGTTCGGTGGGTGAGATCATGTCAGAACACGGGGTTTGCATGAGAAACTGAAAGATTGGGAGGCGCATAAGAACACATTGATGCAACCGGGACTGTAACATTTCAGTGTGCGCACGTGCACGTCTCTCTCTCTCTCTGTGTGTGTGTGTGTGTAAGTGGAACTTTATGTTCATAGCAGAAGCCTGAGTTGAGTGTTAGTAGAAATTCAAATGAAATTCTATTAAGGACTGTGAGAGTCAACCGAAACACGTATGTGTGCACAACATAGGAAAGCGTGTGTGAGTGTGTGTGTGTGTGTGTGTGTGTGTGTATACACAGCATGACAGCGAGTAAGGATGTGTGCTACATTAGGTGTGCTCTTTTGGCCTTAATGGCATATGTATTTGCAAATACATTTATTTAAGTCTGTATAACTAGGAATGCATATATGCCACCATGACAGTAATGAAGTGTGTGTGTTTTAATTAGGGCTGCAAGCATTCATTGATTTATTCTGCAGATTGATCAACTAGAGCTTTAATCTCAGATTAAAATTTGTCCCCTTTGATTGAGTGGCAGGGCTAAGACTGAGTGGCACACGGCTGCTCAGTCCTTGCAGGTGTAGCAGTTTCCTCTTTCTGCGGATGGGTTTGCTTTCCAGCTGACACCCAGAGTTTGCAGATCTTTTTTCATTTCAGGGTGAAAACCCACTGGGGTTTTCCTGCCAGCTATAAGAAGCACAAAGCAACTAGGGCTGACAGTGCTCATTTGAAAATCACATCAGTTTCTCTTTTAACTCTGGATCTTCCGCAGCACTTACAGGATTTTGAAGTTGTTCCTTTTTGAAGACATTTTGGTTCTGATGACTTTACTGTAACAGTGAATGCTCTGCACAAGAAAGAAAAATGTAAAGGATGATCAATCCTTCTTAATAGTGGTGAGCGGTAGCTTTTGTTGATTAAATTTTAAGCTATCTCACATTTAATAGGAGGCCATGCCTATCCTGCTGTATCATAAAAAGGCACCTGCATTTTTGTGGTTTAGGTAAGGTACAGATTTATTTAAAGACAATTGACAACCCTACTTTCAATATATTCATATATTTCAGTGTAAAGATTTCGTTAAAGGGTATGAAGAGACATTTGAGTTTGCATATGTAAGTATGAGTGTGTGCTATCAGGAATCTGAATGCTTGAGTAAGGAGTGTCCGTATAAATCAGTGGCAGCGTAGGTGAGATGGTGTTAACAGGAGTCTGCATGTGATTGCATGTGCTGGTGGGGTGTGAGAGAGAAATTGGCTTACTAAGCTGTATGGGAGGGAGAGAACAGATTCATTTTTTGTAAGAATGTATGGCTGGGCTTGCTTACATGAGTCTTCTAGAGCAGTTACTTTGAAAGCAATTTCTGCAATGCTCCTGCGCTCCCCTGCTCCCTCTTGCACATGGTATGTCTAGAGGACTTTGGGTGTTCCATGAGAGGCTAGTCTATTGTCTGTTCTGGCTTCAGAGGGGTGGGTAGACTCTAGTAATATTGCAACTACTTCTAACATTCTGGCTCAGTGATGCTCTGAATTCCCTTGATTCCTTCCTCTTCCTCAGCCTCTCCCTTCCACCCATGGCCCTTGCAAGAATTACAAAGGGTTTCAAGTTGGTTTTTAGCGGTTGCCACATGCCAGGTATAGAAATGAAGAGGGGAAATTATATGCTTTTTTTTTTTTACAATCAGTATTGTTGGTTGGTTGGTTAGTTTGTTGGTTAGTTAACAGCAAAACAGTAATATACGTGTGGCTCTTCAGGTTTGAATGCATACAGTAAAAAGCAACTACAAAGTAAGGAACAATTTAATTGTGTGCTGCCATTACAAAATCAGACAGTTGGAATATTTTCTGATGTACAACTTCAAAAACATTTATTGTCATTAAGACAGTCATTTATTCATTTTTAAAAGCAACGTGAGTCAAGTACTAGTAAAAGAAGTATGGCAATACCATATGGTTCAGTCATTTCTGGACTATGACATTTGTTAAAATGTTTGAGTGCTCCCTCCTGCAAACAAACATTCAGCTTGCATGTGAGGAAGGAGCCTACCTATCTCTCTGTCATGCTAGCTTTCTACATGTTGGTTTGGGGTTATGGTTTGGCTTGGTTTTAACAAGGGCATTCAGACATTCATTCCTCCCCCTACATTCTGAAGTAGTGCAGTTCTAGGAAGGCAGTATCACCTGATGCTTCCAAATGTGCAGTTCAGCTGCAAGAGCTTAAACACCAGAGATGAAACTTTAGATTGCTTTTCAAAATTGCAAATCAAATCTGAGGACAAAATGTGACTCATTGGAGAGTGGCCTGAATTTTAACTTGCACCTTTTTATGTGAAGGTAGCTTTGACTGAGAATAAGTCACTCTGCCTTCACCTAAAAACAACTTTGTTTCCATGAGTGAAGGACATGTGACACACATCCAGCCAGTTGTGGAATATGTTAGGCAAGCTGCATCGTGATGCATTCACACAAATGGTGAATTATGAACTCACACTAACAGCGGGTGATGAATTCAGAAACACAGCCAATTCACATATAACCAAGTGACTGATGTCTTGGGGACCTCTGTGGGTGATGTTTACAAATGAAATAAAAGATTCATGTTGGAATTCATGAGTTGTAGATCATGAATCTAAAGGCTCATCCCAGCTGTAAGGGATCCCACCTGGAATTTGCATGGCCAAATGGTGAATCATCCAGTTCTAGAGGTAGAGGCTGTACCTTCGCTACTCTCCTACTTGTTGCAGGACACGGGTGACACTGTGGTCTAAACCACTGAGCCTCTTGGGCTTGCTGATCGAAAGATAGGCAGTTCGAATCAGCGCGATGATGTGAGCTCCCATTGCTCTGTCCCAGCTCCTGCCAACCTAGCATTTTGAAAGTGCACCAGTGCAAGTAGATAAATAGATTCCACTGTGGCAGGAAAGTAAATGGCATTTCCATGTGCTCTGGCTTCCATCACGGTGTTCCATTGGAATACTGGATGCATCCAACATGCTTTCTTCATTCTTTAAGGCCTGGTTCAGCTCCTCTTGTGGCAGGCTAATTTGCCCTAGCACACAGTTGGCATTCAGTGGTGTATCCTCCCCAGTGTGTATGTGTGTATTGTTATCTTCAGTCATACCTGTTTTGTGTTTTTATGTGCATTTCCGTAAGCATCATTCCAGTCTCACGCTAGTGCAGAAAGAAATCTCCAGTCACTTCCATGTGGACGTACAGCACACACAAGTCCAGCTTCCTGCATGTATACATGTTTGGAACCCACTGCCAATTGCAGCTTCCCAATTGCACATGGCCAAATAGATTCATGAACAATCTTCACACATCATAATGTATACATGGTGGTGCATGCAATCTGTACATTCGAAGGAAAACCTGGGAAGCAATTCTTGGTCATTGCGTCTCAGTCTTGTTTTGTGCGTCCTTTCTCTGTCCATACAAGTTCAGATGGTTGCTCTGTTTAAATTAGGATGCAAAGAACACCTTACAAGGACTCAGATTGTTACGTTACCAAGCCCAGTGCCATGTACTCTGCCCAGCAAAGCATGTGCTCTCCTGCTGAGCTGTGACACTAGTAGGGCTCCTAATGAGGAAATAACGTGAATCACAACTGTTTTCATTTGGAAAGGCCAGGCAGTTTTTAGCCAGTGAAGTAGTGAAGCTTGAAAACACGCCAGCAGCTCTTAATATACTCTTACATCTCTGAACTGTGAAGGAACCAAATATGTTTGTAAATACCTCATTACTTTTTAATCCAGCCTTTAGGGAGGAGGCAGGCAGGGAGGGGGAGGCAGGAGGTGGAAGGCGAGAGGCATGGAGTCCACAGGTGGTTGTGTCATTTGGAGTTTGTACTGCCGTGTACTCGTGTCGTGTATTGGTATGCATAACTATGCCTCTTTCCAAACATGGAGCCAAAGTTTGTATAATCCATTATCAACAGATTTTCTCCATGAACTCAGCCCCCTATTGCAGCTGATGGCATGAGAAGCATCATTATGTGACTCTTTGCTGTCAAGATCCTGTTTCACTGCCTCCATTCATTTCAGGCATCAGATCATACATAGCATCGAATGGCATAAATCCCCACGTCAGTGGCAATTCCTGACCGGTTGCTGGAACGCTACTTGTTTCTGCATCTACTGTTGTGAGAAACACAAAGGGGTGTGTGTGTGTGTGTGCAGATGTCAAGGGTGTGCATGCACATCTATTTGTATGTGTGAGTACGTATGCATGTAGTTGCTAGGTGTGGCAAGGGTATGTGCAGTGTGTATGTGTAATTCAGACAGTACATGGCAGAGGGGACGCGGGTGGCGCTGTGGTCTAAACTTCCAAGCCTCTTGAGTTTGCTGATCGGAAGGTCAGCCGTTCAAATCTGTGTGACAGTGGTGGTGAACTCCCGTTGCTCTGTCCCAGCTCCTGCCAGCCTAGCAGTTCGAAAGCATATCAGCGTGAGTAGATAAATAAGTACCGCTGCAGCGGGAAGGTAAATGGCATTTTCGTGTGCTCTGGCTTCTGTCACGGTGTTCCGTTGCGCCAGGAGCATTTTAGTCATGCTGGCTACATGACCTGGAAAGCTGTCTGTGGACAAACGCTGGCTTCCTCGGCCAGAAAGTGGAGATGTGTGCCACACCCCTTAGTCGCCCTTGACTGGATTAACTGTTCAGGGGTCCTTTACCTTTACCTACATGGCAGAGGTTGCAGGAGTTGGCAGAGGCCGATGAGCTGGTAGGAGGTCTTGCCTGTGAGTGCAGTCTGGGAAATCAGAGACGGGAATTGCGACAACAACTTCTTCTGCCCAGGGACTAGAGAGCTGTGCCTGCAGATGAGGTCAGATTACAGGAAGCTAGAAGGAACTGTCACCACTCCTGGGGAATCACCCCCTGCCCTGCCACCCTCTGGACTATCAGCCATTCATTGTTGTCATTATCTATAGAATGTCTGTATTCTGTGAAGAAGCAACAGGCCACTGGACGACGGGTTGAGAAGGGGGCAGCAGCTAAGTCTACTTCGCCGCGGCAGGGTTGCTCCCTTTGCAGTAGTACAAACCCACACCCTGCCCACCTTTGGCTGCACCCTTGGCCAGGGTGAAGACTTCTTCATATTTTTATATATTTAAATTAAATAAATGAATAAATGAAAAACTGGAGAGAATTCGTTTTTTGGAAAGGGGTGACTTATGAGTGTTGAATGTGACATCACACATGATGGTGATTATCATTATCATCACCATCATTATTATTATTTAGCCTATATATTCCTTAATTGCCAAGGTTCACAAGTATAAAACCAATTACAAAACATGCAAACAAGCATCCATAAAACACACAATGCAAATATACTTTTTATTTTTTTAAATGTTAACGTATCTAGATGTGGTGTTAGGAACATAATGAGCTATGTTACATCATCAGCTCAAGCTATTTGTCCATCTCTCCAAAAACTGGATCTAATTGGACCGGCAGCAACTTGGTCTCAAGGGTTGTCTTTTTGGGGGATGGTCTGTCTTATTCAGCCACTCAACTTCAAGGCACAGGCAAAGAGCTCTCTGGCACTCATTTCAAGACACAAGCAAATGGCTCCCAAATCCATGAACAGGTAAGGAGGGTGGTTGTGTGTGTTTTTACAGGCCTCTGCCATTAGATCTACATTATGCTGGAGCTTTGTTCACAGAGAAGCACAAAGGCTCTGCAAAAAGGTGTGTGTTACATTGTGCAGGCATTGTGGATAAGGATTTGGGGTAGTCTGTGCTTGTCACTTGTTGCAACACAGGAACTAGCCAACCGGTGCACTGCCTATTCCACACAACCATCACATTGCACTGGTTCGCTACAAGAGCTAATGCTTTGAGAGTTCTGGGGGTGGGGGGAGCCTCGCAGCAGATACAAAATGGGAATGGCAATAGAAGTATTTGCAGAAACTCCTCCGATACCCATGCCCCTTTGGTCCTGCTGCTAGGCCATTTTGTTTCCAGAGCTCTGAGGGCCGGATCCAGCCCAGTTGCCTTCTAAATCTGGCCCAGATTTGTCTGGCTACAAAGTAATTGGCATACGCCCTTTCAGAGTTGGTTATATTGGTTGAAACCCTAAACCCAATTAGCTGGAAATATATTTCACTTATATCAGTGGGTCTTAGTTCTAACTAAATATGTTGAGATGGATTCTAGAGCATGGATAGGCAAACTAAGGCCCGGGGGCCGGATCCAGCCCAATCGCCTTCTAAATCCAGCCCGCAGACGGTCCAGGAATCAGCGTGTTTTTACATGAGTAGAATGTGTGCTTTTATTTAGAATGCATCTCTGGGTTATTTGTGGGGCATAGGAATTCGTTCATTCCACCCCCCCCAAAAAATATAGTCCGGCCCCCCACAAGGTCTGAGGGACAGTGGACCAGCCCCCTGCTGAAAAAGTTTGCTGACCCCTGTTCTATACTCAAGTTGTGTGTTAATTGCACTATTAAGCGAGCCACAGTAGTCAATCTTTATTGTTATGATGACAGATCAGTCAGCATTCAGCAGAAAGCACCAGAGGTAGGACAAGAGCAAATCAGATGGAAGACGCCATCATCTGTGAAATGGAAGCCCTGTGCACAAGAAGGTGGTCACTATAGCTACCCTTCAGATATGTTGGCTCTATTCTATAGTAGTTTAACTGCCACAGTTTCCCCCAAAGACTTGTGGGAAATGTGGTTTGGTATTAGAAGAGGGGAGCTGAGAATTCTGTCTCAGAGATCCCTTGCCCATCTCACAGAACTACAGTTCCTGGGGTTCCCTGTGGAGCAGGAATGACTGCAAAGACAGTTTTAAGTTTTGTAGCGCAGCTGTGCCATAAAAATCTGCATCTTGTTTTAAAGTAAAAACACAGCATAAACTTCAGGGGAGAATATAGAAGCCAACAAGCAAGCTTCCCAATTGCTGCTCTGACATATTTTAGTGTGGTGCAATTCTTTTGTGCTTGCAAGATGTTGTCAAATATTAAATATAATGCTTGTGTCAATTCCAAGATCCTCTGTGGTACATATGAGCTTCTCTGTCGCCAAACAGATTCTTGCTGGTCCAATCTTCTTTTCTCTCTTCCAGCATTTCATCAAAAGGAGCTGGCTGTTGTTGCTACCGATTCCTTTTCTCTATGCTCCAGTGGATTCTTTTCACCATGAAACCAAGTGGAACCATCACCAGAAAAGAGTTTGTGTAACCTCTGGCTCTGTGTCACTGATGTGTCCCTAGCTGGGCTAGACCAACCCAGGAGATGAGAAGGGGGTGTGTGCAGTAATTTGTGGGACTTGAGTCCATGGCTAGGTATGCAGGTGCCTCTTCGCATGCTAATCTTTGGCTGTGTACTCACCACACTTTATTCTATAAACAATGGAGACTGAGTCCTCGCTTGTTTCCATGTACTCCACACACAATCAAGATCTGTTGCATATTTTTTGCCCTGAAAGTGGTTTCATTCTGGAAAGAAAAGCTTGTTGCAGGTTGATTCTGCATTGCCCTGCAATGTGCCCATTTGAAAACAGATGAAAACAAATGTTGAGTCCCATTGATGTCGGGTATATCAGTGTCTGTCCAATAACACTGTGGGTAGGCATATGCCAAGACTCAGTCAGCACTTCCTCCTCCATTCATCTTCTAGGGCAGGTGCAGCAGGGGGGAAAGTCCACCTGTGCAATAATGGACATCTGGCTCTGCTCAGACCCCTGGCTTGCTTTTTCAACTCTGACTCCCTGGGACAACTCCTGGTTCTCCTCTGCTACCTCGTGTTCAAGCCTTTAACCAAGACACCATCAATTTTAGAAGTAACACATGCCAATCAATATTCAGTCTGCAGGCTGTACCTGCAAACAGCACACAACTGATCTATCCAGAGCTTTGCAGAAAGGAAGGGTGAGCGTTAATGTGGAATGAGTGTTAATGTGGGATGCACAAAAAGTAGTGACACCTCCAAACATCAGAACATAACATTGGTCCCACTCATAATGCTCATCTCTATTATGAAATGAGTGGCATTTCCGTCCCAAAAAATTATTCTCCAAATTGGAATGTAAACTGGAATTTTTTTGCACATTGTTATAATTCAGCAGATGTACCAAAAGCCTGTTGCTTTCCGTGTTCAAAAGCTACTTTATGTCAATCCCTTTTAATTCTAACTGAAGTTTTCATTGATTGCTGTGAACTATGCCACCAAACCCCTTGTCCAACAAAGCATCATTTCAGTTAGCATTTTCGGTTAGCATTTTCTTTATTTGGCTCCAACCCCCAAAACTCTCCCTTGTTCCTAGGGGTGTTTGTATTGTGGGAAGGGGTGAGTTGTGTTTCCAAGTGGCTCTAAGCCACAGCTGGTGCTGGGAATGACAGTCCTTAAGGCATAATATGGTCTGCAACACATAAGGCCTTTTGGTGCAGCGTTGTTGCAGGACGGCAGAGGCTCCACTGGGGCCCCGACAAGGGAGGCATGGCCTCGGTGCCCTTTCCTATCAGGAGCCGGATCCTGGTCTGCATCCTGCTTTGGCAAAATGGGGATGCAGGCTTTGGACTTGGGCTGTGCCAGGGGGTGGAGCGGGAAAACTTCCTTTGGGTCCGCTTCCTAGCCATTTAAGCATACCTGCCTTTCCTTCATCGGGCTCCTCACCTGCCCACCCTCGGTTTAAGCTGATAGTCAAGGACTTTGCTGTGGTTACGGTGGTCACCGTTTAATGGGGCCAAGTAGGAATTTGTCCACTGGGCAGATTGTCTCCAACCTGGTGGTTTTGCCTACCTCATAGCAATCGTCAGAACTGGGTTGGGCATCGGGTCAATCCGTTGTCTTGGATGGAGGGGAAGTTGTAGTCTGTGCCTGCCCCTCCAAATGCTGGGGTATCTCTTTAAAGGGATCCAGGGGGAGGGGCCAGGGCTGAAGGAACTCCCACAGACGGCAGTCCCTGAGGGGGTCACCCTATTTGATGTAACTCTTAGGAACCCCCACTTGGAGTGACCTACACATCACTTCCGGTGTGCGAGCTTGAAGTATTTTGATTGTCCCATGCCCCAGCCAAACCTCTTTCATCTGTATTCAATAAAGCTGTGGCCTGTTTCGATCCAAACCAATCTTCTTCATATGGGTTGGGGACTGAGGAGCACAACGCCTGGACCTGCAAGCACACCACAACATCTTGAGCCGGGGGAGAGAACTCTCAGAACTCTTACTGAGTATGTGGAGTCATTCCTCAGCCAGTTGCAAATTTACTTGGTGGGAGTTTGTCGATTGCTGTGTGAAAGTGTGTTCAAGTTCCTTCTCAGATCTCCACTGTAGGACACGCCGTGGCCAAGTCCCTTCTGTCTTTTCTAGATTCCCTTGGTCACTTTTCCAGAGTTGCGGTGGTGGCAACATCCTCTTTTTTCTTCTTTCCCCAAACCACCCCTATTCCTCCTGCTTTTTCCTTCAAATCAATGTGCCAGCATTAATCAAAACCTTAGTTTCCCAAGCCCATTAATGATGAGAAACATAACTGTGCAACAAATTAACTACATGTGGAAGGTACTGAGGGACGTCGCTATGAATCTCCCACTGGAATGTCCATCAGACTAGGACAATGTATCCCTGTTCAAAGCCGCACTAGCAGTGACAGATAGAGATGATCTTCCCCCAAATGGCCTCTCTCTCTTGCTCTCTCTTCTCATCATCAGCTCTTGCGCAGCGCTTCTTGCTAGCTGACGCATCACGTGAAATTTATCTTCTTGCTTCCCACCGCGAAAGCTTTATTTCCTGAGCCCAGATGTTTGGTTTTGTTGTTGTTTTAATTAGATTCTGTTCAGTTAGTAGTAGTATTGCCTCAAGCAAGTAAAAAAAGAAGAGGTGGGGGGATTAGAGGAAGGGAAGGAAGAGGGTTGTAGGGAAAGGAGGAGGAAAGGCTAGAAAGGGGGAGGAAACAGCAGTCTCAGTGCAGAGAGCATTCAAGGTGGTGAAGGAGTTATGGATCGCACATCCAGGACCTTTTGCTGGCAGCAGAAGTAGCCCTCAGTAGCCTTCTAATAGTGCTGTTAACTGCATATACACCACAGCAGTGCTCCCCAGATGTAGGCGGACTCCAACTCCCATCAGCCCCAGGCAGCATGGCCAGTTTTCCTGGATGGTGGGAGTTGCAGTCCAGGAACATCAGGAGGGCCATAGGTGACCCATCTGCAGAAGAGGTGCAGCCAGTGGCATGAGCAATGGCAAAGGGGTTGTGGCACCTTTGAGGAGGAGCAGGGTAGCCTGTGGATCTTAAGGCCATAGCTCAGTAGCAGAGCTTCTGCTTTTTGCATGCAGAAGGACCCAGATTTAATCCTGGCATCTTCAGGTAAGGCTGGGAGAGACCCTGTCTGAAACCCTGTAGAGTCACTGCCTGTCATTGTAGACAACACAATGAGGAACAGCTAAGGGAGCTGGGCATGTTTAGCCTGGAGAAGAGGAGGTTAAGGGGTGATATGATAGCCATGTTCAAATATATAAAAGGATGTCACATAGAGGAGGGAGAAAGGTTGTTTTCTGCTGCTCCAGAGAAGCGGACACGGAGCAATGGATCCAAACTACAAGAAAGAAGATTCCACCTAAACATTAGGAAGAACTTCCTGACAGTACGAGCTGTTTGACAGTGGGATTTGCTGCCAAGGAGTGTGGTGGAGTCTCCTTCTTTGGAGGTCTTTAAGCAGAGGCTTGACAACCATGTCAGGAGTGCTCTGATGGTGTTTCCTGCTTGGCAGGGGGTTGGACTCGATGGCCCTTGTGGTCTCTTCCAACTCTATGAGTCTATGATTCTATGATTCTAACACTGAGCAGAATGGTCCTGATGTCTGTTTCTGCCTAAGGGCTAGTCCACACTTAAAAACTTCCCTCTTGTGGCCTCTCCCCACAACACCTACTCACTATGGGCCCTACTAAAGCAAACAGTCTAATTGGGCAACGTCTAAAAGATATTGAGCATCAGAACAACCTGGCCACTATAAGGAAATTCTGCCCTTGGTATGTTCAGTTCCCACCTCTCCATTTTGAATCTCTGGCCCCATATCTGCACAAACTTATTATCCCAAAATACAGACGTGCTTTTACACTTGCAAGACTGGATGTTTTGCCATCTGCAGTACTTGAGGGTCAATTCCAAAAGATCCCACCTGAGAAACGTCTTTGCCCCTGTGGAGATGGTAGCACCAAAACAGTGGCACACGTCCTCCTGTCTTGTACTCTCTACAAAGACCTGAGGAACGAGATCATCACCCCACTCGTACTAACCATCCCAGGGCGCTCAACCACTGCCACAATGGCCTTTCTTCTATCAGATCAAAATGAGGAGATAACAGCAAAGGTTGCTAGGTTCATAGCAGGGGCAATCAGAATAAGGGCCACTAACTGATGGCTGATTCAGGACTTTAAATTGTGCTCTTATATCAAATTTCCTTTTCTGCGTATACTGTAAGGTTTTACTGTTCCCATGGCCATTGGCTAATGCGAATAAAGTTTTATCTTATCTATCTATCTATCTATCTATCTATCTATCTATCTATCTATCTAGTCCACACTTCCATTTGCCCTGCCACTTTCTCCCAGGAAATCCTGCTCTTTACTGCTGAATCAGAGCAAATGTCTACGGGGTTTTCCGTGGATTGGCATTTTCTCTGATTCAGCAGTAAAGAGCAGGTTTTCCCAGGGAGAGCGGCAGGGCAAATGAAAAACGCCTTGGACTCGTACTTTCTAGGCATGGGACAAGCAGTGTGTGGATGAGCCCTAAGGCAGCTTCATCTCTGCACTTCTGCCTGCCTCTCTGGTTTCATTTTGTTCTCCTTGAATTAGTAGTTCAGAGGCAAAACTTCAGGTGTATTTTTAAATAACAGCAACAGCAAAGCCTAAATGCTCCTAAAACAATATTGGGTCTGCATGTGTACTACTGGAGTGCACACTGGAGCATACATGCATCGCTTAATATACAGAACCATGTACATAAGTGATGCAGAGGAGAACCCAGATCACTCACATCTAGAAACAGGAATATATAATAAAGCCTTCAAAGGGTATGAGCTGTGCTTGCAAACTGCCAGTCATATCCTGGTTTAGAAAACGTCAAAGAAGAAGTGAAGACTTGTAGTGCTAGATCACACTGTTCAAATGAAAATGCAAAGCATAAGCCCCCAAGCTGGCATGGATTCCTATAGTTCATTATTAATTATCATTATGTTTTAATGCAAATTAAATATACTTAAAGCAATCTAAAACAATATTTTACTTAATAAAATCAATAAAGAGCAATGAAAACAACAATATTTGCAATTTTCCTACAGGTAATTCCATTTTTTAATTTTTAATTTTGCAGATGTCATCGGCATGGTACATCTTACTTTACAATCTTACGCAGTGATAGATTCTATTTCTTTTTCAATAATGGTTGTTCACATAGACTAATATTTCAGGCTGCAATCCTAATCCCATTTACTTGGATTAAGCCTCACTGAATTCAATAGGACTTCTGAGTAGCAATGTTTAGGATTGTGCTATTAATCATTCTTACATCTGACAGTCTCGCATAAACAAATATGTGTTGGAGATGGTTCCCACCCCCAGCTTCTTTCTTGTTTGTGTAACAAACAAAACCACAGCATAAGTCAAAGCAGTATACAGTGGTGCCTCAGGTTATGAACTTAATTCACTCCGGAGGTCCTTTCTTAACCCGAAACCATTCTTAACCTGAGGCGCGCTTTTGCTAATGGGGCCTCCCGCGGATGCCGCGCTGCTGGCGCACAATTTCCGTTCTCATCCTGGGGCAAAGTTCTCAACCCAAGGTACTACTTCCAGGTTAGCAGAGTTTGTAACCCAAAGCATTTGTAATCCGAGGTACCACTGTATCAGTATTGATCCCTATAGTTGTAGCCTCCTCCTCCTCCCACAGAGAAGTCTGCAAATGTGCCTCCAGTGGTTATAGGAGATAAAACCGAAGACCTTACTGATCACCTCCCTAATTTCAACATCCTGAATTGCTGTTGGGCTGGACTCACTGTTGGCACTCACTTGAAATGCAGCCAGTTCTGGATAAGGTCAGTACAACCAATGATTCAGCAACATCCACTTTGTGTGGGTGTCTCTATGGGAAGCAGAAAGGAGAGGGAGGAAAGCAGAAAGGAGAGGGAGAAAGCAATAACCCAAGTTGGGATGGAGCCAGGGGGGTGTTGGAATTAAAGCCACAACTCTTGCAAGGAATGATCTTTAGTAGCTGGGATATGTTTGTGCAGTAACTACACCATAAAGCACCTTTCATCCTGAACAAGAGACCCCTGGGGCACCTTAGTGTGAATCAAGCAGTGCAAGAACATGAGAGCTGCCAGACAGCATAAGGGCAATGATCCATCTAGCCTGGCATTCAGCTTCTCCAATGGTAATGGAGGCTGGAGAGGAAAGGTCTGAGATGCAACAGGTGGTCTGTCCACTGTGGTTTATACCTGGTATCCAGATGAACTTGAAAATGTAACAAAAGCACATGGGAAGATCTTCACTATTCAAATGCCCTCCAGTGTGGGGGACTTCCTGAAAGCTAGAGCAGTGCTGTGCACCAGGAGCTTCATTTGCAACAGATTGACCCAGACCAGGATGTGTCCCATCTGTGCCAGGGACTCAATGGATGTTTTGTCTGACCATTTACCTAATGGCATTTGATTAATATTTGGAAAGTGCATCATCAGATGCTTGTTGTTGTTGTTTAAACCTTAATGTTATTCCTTCACGTTAAATAAAGACCACCTTTTAGCAGCTGCCAAAAGAGCTCAGTCAAACAAAGGGTTCTTTCAAAATTCTGATGGGAAAGTGAGAGAGCTTTTTACTCAAATACAAAACTCATCACCACCAGATTCACCTTCCTTACGAATGGACCATGGGTGAGGTGGGGGAGGCAGCTCCAGCAAGGTGGCCTTCAAAATGGATTAGGCCAATTCATGAAGAGACCATCAGTGGATAGTTGCTATGAGATTCCTCCTCCTCCTGTTGACATTTGAAACCCAAACCATGGAGACAAGCAATGTGGAAGGTTTGTTGCCTCCACCATGCTTTCCTGATGGACTCCTCAGAGGTAATGGCTAGGATTCATGTTTTGAAACTCCTATCAGATTTTTTTCAAAAACAACCATAAAATCTTACACAGGTGGAAGCACACAGGGATGAAATAACGTCACAATTACAAATGAGAAAGAACGGCAAAGCAGGATAGGCTCAGAAATTCATGAACAACGCAAGATGGAATCCTGAATTACACCCCCAGTTGTCACAATTTCACATTGGAAGTTACATTGTAAACTTCAACTTTTTGTCCCACATTGAGCAGTTCCGGGGGAAAGCAGATCATAGCACCTAGTAGAAACTTCTTGAATTTTTCCTTCTCCAAACTTCTTTCCAAGTCTCTCGCCCCTGCATACACCTAGAAACACATACACACAAAACCTACCATAGCTGCCTGTTTGATAAGGGAGTGTGGGGAGATTGCTTGCAAGCAAAACTGCATCCCACTGCATCCCACAAATTTCTATGGCAGGGATTGGGAACCTCCTCCTTGACCACTGGCTGTATTGACTGAAGCTGATGAGAGTTGGAGTCCAGGAACATCTAGAGGGCACCACCCTGATCTATGGACTGGGGAAACTAGCATGCTAAATGCCACTATAGCCACCTGCTGTGAGAGTATGGCGGAATCTACATCATACGTTTAATGCACAATTATGCCACTTCTCCCAAAGAATCCTGGAACTGTAGCTTACCCCTTGCAGAGCTACAATTCCCAGCATTCTTAACAAACTCCAGTTCCCTGGATTCTTTGGGGTAAGCTATTACTGTTAAAATATAAGAGTGTTTTAAATATGTGGTGTGGTTGTGACCTAAGACTCCTTTGGAAGCTGCAAAGATGCCTGCATTGCAGAGTGTTGGACTAGATGACCCTCGCGATCCCCTCCTTCCAGCTCTACAGTTCTCTGATTCTCTGATTCAGCACTTGTGGCTGCTCATTGACTCCTTATTTCAGGGTCCTTACCTGCTTCTTTCTTCTTCTTTGGTGATCACTCATAGCTGAGTAAGATTGTCTTCCATAAACACGGTTTTAACAATGAGTCCGTAAGTGACTGTGGAGGCCAATTCTGGCCCCACACGTCCTTCCACAGTGGGGACATTAGTTCCCGGATGGGAGTTGATCACGGTGTGGATTTGCCAAGCGTGCCTTCCTCTTAGCACGTTTCTCCCTTGCATTCTGAGTTCGAGTGTCTTCAAAGCCCATGACACCTTTGGTAAAGACTGGAGCACTCACAGGCCAGTGTTTCCCAGTTGTCGGTGTTTATACTACATTTTTTAAGATTTGCCTCGAGACAGTCTTTAAACCTCTTTTGTTGACCACCAGCATTACGCTTTCCATTTTCAAGTTCGGAATAGAGGAGTTGATTTGGAAGACGATCATCTGGCATCCGCACATGACCAGTCCAACGAAGTGTGAGCATGACCAGCTGTTGTAGCAGAGGTGCACAAGGAACTGCCTTCACATTTTCGAGTCACAGCAAGACTCTTGCATTTTTTATGATAGCCATTTCCCCCTTTCTGTTGCAATTTCTTTAGAGCTCCATTTTATCATTCTTTTACCTGCCAGTTCATTGTCCATTGTTAAATAGACTTGTAACAGACCTGTTTTCATAATAATGCAGTGTTATAATGATGGTGGAGGAGGAATGTGGGCTTAATACAGTGGTACCTTGGGTTAAGTACTTAATTTGTTCTGGAGGTCTGTTCTTAACCTGAAAGTGTTCTTAACCTGAAGCACCACTTTAGCTAATGGGGCCTCCCGCTGTAACCTGAGCTACCACTGTAATATGGAAAGACCCTAAGGCTGTAATACTAAGCATGCCTACTAGAACGTGAACTAATATGGGCTGCTGCTACTCAGAGTAAACATGTGGAAGGATGGGTGTGCTTTGCTGTCATAGTCAAGGGGGGTGGGAATCTTTTCCTGTAATAGTCAGCTGGTGATCTGCTTTGATTTTTGTGCAATTTTTAATTGTATTGTAATTGTTATAAATCACGTTGATTTTTTAAAAATCAACTTGCAGTAAGCAAATAGATAAATAAAATGGGAGAATGGAGTGCAAGTTCACTCCAATGTTTGAGGGATTTTATGCTTGGTTAGTTTTTGTTTGTTTGCAAATCTAAGGGCAAAGAGCACGTCCTCAGTGATGTAAAATATTTCTAGGGTTGCTAACTGCCCAGCACAACCCCTCACCAAACAATATTCTAGTCTGCTGCTGTGCAGTTTGATCTGCCCCCCCCCCCCAAATATCATCAGGTGAAACTTTTCACAGCATGGAGATAAAACACGATCCGTCGCCATTGTCATTTATCAAATTATCTCATTTATTTATTACCTCAGATACATATGTAACACCATTTGAATCAACTAATAAATGATGCCCGAACCCTGAGTTGCTCTTAAAAGCACAGCTACAGTGACAGCTTGCAAATTTGGCAACCCTTCGGACTTCAGTGTGTTCCCATTTTTAATGCCTGATTTGTAAGTGAGCCACTATAGGGCATCACTGATAGCAAGCAATGCCATATATGACATTAATTGCCTCTCTGTTGAGGCTGTTGTGTTACCGCACCAGGCCTGAGCACACAGTAATTGCCTAATAACAATAATTAATAGATAATGCAGCCCTATTACAAGACAGCATGAAATCTCATGCTCCTGTACACTGCTCATCTATTGGCCCTCGCCCTGCAGAAGCACACACATGAATAATGACTTGGTGTATGTCATGAGAGGGGGAGAAATAAATGTATTAACTGAGTCTATGGTTTTGGTTGATTAAAGTCATCTGACTTTAGCATGCCCACCAATTAATCAATTAAGTACTAAAACTCAGCAAAACCTCAACGCAACATGACACAATTTTCATAATTTTCATTGCAGACAGGTAGATTTCCTTTATTCAGTCAGTTTTAATCTGCAAGCAGTGCTTTGCTCAATGAATGTTTGCAGGCCTAATGATAAGTCTACACTATCCATCATTTTAATGGTACTTCTGTACTGAGATGCAGCAGCAAATGCGGGGACAGGAACTTAAAATGGGACAGCTTCCCACTTCCCCACCCCAAGAATTTTCTAAAAAGAAAATAAAAGTGGGAAGCTCAAGATTGCCTGGCAGTCATTTTGTTGTAGGGGTTTTTTTTGGAGGGGGATTCCATCTGGATGATGCCTTGAGTCACTTTCAATTCTTGGGGTCCTGTATCCCATGGAGATTAGAATCTGACAAGAGGATTTTGTTGAACTAGTCAAATAGGTTTCTTTGCAAGCCAATGGCCTTATACTCAGATAATTGTTCTTCTAGCCCTGCACTGTCTACTCTGAGTTGCAATGACTCCCCAAGGTCAAGGACTGGCTGAGCTGGGATGACAAGAGACCTCTCTTGGGTCCTCATCATCCTGATTCAGTCAGTCCATGACAGAGGAATGCCCCCTTATCCTTTTTACTGGAAATGCATTTCCCCCCACCCCACCAAAAATCGAAAGAGTCTCAGGAGGGACTGAGGAGGGCCACACAGGCTCCCCATCCCAGATCGAGGGGTTGCCAGACTTTTCCAGTACCTCTAGAACGCCTTCCACACTGTGCTATCATCAACTGAAGAACCCTGTCTGTCTATCACAGATCTCCAGTCCTGCAGGCTACTGAGGATCCTGGGAACAGGTCATTCATAGAATCATAGAATCATAGAATCATAGAGTTGGAAGAGACCACAAGGGCCATCGAGTCCAACCCCCTGCCAAGCAGGAAACACCATCAGAGCACTCCTGACATATGGTTGTCAAGCCTCTGCTTAAAGACCTCCAAAGAAGGAGACTCCACCACACTCCTTGGCAGCAAATTCCACTGTCGAACAGCTCTTACTGTCAGGAAGTTCTTCCTAATGTTTAGGTGGAATCTTCTTTCTTGTAGTTTGGATCCATTGCTCCATTCACTAGAAAGACCATCTGTTTGTGGGAGAAACTGGCCCAGTTAATCAAATCTCTCTCTTTGCTGTGTTAAGTGAGAAGTACACTTCAGAAGACTTCCAACATTCCAATGTTTTGTAGGGGAAATCTCTCATTTCAGGGAACTGTGTTTGCCTTTTACTGGTTTTCTCACTGAGTAATCCCAATAACCTTTCCTGTATTTTTGTTGGAAGCTGCCCAGAGTGGCTGGGGCAAGCCAGTCAGGTGGGCAGGGTAATAAATTCAAACACAAACACTCCAGGGTGACCCAGAACACAATTTGTGTGGTTGGGTAATTTTAGCCTCTGGGCTTAATTGATGATGGTAGTACTGTATGCTGTACTTCCCTTACTTGTAAATGTGGTGAGCTGAGTGGGGGCCCTAGACTTCTGGCCTAAAGTCCTGCCCGGATGGCACCACCAAGAGCACTGAGTCAATCAGGCAAACAATATATCAATCGTGTACTCCTGACAGCAAAAGACTTGCAGGGAACAAGCTACCAGAACAGTTTACATTGAGCCCTGCTCCTTCCTGCAGTACGAAAAACCTCCAAACAATGCAAGAAAACTTTTTGTTATTGGCTGAACGTGTCCACCCCTAATAGGGGAAGGAACCATTCACAATGGCTCACAGGATCACGAGAAGCAGCAGCAGCAGCACTGGCTCCATCTATCACAAATCACTGCAAGATAAGAAAGAAAGAAAACCTGTAGGTGGGGGGGGGGGGAGATGGCACCACTGACTTCTTTCCAGCATTGCTGCTGGGGCTGAAGAAGGCTTGGATCAGCAGAGCAAAAAATTAAAAATGAAAGATGTGCAAACTGCTAGATCAGCAACTAGCATGCACACTTCACTGAGGAGGCTGTGGGGGGAGGGGAGATTTGAAGTGAGAAGCCTAGAATGTTACAGAAATATTGCACTGGTAGGCTGCTTTGGCAAAAGTGAATTTTGCCAGATTTATGTCAGTGTCTAACCTATTGCTGAGCCAGTGACCTAAAATTGTAGTTATCAGTGGGAAAGTATAAAATACAAGAAGCAGTCAGGGGACCAGTTCATGTTTTGGGGTTGAGGAAGAGATTCATCATAAAGGTTCATATTGGGACTGGTGGTGCCCTTTCCCATGTTCATAAATGATCTGAAGTGAGCGGCAGGATGGCTGTGTTTGCCAGAGGTTATTCAGTTATGAAAGATAGTAAAAGCCAATGCAGATTGTGAAGTGCCCCAAAAGCAGCTTTTGTAGCTGGAGAAGGGACAACAAAATGGTAAATGAGCTCCAGTGTCTGAAAGTGTTGCATGTTGAAATGAGACACAATTCTAGCTGTGTATGTACTATGTACATGTACTATGTACACAGAGATGGGGCCTGACCTAGCAGCAACTAACAAAGGAAGTGATCTTAGGGTTGTGGGAGTAACCCAGTTAAAACTTAGAAGAAAGAAAGAAAGAAAGAAAGAAAGAAAGAAAGAAAGAAAGAAAGAAAGAAAGAAAGGCATATTTCATGCTAGGGATTATTAAGGCTTGAAATTATTATTACGGTTTGAAAATAAAACTGTCATTTTCGTTGTACCTTTGCACAAATCTATGCTGCCGCAATGTTGGAATACTACTTACAGTTCTAGCTGCTCCATCTCAAGAATGCCATTTCAGAGGAAGAGAAAGGGGTGACCAAAAATGATCAGAGGGTTAAAGTACCTTCCCTACATACAAAAGTTAAAATGGATTTCTCTTTTGGGAAGTGGGGCTCTTTATACAAGTACAGTGGTACCTCAGGTTAAGTACTTAATTCATTCCAGAGGTCCGTACTTAACCTGAAACTGTTCTTAACCTGAAGCACCGCTTTAGCTAATGGGGCCTCCTGCTGCTGCTGCGCCGCCGGAGCACGATTTCTGTTCTCATCCTGAAGCAAAGTTCTTAACCTGAAGCACCATTTCTGGGTTAGCGGAGTCTGTAACCTGAAGCATATGTAACCTGAGGTACCACTGTACAGCTGTGTCATACCTCACCTTTTCTATAGTGCAGCATTTGGTTCTTTGAGTCCGAGGCTGGGAGAAACCGAGCAAAATTCTGCTTTTCCCATTGCCCAGAAGTATGTGAATGTGCATGCCTGTATGCATTGTTGTTTATGCACAAAAGAGATAATGTGGTGTACACAGGAAAGTGACATCTGGGCGGTGTTTGAAATAGCTGGTATCAAGGGAAGAGCTTTGGAGCATGAACTTGTCCACTATGGGGGTGGGACCTACTGGTTAACTTAAAGCAGGGCTGGGGACCCTCAAACCTAGGGGTCAAATGTGGCCCTCCAGACCTTTCCCAAGGCCACACACATCTCCAGCTCTGCTTTACACCCTCCATGAGTGTTTCTACCTGTCTGGAATGTGTCCATCAACTCTGATGAAGTTTCTTGCTTTTCCTGGACGGAGAATACAAAGGTGTGTGTGAGAGTGAAGAAACTAGGTAGAATTCATATTAGTTGCTCTGCCCACCTTTGCCTCTAGCCCCACCCATCCATGGAATGTGGCCCCTAGAAGGTTGCCCAAAAGGGAGCTGTGGCCCTTGAACTTAAGAAACTTAAAATATCAGTGATTTGCTCACTGGAATGCACTCTGATGCCCACTTACTGTGGGATTTCCTTCTGAGTAAACAACTCTCATGGGATTGGGCTGCTGGTTTTACTGTGTTTAATGGCCAAGAAAGCTAGAATATAGCTAGTAGCTAAAGCTGGTGACTTTTCTCCCATAAATTTGGGGATGGGGTAAATACTGTTATGAGTTCATGGAGAGGGGCAGATTTCCCAGAATTCTTGGATTAGGTAAAAGTTAGAATTAATCAAGTTTTGATTAAACAGTGCCAAATGCTGAAACCCCCTAGTTTAGTTTATGCTAACAACCAGCAGCTTGGCAAAGCTGCTAAGGTGGACCATTGGCAGCAGACAGGTGATGACCCATCAATGTAAAGGTGCTGTCAGGGGCTCCCAGCTGGTTGTCCAGGAAAGTATAAAGACAAGGAAAAGTTTCTTACAGCCCTTTTTTTATTTCAAACTTTACAGAAAAAGGCTATAGAACCCAGCCTCTTGGATAATGGTGTAGTCCAGAGTGAATCTCCACCCTCCCATCACTTCTACATTCGTCATCACCATCCTCTCCCCTACGGGTGCTGCTACGTGCCCTCTGTCTTTGAGCTCTTTGCTCTCCTACTTTTAAGGCTTGCTGGGTTCTGGGAGATGGTGGGTCTGGAATGCTTTCTAGTGACAGTGTCATCTGGCTGCTGCTCCAGCTCTGCCTGCTCCTCCTCTACCATGATTTCCCAACTTTCCCCCTCATCTGTCTTTGAGCTGTGACCTCCTGCAAACCACTGTTGTAAATCTATACGGTCTTCCTCTTCCTCCTCCCTGAAAGGGTCAGGATAGGGAGGTGGTCTCCACCACTCCTCCTCATCTGCCCAGCCCCTGACCACCAAGGAAACCACCAGAGGGCCATACAAGGAGGGGAGGGGCTCCTCCTCCAGCCAGGGGCGGACTTTGGCAATATCACCATATCACCATATCACCAGCAAGGACAAAGTGGCACTCTCCCCCCACCCCCACCCCAATTCTTATTTTCACAATAATTCCTTTTGGTACATTTGCTTTTTATGGATCTTCTCAGTAGGTACCTGTATAAAAACAGGTTGTTGTGGTTGTTTTGCACCCCCCCTTGGCTCAGTACCCTCTGCAGGAGAGCTGCTTGTACTGCCTTAAATTCAGTGTTGCAAGGGAAAGAAATGGTTTAAGATTGCAGTGCTAGACAGTGGAGGCTGAAGGAAAGTAGCGGCACTTTGTCCATGGGTGATTGTGGGTCATTTCTCTGTGGTACCTTATCTTAAAGTTTTTAAGTGTCTATACGCTTATCACATTTATAAATTTAAATTTACTGTTGTACATTGTTTTAAATGTTTGCTTTCCTTCTGGGATTGTACCCCCAAGTGTGTTTTATAAGGTGGTCTCCGACCGTAATAAATTATCTTTCTATTTAGTGGCACTTTGCAAGAGGTTTGAAAAGTGGGGAAGAAGGGGGACCAGCAGAATCCTTGGTGGGCTGGCTGCATCAGGCTGTAACAAAGGGATAGGCTGCATGGCTGCATCCTCTGTTTGCAGACCTGAGCCTGCTGCTCCTAAGAGAGGAGCAAAGAATCATCTTGAGATGGAAATCCCTCTACTCTAGACGCAGGTTGTACATATGTGTAACTAAACCATACATCATGAAGACACCCCAGTCTTTGCTGTGCCTCATTTCCGAAGTAAACACAAACCCTGGATGAGCACCAAGACTGCTGGTATCCTGCACCATTCAGAGATTGGAGTGTCATGTAAAAATACTTTGCCCTTGTGCCAGGATGCATCTCTAGTGCAGTACAATGGCTTAAGATATAAAGATCTTAAAACACAAAGAAGCAACACGTGAATGCTTGCAACTCCATTGTTTTGGGCGTGGAGTGAGATGCTTTAATGTGGTCTGTTTGTTGGGAATCTTCTTACACTGACAGGAGACAACCACAGAGTAGCTGAAATTCAGGGAACGCCTGCATGAGGTTTTGTTGGGGCTCAGATGGGCTGATTCAAGAATGCTGGTAGAGCATCGTGGTTAAGAGCAGGTGCTGCGAAAGGCAACTCTGCCATGAACTCACTGATTATCCTTTGGCGAGGTGCCTGTTCTCATCTTAAGCTACTCGCCGCCCTGTATTATGGGCGTAATAAATACTGCGGCCACTTAAACAGTGCCAAAAGGAAAGAGGACAGAGTTTTTCCACAAGACTGGCATATAGAAATGCAATATATCTATCCATAATGGAGAAAGCTTTGACCAGGTGATCTATGTGTGCTTGCTCAGGTACATCTTTTGAATTTGGCCAACTAACAGGAACCCTTCCAGGGGAGCAGGAAAAGTAAGCCGCCTATAATATGCAGAAACAGTAGGGTTGCACATCTTTTTATCCGTGCCTATAACAGTCACGTGACAGACAGAAATTGAACAGGTGCAGCCTTCTCCTGCATGCCGATGCAGCAGTGGCAGAACCTGTATCGATTGAATTTCTAACTCTTAAAGCGACGGAAGCTTGGACAGGGACAATATATCTGTGCACGAGCAGCTGTATAATCCTACATGTGGCAAGGCAGACTGTGTACGTATGAAATTCAGTTGCTGTAATAACAGGCAATATATAGTTCTGAAACTGAGCCCAGCAGCAACCCCCCCTTGTTTACAGAATTGCAAATTTCCCTGACACGTTACTGATGCATATACTTTCCCTGTTTTGCGAGAGGAGAGCGGGAGCTTTTGTCCGTTCCGCGGGTTCAAATGCAAGACAAGCACGAGCTACTACGCGCAGCCTGCTCGGCTGACTTCCAACAAAAGCGAGAGAGGGAAAGGGAGGACTACATTTCCCATGATACCTTTTGAACCCGGTAGTAACTGGCAGTGGCGGAGAGAGAACCACGTGTTTCCCTTCCTCCAGCCCACCGTCCTCCTTTCAGATCTTGGAGACTCACTTAGCGTGAGCAACAGCTAGCAAAACAGTTTGGGGGTTTTGCACTTTCTGCACCTTAGGCTGCTATGCTGCCTTTTCCCTTTAGACACTTTGCTAAGGTAAGGCGGGGGATGCGAATGGCAGGAGGTGGGGAGGAGGTTGGATCTGCTGGGATCTCCTAAGTTGAGTGTAGGGAAGAGATGCAAAAGGAGAGTGGGGGGGGGGAGGGGTTTCCTTAGTCCCACGCGCAACTTCGCAGAAGTGCTATGGAGTGGCTGTGGATGTTTGGAGCACCTGGGCGAGTGCGCGTGGCTTGACTTGTAAAGTGGAACTGACCTGAGCGACACCTCCATCCTGCCCCCCCCCTCTCCTCCCTCCCTATCATATGCGGGGCGCCTGGAGGCCTTTCCCTAGACAGTTCAGTTCTGGAGTGTCTGGGGAAGTAGTTTTTTTGCTCCTCGAGTGAGTGAAGATCTGTCCTCACTGATGGCATTCTCTCTCCCCCCCCCCCCCAAATGGGACTGTTAAGTCGTGCAAGTTTGGAGAGGCAAGCTTCTTGGGTAAGGAGTTTATATACCCGCCTGAGGGTTCAAAGCCAGGGATCTGATAGCAGCACCGATCTGTGCGCCATTCTGCAGCTCAATTATTATTTAATTCTGGCTTAATGGCTCTTGGATGCGGCACCGAGCGAGGCGAAGAGTTATCTTGACGTTCCCAAGACTGCTGGGAGAGGTTTCAGCTGATAATAGAGTCTCGGTCACGCTTTGCTGACTTTTATAGGCTAATTTTTGTAGCATCTCTTTCCCTTTCTCACTGTCCTATCTGACATTGCAGCTTCGAGGGAAAGAAAGGGAAATGGGCAGAAAGAGGCCCAGGTTCGGAGTGGGGGGAAGTGGGGTGGGAGGAACAGGTACAATTGCAACTTGGGCAGCTGCTTTATCACCTTACCAAAGTCTCTTTGGCAGAGGCTTCTCTCTGGCACCAGCTGCTACTTGATCTCTTGAACCCAGTCAATAAAATGACATACCCCCTGAAAACGGCTTCCTGATTCGCAGGCTAAAGATATCTGCGTTGGGTAACATGATTACAACTCAAAATTAAAAGGAAAGAGTTTCTACAGCCAGTGAACTGTAAATATTTTGTAACCCTTCTATCCAGCAGTCACAAACAAGTTTGTGCCTGCGCTTTACAAGAAAAAAACAAACAACCTCTGCAATTTGTAGAATCACTTTTTGCTTAGAAAACGATGATGGTTTTAAAATGATGCAGGGAGTGTTTCATTCATAGGCCAAGATGCATCATTGAGTTTTCCCTCCTTGCTGATGCAACCGAGATGAGCCGGTTACATCATCTGCAGAGGTGATTATGAGTTTTAGATGTTTTTTCAAAGTACAACCTTTTTTATTAAAAAGAGAAACTGCCCCCTTTTAAATGCTGTTGGCTGGCATTTGTGTTGCCTTTCTTTGAAACATGTGGGAAAGAAGTAGGAAAGAAAAAGCAAACTCTGCCTGTGCACATGCAACTCCCCCCCCCCCCCAAGCTGGACTTGCCAACTCAGCATTTAGCAGCAGCAGAAGTTGTTGTGTCTGCTGTTCTGCACAAATGAAGCTCACTTGACCATCTGCAACGTAACACCATAACAAAGCCAGCTCTGTTTCAGCAGCCCTTGAAGCAGCTCCTCCTGCCACCTCACCACTCCAGCTTTTTCTTTCAAGAATTCTCACTGTGTTGCTTTTTCAGTGACGGAAGGGGCAAGAAATTACTCCTTTCCCCAAACTCTACATGTTAATGCAAGCAAATGCTATTCTGTAGGTCCATTGGGGCAACGCGGAAAGAGGCTGATAAACTTCAACTATTTGCTGCTTTCTAGACTTCTTTTTTATATATGTTAGTTGGTTGGATGATTTATCTGCCTGCCACCCCCCAAACTTCATAATCTCCCACTGGGCTCAACAGCTGCCTTAGATTACAGAAGGCTGTAATATAAATTCCTCAGCACCCATCTGGTTTCCATGATAATAACCTAGTTCTGAAATGGACAAAACTGCTAGGGAAGGGGGGCAGTGAGGAAGCCCCAGTCGGCAGCTCCAAGATCTAGCATGGCATAGTGGATGGAGTCTTGCAGCTGGGCTGGGATGTGAAATCCCTGCTCCGTCACAAAGCTTGCTTGGTGATTTTTGGCTGGTATCCATAGCCGTATTCAGGCATTATTCTCTGTGTCAGCCTTCCTGAACCTGGTGCCCTCCAGATGTTTTGGAACTACAGTTCCCATTAACCAGAGCCAGTGTGGAAGGGATGTAGCAGGGGCAGAGGGAATGTGTAGCTCTCCAGATAGGGTTGGACTACAAGCTCCATCATTCCTGAAAACTGCCCATACTGGCTGGAACTGATGGGAGTTGGAGCCCTAGCAACACCTGGAGGGCCACAGGTTCAGGAAGGCTAACATGGAGGATACTGGCTGGATATGGAATATTGTTGCAGTCAGCTTTTTGCAGTCAAGAGACCATCAGATGCTCCAAGACTCATGGTTCTTTTTGTGAACGTCTATTGGTTTGTTTTTTTGAATGGTAGGGAAGCCGGTGAATGCCAGTAAACTCTCTGTGTACTGCTTATGGTGGGACTTAATCCCAAATCCAAGATGGCTGTCTGCCTCTAGAATGAGGAGGCTTATATTGCACAGGCGTACTTTCCCCATGTGGGATGATACACAGCGAGAGAAAGAGAGGTTGGGTGGAACACACACACACACACACACACACACACACACACACAAGGGCAGGTGGGGAGAGAAATCTACACAATTTTGCAACATGTCACCTATTTGCTATAGACCTGATTTAATTGCAACTTTTCATAAGAAAAAGGCTCCTACTACTGGTGTCAAGCAGGTCTCATGGGATACGCAGTCAGGGTCTCCTAGAAATCCAACAGGTTTGATGTATTCTTTGCTCTGGTAGAGCAGGTGCCTGGATTGCAACATGCGCAGCCGAACTTCCAAGATGGATTGTGCCCTTTGTTCGTTCTAATGTGTGGAAAGATCACCATTTGGACTCCCTGCTTGAGTCCTCAAAATACTTTAGGATGGCCAGGCTAATATAACTCACTCTTTCTTCCTCCCTCCCTCCCTCCCTCCCTTCCTTCCTTCCCTTTTGCCAGCCCTTGCGGAGATGCTGCCAGGCTGCGGGGAGTTTGCGGTCCCAACACAGCAAAGCAGCTGCTGCATCGGCCAAGGAGACGCCAGGCTGGACCGGGCAGGAGAGCTTGGCCGAGAGTGACCCTGAGATGTGGGCGCTGGTGCAGCAAGAGAAGGATCGCCAGTGCCGGGGTCTGGAGCTCATTGCCTCAGAGGTGGGTGTCTCCTTCCTTAGCCCCGGAGTGCAGCACAAAAGGCTCTTATCCTTTGGCTGGCGAGTGCTGTCTCCTTCCTGGTGGAGTGGAGAGCCAGTGTGGTGTAGTGGTTAAGAGCGGTGGACTCGTTATCTGGGGAACCGGGTTCGCGTCTCCGCTCCTCCACATGCAGCTGCTGGGTGACCTTGGGCCAGTCACACTTCTCTGAAGTCTCTCAGCCCCACTCACCTCACAGAGTGTTTGTTGTGGGGGAGGAAGGGAAAGGAGAATGTTAGCCACTTTGAGACTCCTGAAGGGGAGTGAAAGGTGGGATATCAAATCCAAACTCTTCTTCTGTTAAGGGACCTCTCTTGGTCATACAGGCCTTGGGTCTGATCCAGCAGCTCTCTTACACACTTGAGAGTGCCGTAAGAGTGTATTCAGCCCCAGCTGCCTAAGCCACTTTTGGCCCTTGTGCCTTCAGGCTGAATGCTTGACTACAGCTATGGCCTTTTCCAAGGGGTGCGATTGAGCGTTCTTTCTTAGTAAATTACAGGAGGAGAGGCTTCCTTTAACCTCATTTGAAGTATGCAGTTTGAGAAATAAATAGTTCATGAGGACTAGCTGCTGTGTTTTTAAACTGGGTTTTGGTTTTAATTCTTCCCTTATAATTTAGTTGCTATTTAATGAATGATGTTTGATTAAGTTTTGGTGTTGGCTGCTTTTGAGCTCATTAGTTTTAAAGTGCCATAATAATTTGAGAAATAAATAATAAAACATTTGTAATGCACAGTTTAAATGCAAAATGTTTGAAGTCAGGACTGTAAAAAATATTTCAGACTCTTAGGTTTCAAGAATGAGGTCTTTTTAACAGGGCTGGAAAAGCTTTCAACCTAAGCATCCAAAGGAAAAGAAAAAACGTTTTGGGATTTTCTACCCCCCTTGCCCCACCCCCTCTGCTTTTATAATCTTTACCTGGATGTATGGGTTATTATGAATACAAAGGAAAGGCAGTTAATCTGGGTTCATGAATGCAGAATGCAAAGGGGTTGGATCCAGATTAGGTCATGCTTAAAGCTAGACCCACTGACATCAATGGAGCTTGACTCCCATTCATTTCATTGGTTCTGCTCTAAGCATGACTAAATCTGGATCCAGCTCACAGTTATGGTCTTGTATATTTGACATGCATAGCTGGCCCAAGGCATTTTGCTGCCAGAAGCAAAGGGCAAGAGGCTTCCCACCCCTATTCTACATACAAAAGCTGATTGACTGACAGCTCAATCTTACTTCAGTGCTGGCAATGGGACAGCCTTCTCCCCCACAACTTTAGGCATCAGGCTAATTCCAGGAGCACAGGGCTGGCAGTGTAGCGCACACACAGCTCTGTCCTCAAACACAGCGGAGTACCAGGAGGGATCAGAAGGAATGGCCAGAGAGGCTGTTGATGCCCCCTGCCCAGCGCCTCACTCTGGCTAATGCTAGGGCCGGCCCTACTAGCTTTAGAAATGACTGGAGTAATAATATAGCGTAAGCTAATGAAAGGAAGAGGGATTCTAATCTGACATAGAACTAGTCTGAGTTTTTCATTTTTGAATCCAGATCCTGGTGTATGGGCAGGAGGAGATGTCTGACATCTCTCTGCATGTCTTTCTACCCACTGTTCTGATCATCATACCCCCAGCTGCTACTTGGCCCCAAAGTTGCACCTCACTGTGGTCCCAGCCTGGATCAGTCTCTCTCATCTATTTGGCCTTCCCCTTCGGATGCAATTCCTATTTCTCTTTTCAAAATGACAAGCCTGGATAGACTACTGCAGAGCAAGACTCATTACCTTGTCGGGTCTTAGTTATATCTTATTGCAAGGTGAAAAAGTTACTCCATTTTTATTCACCTGGAAAGAGAAGCATACAGTCTGAGGAACATGGCATAAGAGGGATGGAATGTTTCTAGCTCTCTGTCTATTGCTTGTGTGTGATTCCCTTCTCTCTCTTTTTTCTCTTTACCCCTCCATCTCTTTTTTCTTTTCAAAATACTGTTTATTAATTTTGCACAAATTTTAGAAAACAATAAAATACAGTAGAAGAGAAATGGCAAATCACATTTTGATAAACAGATGTAAGTAATATTGATGACTAGTGTATCTTATACTTCACAGTAGGAATACAGACATAGGAAATGAGCTAAAAAGAAAGAAAAAAGGGGGTGAAAAAATATCAATACAACTCTACAAAAATCATACAACTTTAACACATTCCATATATCAAGGAGTATGGGAAGCTTTTAACTTTTGAAACTCTTTCTCCCAAATTCCAGAATTTCTGCAGCCGAGCTGCACTCGAGGCTCTTGGATCCTGCCTCAACAACAAGTATTCAGAGGGCTACCCTGGCAAGAGGTAATGCCATTGTTTAGTAGTGAGACAGTCTGGGTAAAATAAATCAGTAATGGGTTGGGATGGAGGGTCCTGAAAGTGGGTGAGCAGAGACTGACCAGGTTTGATGGCCTGCTGGCCTGCAGACTCTTGCAGTGGATAAAAATGATGCAAAGGTGTTAAAAACTTACCAAGTAAATATCACTGGGGCTCGAGTTGCGGAGATGTTAGGCCTGGTGCCGTCAGTTTTTTTTTGGGCTGCAGATAAAACAAGGGCAAGAATGCAGGAAAAGCACCCTGAGAGTCAGGGTGGCATCGTGGTTAGTGCTGGGCTAAGACCTGAGAGACCAGGGTTCAAATCCCCACTCAGTCTTGAAGTCCACGGAATGACCTTGAGCCAGTCAGTGTCTCTCAGTGCAACTTACCTCACCAGGCTCTTGTGAGGATAGCAGTGGAGAGTGGGGGAGAACCACAAACATTGCAGAAAAGAAGTGCCATTAAGGAAGAACAGCAAGGGGCAAAATAGTGGTTCTCATTAGATGGGGGAGTGGTGGCCCTCCAGATCTGGCTGGGATTCACAGCCCCAACCGGCATTGCTGTGGGCCTTTAAATGTCAAAGTGTGTCACAGGATGAACCTAGGGAAGAGCAGCTCACACTGTAATGTCTAAGGGCACCAAGGAAGAGGGATGGAAGGGGGTGAAAGGAGGAATAAGCCAAAGGAAGACTTAGCATTAGTGGGAAGAAGCTATGGCTGGGCAGGGGAGAAGGTGTACAAACGGCGTATGAAGAAAAGTCCTCTTTTCTCTTCTTCCTGAGACTGCCGTGGATAGCTTGGGGCTTGTTTCTTACAGTGAAGAGACAGAATGCAACCGCCCCCAAGTTGTCCCGGTGCGCCTGGCGTTTGCTTGACGCATGGAATGGTCCTCTCTTGGAAGAGGCCTGAGTGAAAGAGACTTGGGCAGGGCCCATCTTGGGCCTGAGCTGTTGCCTCTTTGATTGGTTATCACCCACAGAAGCATGTTAGGATGAAATATTAGGAGTGAGGAGAGGCGGGGGGAGGGGCATTTTGTCATCTGGGAAAAGAATATGGTAATGAAGAGGTGGGCGCATGAAAAGTCAGCTACGGAGCACTGGGGTGGCAGCAGCAGGCTTTGCTAGGGGAGGGTGGTCTTGGCAATTTCCTTTATACATTGTGGCATGGAGAGGCGAGAGAGGGGTCTCTCTTTGTTTCTTAATGTCTTCTTCTCTGGTTCAGAGATAATGGTGGCACTAGGGCAACGGATGTGTGGGCTGTTGATGTTTTAATTCTGCTTTCCCCTTTGTCTCCTGACACAGGTATTATGGTGGCGCTGAGGTGGTGGACCGCATTGAGCTGCTGTGTGAACGCCGGGCCCTGGAGGCTTTTGACCTGGACCCCGAGTGCTGGGGAGTGAATGTCCAACCATACTCTGGATCTCCTGCCAACTTTGCTGCCTACACAGCTTTGCTGCAGCCCCACGAGCGGCTTATGGGCCTGGACTTGCCTGATGGAGGCCAGTACGTTTGAAGTGGGGTGTGGAACTGGGAACTGGCATGGCTAATAAAGGCGCAAGTGAGGAAGGTGTAACTGAAGGAACCGGGATGGGGAGGTAGAAGGAGCAGGACTGCAATGCTGACACAGTGGGTCTTTGTGTGGGGTTCAGGGCATTGTGCTTTTTCTTCACACTGGTGATAAAATCCTCCACAGGATAATGGTCCCCTGACAAAGTGAAATGTGCTGGCCCTTAGTCAGTTTAATATAGCAATTGGTTTTTCAACCTTGTGTCTGTAGAAGCTTCTGGTTCCTTTATCCCTCTGGTTTGTGGAGATTTTGAACTTGTATTTTTTGGGGACATACTTTGCCTCGTGTAGTTACTAGGTCCTACTCTGCCCCATAGAAAATCCCTCATGGAAGTGACTGTCCTACTTGAGGACGGATAACTAGTTCATCTGTGGGTCCATTTGGGTGAGAAGGTCCTTACTTGGTCCCATGGTCAGAGTTCTGCTATGACTGGGGCTTAGATTATCTCCTGACAATATGTCTTCCCTATTCTTGCAGCCTAACGCATGGGTATATGTCTGACATCAAACGTATCTCGGCCACGTCCATCTTCTTCGAATCCATGCCCTACAAACTGAATGTGAGTGAACAGAAATGTGTTCCATCCTTCCTTATTCCAAAATACCCCCAAAGCAGCTTATATTCATAAATGAAACATAAAACTGAAACTTCTTGTTCCAATAAAATTCAGTCCAATCATTAAAACAGCAGTTTAGCAGGAATTCACAGACAATCATGGTGCTCATAAAAAACATTTTAAAGCATTTTAGAAGAAACAGTTTTACAACCAGTCATGGTATGAGTGGTTAAGTAATCAAAATTTAGCTTAACCTTCCAACTGAAAAGTAGCTGCGGGAGGGATTTACACAAATATAGGGCCACCACCAAGTAGACCTTGCTTGTAGTACTTGCCAATCTAATTGATTTCAGTGTGGGGAGGCTGACTATTATTATTATTATTATTATTATTATTATTATTATTATTATTATTATTTGCCTTCATGTATACAAAATGTATGCCGTTGTGTGTGAAGTGTTAGCTGTGGTTTTCTTAAAAAATGGTTTTTATTAAGATTTTTCTGTGTTGCAAAACAGATAAACAGGGAATCACCTCCACTTTCACTTCATAGTCTTTTTCACAGTTCATTTGCATTTAGTGAGAGTCACTTTTGTCATAGACATCTTGCTGCTGGGGGAAGAAAGGGGGCAAGGGAGATGGGGGGCATTGTACTTTTGTTCTGTTGACTAGTGTTAGTGTGGGGGTTTGTGTCAGCATCATGTTGGTAGGTAGGGGTTTGGCACCTTTCCCCCTCCCCACCACCCCACCCATTTCCTCTGTGCTGAGAGTCTGTGTAGGATCCTGCCTGCAGTTCTACAGCCCTTCTACATACCATCAGCTGCCTCTACCCTGTTGTCAGCTACCTTGCCTGGAGAGGGAGACACCGTTGTGTGGTGTGTCTCTTCTCCCCTCCCCCCCCCCCCGTATCGGCAGATGAGAACTGGATCTGTCCAGTGGCCCAGATTGTTGTCTCTCCCACCCTCCATGGAGCACGGTTGACAGGTGTGTGGAGCCACCCACCTGCCAATCACTTTACATCATAAAGATGTCAGGTGACCCATTTTTGCCCACATGGTTTGAAATCAAACAATGCAGGCAAAGGCACAGCCTGAACAGAGCATTTTGCAACACCCTTGGGTAGCAATCGACAAGCCTGACTATCAGGTGATTGCTGGGCCTTCTAAAGCCCAGTGTAGGGCTGGGCAATGTTAGGTTTTCAACACTGTGATGCATCACCAGCCAAACACTGCGATCTGGTGATACACCATGAAGTTGAAACAAGCTGCATTGGCCCCAGCCCACCAGGCATGGGGTGAAACTGCTGCAGCGCTCAGCGCTGGAACTGAGGCACTTTCACCCAAGGGTTTTGTGGGCCGGGACAATGCAGCTTGTTTGCACTGCTCAGGTGGGGGGCGGGAAGGCTCCCGCCCCCAGCTGAGCAAGCCCAGTCTCTCCAGTGAGGGGCAGGCAGCCGTGCGCCCCTGAACAGAGAAGTTTAAAGGAGCCAGCACCCTGCCTCTGGCTCGCTCCTCAGGGCTTCCTCCGGCTTCGGGTTCGTGGGGGGCGAGCGAGCTGCCTCTTCCTCTTAGCAGAAAGAGGCAGCCCACTTGCTCCCCGCTTGCTTGAAGACTGAGAGAGCCCTGCCAATGTGGGCGTGAGGGGCAGGTGAGCTACCTCTTTCTCCTAGGAGAAAAAAGCAGCTTGCTTGCTCCCCACTCACTTGTAAACGGAGGGAGCCTGATGGGCTCCTTTCTCAAGGCTCCCTCAAATGTAATGGAGCCCCCACCCCACCTCCAGCTTGTGCAAGCCAGAGGTGGTTGAGGGCACCGTTACACTTCCCCACTGAGGGATGGGCAGCCAGGCAACCCCAGAACGGAAAAGTTTAAAGGAGCCACCTGCCCAAGCGGGCAGCCAAGGGAGGAACAAGCTACATTGGCCCCTCAACCGTATGAGGGCCAGAGTGCAATGGCTGCTTCACCCAGCAGTATATTACACCTGAAACCGCTGCTGCTCCTGAGTCCCTCTGCTGCCAGCGGCTGGCAGCAGCTTCTTTCTCCCTTGCGTGCTGAGCGCTGGTGGCAGAGGGACTCAGCAGTGGCAGTTTCATATACTGCCGGGTGAAGCAGCCATTGCGATCCAGTCCTGGGTGATATATCAATACACCATGGGTCAGCTGATTGTTGGGCATTTGTGATGGTACACAGGGTTTTGCAGTCCAGCTGATTGACTGTTCCTGCAAAATCTCTTTCTGCTCAGCCATGACCTTACCTGCCCCACATCTGATGGCGTTTATGATGTCAGGTATGGGGCAGGTGGGCATGACTTGGCTGAAATGGCCTGGCAGTCAAAGGGGAGGGGACTGTTGAGCCTGTTTTAATGATGCATTTACTATTGCTGTAACCTGTCCTGGGACCTTCGGGTGAAGGGTGGATGATGGTGATGATGATGATGATGATCTAGGTGCCCTCATAGTCTTCTCCCCTAGCTAGTGTTTTTGCAAACAAGGGCCAGGCTCTTTTAACCACATATAGATAATGCTTGGAAGTAATCCTTTCAGGAATCTGAGAAGAGGTCTTCCATAGCCTGTGTAGCTTCTTGTTCCTCTTCATAACTATCCAAATTAGAATACATTATGCACAGTGCTAAAGAATGCAGATTAAATCACGTAAAGAAAAGAGTTGAAATTTGGCAGATGTGCTCAGTTTGCGAAGCATGTATGGATTTGGATTTCTTGGGCACCTGTTGTTTTAATACTGTCAAGATGGCTCTGTGCTATTCCTTCAGCCTCTTTTATCTTTAACCTCTCACTTCTTGAGTGCACTTTGCCCACTGATTATCCCTTGCACAAGATTACGGGTGAAGGAGATAATTTCACTGTTCACTGACATCCACTTTTCCTGAGTGGCTCTGAAGTGCAGTTGCTGTTTTCCCTCCAAGGCAATGTAGAGAATCCTCTCCTCTTTTCTGCTCCCCAAGAAGTGTCAGTTCTCTGTGTGCTCAACCACTTGGCCTGCCTCTGCCAGCTACACAAAGATGCCTGAGGTTGAGAAAACATTCTCGCAACAATGCTGCCTTTTTCTGGGAAGGAGAGGAGGCGGCAGCGGCAGCGTCTTTATAGTTCTGCATTCTCAGTCAGTATCGGCAGCCAATAAAACTGGTCGTGGAGAGGCTACCTGGTGGCAAAAAAAGAAAAGATCTCTGTTCTGATTTATTTATTTTGAAAATTATCACAAATAAAATGTAACAGCATGCAGAATTCAAAACTAAGAGTCCGTAAGTCCAGGGTAAGCTTGGGTAAACGTAAAGCTTAAAGAGCCTTAAAAAAAAAAAAAAGCTTTTCGGCTCATATCATCAATGCATACTGTGTCAAGCACAAGGTAATAACAATAAAAATAACTTAAACATTTTAGCTCTGGATCGTAGCATTTTTCAAATTGTGATGGTTTTTATGCAAATCCCAATTTCTTATCTATCTTAAATTTTGAATTGATTTGATGATAATTTAACCGATACAAATTCTTTAATCTCTTCTATTTTTCTCATTTTTGGCTCTCCTTCTGAAAAGTCTAACAATTCATTATAGGTACCCAGTTATCATTCATATTAATTTTTTATTTGCTTCAGCTTCTATTGGGGATAACCACCTTGGTGTTTTGTTTTCTAATAAATTTAAACAGGCATTTAAAGGTGGTTGCTATTATTTATTTCATTTCATTTATGAGTCTCTTCCCATGAAGCATCTGAAAGTGATTTCACATTACAGTAGAAAGATCTGTTAGAAATTTCCTATTGTATTCTGGCCTCTGCCTCACAAGAGACCCGAGGGAGGTTATTCCAGAGGGTGAGCCCTCTGGTGGAGAAGGGCTTTCATCCATGTTGCCACCAAGTGACAATCTGCTGGTCATGGACTCCTCAAAAGATCTCAAATATCAGCTGGTCTGAACCAGAGAAGGCAGCCTGCTAGGCATCCTAGTCTTTTAGCTAAAAGAATCCCAACTTGACTCGCTGCAGCCCTTTCTGGGGTTTCATAGCCTGGGTGTTCCTGCAGCCATCTCTGTCTTAGACAGGCAGGACATCAGACTGTCTGCAGCTTCAGCCAGCTACAAGCATCTTAGCAAGACATTAGGCAAGGGGGCAGTTGAGTCGTAAGATAACTTGTCTTCATATGTGGGCTGGATTTGGTGTGAAGGCAGCCCATTGCCAACCCCTGCTCTATGGAACCTTTCTCTCCTGTGTGTGCATTTATGGGTGAAGGGAGAAATACTGGCTTAATCCCCATGCGTTAACCCATCACTTCCCTCCCCGCCCCCCTCCCTGCAGCCAACAACAGGATTGATTGATTATGATCAGCTAGAAGTAACGGCCCGACTCTTCCGCCCGCGTCTCGTCATAGCTGGGACCAGTGCCTACGCCCGCCTCATTGACTACGCCCGCATCAAGAAGGTAGCCCCTGGGTGCAGTGGGAGGGCAGGCAGTTGTAGGGGTTTGGAATGCACCCCTGTTTTGTTGTAAGCCGCTTGGAGCATGTTTTTGGGGGGGTTTGTGTGGAAAAGCAGCATACAAATAAAATGACTGAATGAATAATGTTTATTCTCCCTACCCCATAGTAAAATTCAGTGGAAACGTGAGTGTTAGGGCTCAACTGGAACCTGTTTGCTTCTAATAGTTTTGGATCTACAAGTAGCTGGCTTTGGGCTGGAGTGCAAGGGTGCTTGTTCCTTTTGCTTGTGAGGCGTGTGGCAAGGAGCGTGTGAGCAGGAGACTGACCTGTTCTTCTCCGTCAGGTGTGTGAAGAGGTGAAGGCCTACATGCTGGCTGACATGGCCCATATCAGTGGTCTGGTGGCAGCCAAAGTCATCCCTTCTCCCTTTGATTATGCTGACCTGGTCACTAGCACGACTCACAAGACACTGCGTGGAGCGAGGTGAGCATGACAAGGACAGAGTGTGGGGTGGGGAAGCATCAGTCCTCATCATTTGGGGGTGGGAACCTGATGCCCTCCAGGTGGACTCCCATCAGCTCCAGCCAGCACAGCCGATGAGCAGGGATGTTGGGAGTTTCAGCTCAACAACATCCAGAGGCGTCAGGTTCCCCCACCCCTGCTCTTTGTGAACTCAGCGGAAGAGTGTGGGCTTTGCCCGCAAAGTGTTCCCCACCGCAGGAGGAGAGGGCCAGAGGTTCCTCACTCATTTTTCATCTCTTTGGGGGTTGTGAAGACCCTCTGTGATGCCTTAATAATGGTACTTAATCTGCTTGGGAACTGTGAACATGGCTAACATGGTCCAGTTGTGAAATCTCTCTCGCTTCACCTGCAATCTTGTGCCTAGGGTAATTAGAGGGCAAAGTGCTCTCTGAGCGAGAGGTCAAAAATACTGGAGTTAGGACTTTTGGCAAAAGTTGTTGGGGAATATAAATGGAATTCTTTGCATAATTTTTAGTTTTGCTGGTTATGGGAAAGGCAAGGACTGTCTGCAGCTATTGGAAACCCTGTTCAGCTTCCTCTCTGGTTTCTGAAGCTTCAGTGGGCATTGGCCTAACCCTAACCAAAAAGCCTTGTATGCTTGGAGCCCTAGTGATAGATGTACTTTCATGTTCACACTTCCACACTCTTCTCACATGCAGGTCTGGACTGATCTTCTACCGCAAAGGTGCCCGTTCCATAGACAAGAAGACTGGCAAGGAGATTCCCTACAATCTGGAAGAGAAGATCAACTTTGCTGTCTTCCCTTCTTTGCAGGGAGGGCCCCATAACCATGCCATTGCAGCTGTCGCTGTGGCACTGAAACAGGTGGGAAAGGGGAATAAGAGCCCTGCATACCCTTTTGGACAGGATTTTCAACGTTAACTTGTATCACCACTTCAGCTCCCTCTGTGGCCTGAAATGAGCAACATTCACTCTTGGTTTCCCAGCAGCCCCTGCAAAAGAAAGCTGTTGATTGGCTAATCAAGTGCATTGCTCAGTGCAAATGATCTGTACCCCATAGTAAGCTATTCTGTCACCTTTTGAAACCCGCCTTGCCTTCACGCTTTGGCGTTTGTTGTGTGCTCACTTCTTGTCTCTCTTGTCCTGCCTGTTTGCCTTGGTGGTCTGGACCAAGCCCTGTGTTTATCCTGCCCTGGACCTCAATCCTTCTTTCCATGGTCCTGATTCTGAAAATTCAGCTCATGAACCAGTGAGCCTGATATATATATGCTGTTCCATCAAGTTCTCTTATGTCTGAGAGGAGCTACCTTTTAAACAAAAATGTTGCCTCACAGGAGCAGTAAGGGCCCTTTGCTCCCCCGTCCTGCTGGAGTTGGGGCACAAACTCCCCATTTAGGGGTAGGCGCCCCCTGTCCCGCTACTCTCCTAGCAAGCTTCTGTCCTCTATATGGTCCAGTACGTTGGCTCTCTTAATGCTCCTAGGAGAGGCTATGTTCCTGCATCTTTTAGAAGATTAGCTTTCATTTCTTTTTATTTCATGTTTTGGTATACTGCCCTTCCTATCCGAGGGTAGTTCCCTCTAAGCATTTACAGTGCTATACAATGACATAAATATAATGCTACCCCAAGAAAGCAATTGAAAGAGATGTACTTTACAAATTCACCACAACTTCAGAACCAATTTGGAAAGCGGAATGGGCAACTCATTGTTTAAAACATCATTTTCTTTCTTCTTGGTTTCATTTAAAGTGCTTGAGAGAATAAAAAAATGCCATAGCCTACTGCCTAAAAGACAATAATGTAGGCACCAGATGAACTTCTTTGCAGAGGGGATTCCACAGCTCGGTTGCCACTGATGAAAAAGCCCCCTCTATTGTTTCCAAGAGCATAGCTATTTCTGTTACAGTTCTAATAACTAGTATTGGTAAACTAACTAGTATTAGTTTGCCAATATTGTGCCAGCTAATTGACTGCCCTCCTTTTGACCAGTTAAGTGCCAGTGTTGGAGAGTGTTCCCTAGAGCAGGACGGGGGAATATCAGGCTCAGGAACCAAATGTGGGTGTCTAAACCCTTCTACCTGACCTTTGGGACACTCAGGCCATGCCCACACCCCCAGTCCAAACACCCCTCTCCCCATTCCACAGCCCTGAGCCGTGCCCTCCTTGTTCAGTTTTGCCTGTCTGGAATATGTCTGTATACCCGAAGGAGCATCTCTGCTCCCATCGATCAGCCTGGGCACTGAGGTCCAGCTCCGAGGGCCTTCTGGAGGTTCCCTCCCAGCGAGAAGTGAAATTACAGAGAACCAGGCAGAGGGCCTTCTCGGTAGTGGCGCCTGCCCTGTGGAACGCCCTCTTGTTAGATATCAGACTGCTAAACAATTAAACAACCTTCCGCAGAAATTTGAAGGCAGCCCTGTATTGGGAAGCTTTTAATGTCTGATATATTGTGTGTTCTTTTATATTTTTTGGGAAGCTGCTCAGAGTGGCTGGAGCAACCCAGTCAGATGGGTGGGGTACAAGAAATAAATGGTGATGATGCCCTTGAAATGTGATAATGCCTCTTGCTTGTGTGGATGGAGGAAGACGTGTGTAGAAACATGTGGCTTTTTTGCAGGGCTGTATAGAGGCCAAAGTAATGTGCGTGGCTCCGCCCACTTTTACTTCTGGTCCCGGCACTCAATCTTGGCTCGTGGCCCAAGGAAGTTTGTCCGTCTGGCCCTTGTACTGAAAAAGGTTCGCCCTCTCAGCCCTGGAGTTCTGGGCTGGGAAGAAACTGAGAGAGTGTTGCCCCTGTGGAGTGACAAAATGCTGCAAGCTGTGCTGCTTAAAGGAGAAGTGCTGATTCTGGCCCACTTTGCATCCCTTTTTCCGTTGTAGGCCAGCTCACCCATGTTCCGGGAGTATTGCCAGCAGGTACTGAAGAACGCCAAGGCCATGGCAGAGGCATTGCTGCAGCGAGGATACACTCTGGTTTCAGGTATAGTGAGGACCCTCCGTTTGCTTCTGAGCAGAAGCACACAACCAGAGGAGTCACATGGCGGAAGCTTTACTGGGCTATACCATTTCAGATTGCAGGTAGATGGCACATTTTAGGCATTCCCCTATATTAAAAGCTCCCAGCGTATGCAGAAATTGGTATGTAGGGGAGAAGAATTCTAGGCTTAGTTATATCTCTGATATTCTAGTTTAATGGTAGGCACAGGGAATTTTTGATATGGGATGGGATTCAAACATGTGCTTCCCCACCTGTGGTCTGAAATGGCACATCCCAGCCAACGCCGTGCCATCTGACTCTTCTGCTTGTGTGATTTAGCTCTGGGTCTTGACTTTATTTTGGTGCAGTGGGAAGGGAAGTGTTGGGGTAGGTTAGCCAGTGAGTAGCACATATGGAGATGTAAAAGCCTGTAGCTGTTTGCAGAAGCATGCTATTTGGAATGGGTGGAATAAGAAGGGCTGTGGGAAAGTTTTAAATGCATTTTGACCAGTGACTGGAGTGCTGGTTCAAATCCCTCCTCTGCCAAGCACCATATAGTAGTCTCAATCAAGAGGATATCTTCACCTTGGAGGTGTGAAAAAGGTGCTCACATAGGACACTTTTTTGAAACTGCTGGTGTTCAGTTCCATGAATCGACCTCTAAAGCAGGGGTGCCTTGCCTCTAGCCCTCCAGATGTTGCTGGACTCCCTCTCCTATCAGCCCCAGCCAGCATGGCCAATGGCATCTCACAACATCTGGAGGGGCCACAGGTTAAGCATCCCTGCTCTAAACACAGTACTACTGCTTCTACAAACAAGCAGTATATAAATTTTATGAAATAAATAAATAAAAACATAGGATAGTCTATGAATTAAGTGTCACAGTTTTTCGGGGTGGGGGGGGGGAAAGGTGGTCACTAGGATGATTAGATAAAATCATGGTGGATGGCTCCATCAACAGGTCCGCCATAATGAAGAGGCTGTGTCAGCAAGCAACTATGAAGGTCTTTAACCCAGCAGGGTAATTCTAATGATCATCATAATTGTTATGAGATGGACCTATTATTTGAGTGTTGAGAATGGATGTGAGTTAGGAAGCTTATACTCTCTCTATCTCTATCTCTCTGGTTAGGTGGCACTGATAACCACCTGGTACTTGTGGACCTGAGACCAAAAGGCATTGACGGGGCCCGGGCTGAGCGGGTGCTAGAGCTGGTGTCCATAACAGCTAACAAAAACACCTGTCCTGGGGACAAGAGTGCATTGACACCTGGTGGCTTGCGGCTTGGTAAGAACAATGACTTAAATAAAAAAAGTCAGGTGCATGGCTGTTTCTGATGTTCAGAGCTGCATATAATTACACTGAAATAATCCAGATTCTACCCAAGAAAAGCTAAACTGTGCTTTGAGATGCCTTCTTTTTAATTAATATCAATTATTTTTGCTCAGGACTGTTAGGGAGAAAAACAGTGGGAAGGGTATGGAAATTTGGGAATAGGTGCACTACTCACATTCCATGGATGCATCTTGTGAGCGCTGAAATCAGTACTGGGCCCAGAGTTCAGCAAGCTCAGAATCTTGTTCATGTAATAAAAAAACAACTTTCTATCCCTTAAGGCTGCAAAAATAGGCTTGAAAGTATCCCAGAAATTAGAGTGAGGAAAGAAAGTTCCAGTATCTTGTAAATTTTTGCCCTTAACTAGTATAATAAATTAAGCAGAGTAAGCAAATTGCTATAAATCACCTCATTTCCAGGTTCTTGTTTTCTTGGCCCAAATTACTTCATTCATTCATTCACTTTTAGTGCAGATTATTTATACTAATGGGGAAGGAAGGCTGAACTGGGATAGGACACTACAATCCATGATTACTCTTCTGTTCTCACCCCCTCCCCGCGGTGTCCTCCCCAACACACACCTGGAATACCAATTGCAGAAAACGGTATTGGTAGGTATTGGTGATGTTTTTGTAGGCAATCCGTCAATATGATTAAGAAAGAGAGTAAGGAGAATGGAGGTCTTTGAACTCCTTGTCAGGTCTGTGTGTGTGTCCTTCTCCTGCTTATGAGCTTTCGCACTGTCCAGGGTGTTTATTCTTTCAAAGAGAAGAGCTGTTCTCTTCCAATCCCTCACAGGGGCACCTGCACTTACCTCCCGGCAATTCCGAGAAGGCGATTTCCAGAAGGTGGTGGAGTTCATGGATGAAGGAATCCAGATTGGGCTGGATGTCAAAAAGAAAACCTGTAAGTTGTTGGTGTGTTATGGAAAAGCTAGCAGGTTGAATTGGGATGGGTTGTTTGCATGTTGCAATTGCTAGTACATGTTGACTACCACTAACTTGAGACTTTGACTTCTTTAGTGGGACAACTAGGTGATCTGTTTGATAGACTTTTTCAGGGCTTTTTTTCCCAGCTGGAGCTCACAGGAGCTCAGCTTTGGCACCTCTCAGGTGGGTGCCATTGCCATTCTAAGAGAACAAGGGAGAAGTTTACGGTGAGCTCCAGCACCTCTTTTTCTAGAAAAACAGCACTAATTACATTTGCTGTTTCTGAATGATGGATTTCCTTGATTCAGCTGAGACCCAAGAGGTCACAGAACATCCTCTGAAGGTCAGGTCCCCCCCCCAACTGCTTTATTGGCCCTGCTCTGTGCCTTTTAACACAGAGAAGTTGAGCAAGTCAAGATTTTTCCACCATGTGTCTCTATGTAACCAAAAGTTGGTTAAAGTGGTAAAATGGGGGTTCCTGATTTCTCAGGCTTGGCCCCAGATTTAGGCGTGAGTACATTCTTAGATAATTGAAACTCCTCCCTCTGTGCCTCAGTCTCCCTGTGTTTTTGCAACTCCTGGTTTACTTATATCCCTGCTCTCCTTCTTTTCCCACAGCCAAGCTCCAGGACTTCAAAACCTTCTTGCTGGCTGACCCAGAGACGAAGCAGCGCCTGTCTGACCTTAGGCAGCGAGTTGAGACCTTCGCCCGTGCCTTCCCCATGCCTGGCTTTGATGAACGTTGATGTTATGCCCAACCAGAGACTGTCTGATTACCCCCAGATGGGCGGGGCTTGCCAGAGGCCAGGTGCTTGGGGTCCCTGTAGTCCTACCTCTGAGAGCCAGCCAGCAGATGCCCTTTTCTGGAAGGGTGATTGCCTTGGCCACCTTTTCTCCTTCTCCCAATGCCCATTTTATAGTGACTCAAAAACAACTGACCTCCTTTCCGTTTTATAGCAGGACTAGTCTCTGATCCACGGTACCTGTGTAATATTTCCGCCTGCCCACTATGCAAGATGGGTTGTAAGAATTAAACAGCTTCATCTCTCTCCCTTGACTAAACCAAAACAGAGCATTTTTGAAACTACCTTCTAATGTCGTGCCCTTTGCCATCCATATTTGAGAGTGTTTATGTATACATGTGTACATGCTCACAGTACCTTCTCTGCCCAGAAGCACACAGCCAGCGATGTTAACATGCACACTTGTGGGCTTCTAAGTACCATGCAGACAGAATTATGCTTTGTGAGATTGTAAGAAGAGCCTTGCTGGATCAGGCCAAAGCACACTTTGCTCCCAGTGGCCAACCAAGTGCCTCTGGGAGGCCCAAAGCAGGACCTGAGAGCAGTCACTTTCTCCTGCTGCTCAGAGGCCTGTGCCTTCCATCTTGGGGGTCGGCTCAGATGACTTTAAAAGGAGATTGGAAAAGTTCATGGAGGACAAGGCTCTCGGTGGCTTCTGGTCATGATGGCTGTATGCTACCTCCCGATTCAGGGTCTGTGTGCCTGACTATGTAAAGAGAGCACTTTTTCTGTTTATTATAGAGCTTTAACATTAGCTTGTCCAATGAGAGCACAGAGAGGAGTCATTTCCTTTGACATGGTGAAGGCAACATGACTTGTTTGTTCCCTGAAATTCTGCTGTGGGGAAATGGTTCTCTCAATGCACCCTACAGGAGCCAGAGATGCAGCCTCTGCATCCAAGTGGTTCTTGCAAGTTTCCCAGCATGTTGTCTCCTTGTTGGGGCATATGTAAGGCTGCTTTCGCAGTGTCAATATTGCACAAAATATCTACTTGCTGTAGGTTTATTGTGTGAAAAATGGATTAATGGATTGGCCCTGTTTTATTAAACAGGAGAAGCACATCCAGCCCCTCCCCCCCTCAATGTGAATGTAGGTAACTTTACTACTTGGTAAGCTGGTCTTCTCCTAAACCACTGTCTGCTTTCCTTCATTTCTGGTTGGGTGAAGAAGTGTGGTTTAGGTATTTGCTCTGACCAAGTGGCTTAATGACAGGATTCTACATGGTCAATGGACCCCACTCTTCCCATCCACTACAGACAGGAAAGGAATTGAGAACACACTCGTAGAGGAGCACTGCAGAATATTCTCACATGCCAACGCATGCAACCTTTTAAAAACTGCAAACATAACTCCCAACTCCTGCATGTTTTCTGTTTCTCAGAATTAGGCTCCTTGCTTACTTCTGCATGCTGACTCTGCCTTCTGTAGAGGGATGTTTCTTGTGGAGAGCACTCACTACATGAATCTAATAACTAGATTTTATTTGGATGAAGGATGGTGAACACAAGCTTCTCTAGGTCTGGCAGCAGTGTCTCTGTGAACAATCCAGAAGATGAATGGGGAAGCTTGCAGCAGCCCTTCGAGGTGTTATTGAACTGCAGCTCCCAACATCCCTCGCCAGCTTGGGCTGATGGGAATTGCAGTCCAACAACATCTGGAGGGCCTGCGCTAGATGGAAGGGCAGTTGCTGCTGCATGCCTCCCTGGGGAAGTAGCAATCTCTGGCCATCTATTATTTGTCCTTGGGGCACAGTTTGTGTGCGCATGCATGTCCACAAATGCAGTAGTAATGACATGTGGTGAGAGGGAGAGATTCTTTTCTATTGTGTTCTAGAAAAGCATGTTTCTGGGCCGAGGCTTGCTGCATTCCTCAACTTGACTCTTTCCTGGTCCTGCGCACTGGGATCTTTGGTGGCATAAGGTCACCAGTAGGGACCATGAGTGTGTGTGTGTGTGTGTGTGTGTGTGTGTGTGTGTTTTGCTACCCAAAAGTAAACAGTTTTCAAAAGAATTAATCTCAAGCCACAGCTTCCAGCATCTGCGTCTTGCTCACTGTGTGTGTGTGTGTGTGTGTGTGTGTGTGAGAGAGAGAGAGAGAGAGAGAGAGAGAGAGAGAGAGAGAGAGAGAGAAACGTTTGCCCTTTTGGGGGGGGAAGGAGGAATCTGCATATAAAATTTGGAACACAACACAAATCGCATGACTGGGAGCATCTCTCGGCAGCATAGTTCTCGTTTCCTGCCCAACCCCACTCCCCAATTTTCTCCTCATCTTTTAGATTAATGGTCAAAGCGGCAAATAATCCCCCTGAGACAGTCTTGTCTCCCTTTCTTTCTCCTACATGCTTGGGAATTCCTTCTGCTTATTACTAAATCAACCTACTACATTTGTTTCTAGTTTTATGGAGGGAGTCTATAAATATTCACCAGAAGGCTTCAAGTTATGGGGAACTGTTGTCTCTTCGCTTCCTCCAGCCAATGGCAGCTTGTCCTGATGATTAATTGCTCTCACTGGTGACAATTGGTGCCTTATTTCTCATTTGAATGGATCCTGCTTTAACTTCCATTTGTTCTTGTTCAGTTTCCCTCTGCCACTGCTTGCTTTTGATCACATAGTTTGGTTTTAAGCTTATTTTTGTGTGGTGTTTCCCAACATGCAATGCTGCACACATGTAAACACAGGAGAATAATGGGTGTACTATGGTTAGCTGTAGTGACATTCCTGGTAGGTGGAAGCATGTTACTGTAGATAAACACATTCACTGTCTTTCGGATGGGGAGGAGCACACTGTACCAGCAAAATTAAGCAGACATGCAAGTTTTCCCTAAGATAAGAGGCCCTCAAGAATCAGGTCTAGAGGGGTGTGTGTGTGTGTTTGCTTGTGTTTGAAATCCAACATCCGACAAATGTGTGTATCTTATGCAAAAGAGCAACATGCACCCATTACACTGCCAAATTCATTCTACCTACAGAATTTCCTAATGTTCAATTCCCGTGAGGGCCCCAGGACTGCGAAAGGGGCCAGTTGCAGGGCCTCCACCACCACTGGAGGCAAGACCACTGGAGGCGCTAGACCCTAGACTCACGGTGCTACAGTTCCCAGGTGGGCACAGGATGCAGAGCCCTCATCGACTCAGGTTCCTCGGCAGATTTTCCAGATGTAGAGTTTCCTGGGCAGAAATTCAACAGTTTAAGCCTTTACTTACATGGAAATATAATTATGGGGAAATGCTCACTGTGACTGTGCTTTCTCTAATTTTGCATTTCGCCACACACCCATGAGAGCCATTTTGTGACTGCTGCCCCCATGACACTCTCAAACAGTGCCAGATTACCAAAAGGGCAGATTAGGCACCAGCCTATGGGGGCTCTTTTAGGGGCTCCATGACAACGGATCAAGTCAAGCTCTCTTCGTTCAATGTCATCCCACTAGAGCGAGAGCATGAGAAACCTCCAGGTACAAAGCTTTCTGTGAGTTAGTGTGTCATGAGTTCCACTGACTCCAAATCCTAGTAGAATATTAATGAGTATTAGGAGAGAATTTGCAAGAGCTTCTCTCTCCCCCCCCCATGCAATTTTGACTGACTAGGGACCTCCACAGGGTTTAATCTAGCACTGCTCTCAAAATATGCCTCTTGGTCCAAAAAGGTTGGTGGCTTCTGCAATGAAGAGATAAAGGGCAATTGCATGAAGGTGCTTAACGCTGCCACATATTATGTCTTGAGGTGGTATATTTATGCTGCTGGCACTGTTAATCTTAAGCTCAAACATTGATTTTTCATGTAACCTGTTGCAGAGGCTTGTCAAATGCACACCTGATGCTCAAGCACTGCAAGGAGCTGAGGTTATTAGGGAGATGCCAAAATATTACAAGGGGCTCTGCTCTGACATAATACCTCATGGCTTCGAAAAGCTTGTTCTTAAATCAGGTTGCAGAGATGGTAAAGTTTTTGCAGTGTTGATCCAGGAAATGTAGCCTTTAATGGTGTTTATCTTAATTGGCAATATAACATTGTTTAGGAGGCAGACCCCAGCAAACAAATGTACATATTCTGCCCCTTGAGTGAAATCGACTGCATGAAAAATGAACAGGGAGGCAAGATTTCAGATTCAAATGAAGAGGTAGAACAGCATGGACATCTACAGCAATAATGTAGAATTGTGGCTTGTAAGGTTGCTAGGTTGCAACCTGGAGAACAGACTTCTTTCTTTAATGGTCTTGGAGAAAGAGGATTCAGCTGCAGCTTCTTCCTTCGCGGACTGACCTCTTTGCCTTCCTTTCTCACCCATGTGCTTTGGGGAACAGTCTTCTTAAATCAGTCAGGACTAGAGAAGCTTGAGACTGAGCCCCATTTTGCTGCTGTTAAAGCATCCTTTCTCAGACTTCTAAGAGGCATGCTGAGGCACACTGTTCTCTTGGAATTAAAACAGAAGGTACACTTAAACCAGGACTGGTGGGACTGGCAGCAAACTATTGCAGCGTGAAGTGCTTCTGTTTAGGTTGCCAGCCAGGCATACCATCTTTCAGGATACTCCATTCCATTTCCCTTCCCCAAACACCAGTTCCACGACCACTAATATGCTCGATCCTCATTGGACGGTTTTTCAGGTCCCCATCTTTAGGCATTAACTAGAGAGTTTTTGTACTTCTGCAAGCTTACAAATACCTTCCTCTTATGTGTGTGGATGGGGCTACTTTCACTACGTAAGGATCAGCATTCTGAGGAGTTCTTCCCCCAAAGAATCCCAGGAACTGTGCTTCACCCTTCACTGGCTATAATTCTCAGCACCCTTAACAAACTGTAGTTCTTATGATTATTTGGGGGAAGGCATGTGCCTTAAATGTGCAGTTTCCTCTGAGGGCAGATACTTTTGCTGCCTCTTCATTTAGTGCAATTAGCTCACTCCAGATGTGAAAGGACAGCAGAATGACAGAGTCCTAATAGTAACAGCTGCCTTATACAAATATAAGTCATAAGTTCATCAAGCTCAGTACTGTCTGCACTGACTGGCAGCAGCACCCCAGGATTTCAGTCAGGAGCCTCTCTCAGTCCTACCTGGGGAAGCCAGGGATTGAACCTGAGACCTTCTGGATGCAAAGCAGATGCTCTGCCACTGAACTGTGGCCCTTTCCCTGTTAAAGGTGGTCTGTCCATTTGAGCTCTATGTGAAGTGCGGAGGGGTTCCATCCTGTCTTTGGTCTCAGGCAGCAAAATGTCTAGGATCCTCACTGTCCTTGGGGCTCTCCACACTTGCATGAAATTAGGCCAAGGGGGTTCTTGAGATGCAAGTGCACCACAAATCCAAATTAATGGTGTAATGTTGGAAAATGTTGATTTTTCCTACCTAGGCAGTTACCTTTCCACAAGGACCGACATTGATGCCAAAATCCAGCATTGCCTGAGCTCTGCGAGTGCAGCTTTCTCCTGCATGAAGAGCAGAGTGATTGTGGACTGGGACATTTGCAGGGAAACCAAAATGCTTGTTTACAAAGCTATTGTACTACCAAGCTTACTGTATGCTTGTGAAACATGGACCACTTATAAATGCCATCTCCAACTCCTTGAAAGATTCCATCAACTGTTTCTTAAAAAAAATAAATTACATTATCACTTGGAAAGACAGGCAAACTAATGTCAATGTACTGGAAGAAGCAAAGAACACCAATGTTGAAGTAATGATTCTTCAACATCAGCTTAATTGGACTGGTCATGTTGTTCAGATACAGTACCTGATTATCTTATTCCAAAGCAACTACTCTATTCCGAATATAAAAATGGATAGCATAATGCCGGTGGACAACAAAAGAGGTTTAAAAATGCTCTCAAGGCAAATGTATTATAAACACCGGCATCTGGGAAACACTGGCCTGCGAACGCTCCAATTAGAGAATAGCCTCTACCAAAGGTGTCATGGACTTTGAGGAACCACAGACTCAGGACAAAGGGGAGAAATGAGCTAAGAGGAAGACACATTTGGCAAACCCTTACAGTGAACAACTCCTGCCCAGAAACCTATGTCCCCACGGTGGAAGGATGTGTGGATCCAGAATTGGCCTCCACAGTCACCTACAGTCGGACACACTGTTAAGACCATATTCATGGGAGATAAACTTACACCGAAGAAGAAAGAAGAAGAAGCCCACTTCTGGGCTACATTGAGTCAGCATAATCTGCTCAGCATCATGGTCCTGTCTCCTGAGTGGCAGATCTGAAATGGAAACCTGAAGTGCAGACTATGTGACACCCTTGTCTTCCACCACCCAGCCCTCCATCGCTATGGTTGCCTCAGCCATACCTGGAACTGTTAGGGAGGTACAATCAAACAATTCTCTAGGGAAAAATTGTGCCCCTTTGGCGGGGTGGGGAAGGGGAAGGGGAGAGACAAAGCTAGGCTTGGCCAGGCCAGTGTGTGGGGATGGTTAAGTTTCCCACTCGCTCCCTTCTTTCTCTGCTTGGCCTGAAGCCTGGATGCTTTTCAGAGCGTTTCTGACGCTGCCATCGCTTAAACCAGCAACAAACTCTATTAGCTGCTACTGCAAATTGGATTTGTTCAATGCGATTGGATTTTGCCTCAGGCCTATGTGGCTTTGTTTGGGTGCGGGGAGTGGTGGAGAGTGGGGAGGAGAGGAGAGGAGGGTGGAGGGCGGCGGCAGCCACTAATAATAGTGACTGTTGCATTTGTCTCCACAGTTCAAGCAGAACAGTAATCTGCTCCTAGAGGGCTGGATGAAACAATAGATTTGGGGAGCAGGAGGAAACCACAGGTGACTGCAGAGGCATTAGACAGTGGTGTTTCCTACTCTCTTCCCGAGCATCCTTTTTAGAGCTTTCACAATGTGGAGCATGGATGAAAGCAACTGGTGTGTTTTTTAATAAAAAGAACCTGGTAATGCTTATCAGTTCTGCTGAGGACCAAAACAGAAATGATGCAGAAGATCTGTGGTTGCATCGCCTGACATACTCGCTCCCTGCCCCCACTTTAAAACAGCTGGAGTGGTGGTGGAGCCCTTTCCCCTCTGCAATGTTTTCCTGGTAAAAATTACCCTTTCCCAAAATGTTTTAGGCTCCCTCAAGCTCCTGCTCTGACTAAAAGCAGAGCCCCATTTCCCCCAACTGCTTTAAAGGAAGAGCAAACTGTGGTCACATCCACACCATGCATCTGAAGCATTTTAATCCCACTTTAACATTCATTGTCCCCCCCCCAAATCCTGGAAAGTATAGTTTGTGGGATAGTCAGCCTCATATAACTAATATGCTTAAGTCTAATTAATGCACAAAAGGGTTAAGACCATTCAGTAAGCTGTCCTGCCAGGCTTAGCTCACCTTGGGAGGGATTAGGTAATCAAGCGTTTGATCTCTCCCAGTCTACCTGAGGAGCTCAGTGTATGAGGTCTGAGCTGCTTGCTCCAAGCTCAGCCCACATGGCCCTAACAAGCCACTATTCAGTTCCTATATCAATAATTTAGGAACTATCTCCACTGTATAACTAAGCCAAGTTTTACTGCCTGTGCATGGATTTGATCTTTGTAGAGTTTGTAAGTGAACCATTTTTAACATACCAAACAAGAATGCTTGGGTAAGAGGGAAGTTTTGGAACTCATACCGACATATTTTAAAGGTCCATCAGCCTATATTTCCATTCTTTGCTTTGCTGCATATTTTGTGATCTTAAATCTCTCCTGGGGTTCTCTCACCAAAGAGTACTTGTCTCAAACCTGTATCCTGGCATCCAGGAATACTCCTTTCTATACAATATTTTTTTCCTGCACCAACAGTTTGTTAATGGTGCTGAGAGCTGTTAGGGGACCCCTCACAGAGATGCAATTCCCCACACCTTTAAAAAACTACAGTTCTGATTATTCTTTGGGGTAAGCCATGATTGTTAATGGTGGCATAACAGTACTTTAAATGTATGGTGGGTGTGGACCTGTGAGAGAACTCATCATGGCTTTGCTGTGCCACGTCTGTTTTGGCTCCTTAGCTACAGGTGGCATCTGTTACGTGTCTTCAAAAAGCCCCATTAGCATCTGCAGTGCTTCCAGTAGCTGCCTGCACAGTAGCACGTCCTGTTCTCAGATCTGGTCTGTATTTGTTTGTTTTTTCTTGGAGCCAAACCAAAGAACACAGAAGGGAGGCAGGCAGCACTTTTTGCAGAGAGTTAAACAGCTGCTTGAAAAAAGAGGATTTCTGCTTTTGTTCTGTATGCTCACATTCCACTTTGGTAAGCAGGTTGTGCAGGTTCTTATATATTTGTTTCAAAAATCCAGAACCCCAGTTTAACTGGAGCCATCAGTGGGCCAAAGCAAATATTTATGTGTTTGTGATGTGTCTGTGGTGAACATATACCACAGAAAAGTAAAGTAGCTTTCAGATGTCCTGTTTACCAAGCATTTGTCCTGTTTGCAAGGAAAGTATAGAAGGCACCAGATATTTATTGAGCCTTCATTCCAATTTCTTTGTGGGGAGGTTGTTGATGGTGTTGCCCCAAGTGTCATTCCACACCTCCCAGTGCATTTTACTGACACTTTGCTTGTTGCAGAAAGTCCAGTCTTTGGGGGCAGTTGGTTTGTTGTGCAAAGACTTCCAACTCAGCCTTAATTTCATAACCTGAATATTCTGCTATGTGACTGAATCCCATTTTAAAGTAGCAACAGTCTGTAAGTGCCCCAAGGGTGCTTCCAGATGGGTGTTTTATGATCAATGTTGCTCATGCATGCTTGGTTTGGTTTGGTTTTTCCCCACATCCACACAATGTCATTGGAATCAAGATTATCTGGAATTTCCCCCAGATAATAAGTTCTTGCCACCTATTTGCAATATCTCAATAAAACATAGGTAATATTGAGGCCTCATCTGGAAGCACTCCAAACCTCTTTCAAAACACTTTCAACTCTCTTCAAGAATGCGTTTCTTCACTCCAAGCTCAGTTGCTTCTAGAGGTTGGAATCACCTTTATTTTGCACTTGTGTGATGTTTGTGCTCCTTCCTTCACACGAGTGGTTCAGAACAAGTGCCAGACTGCTTGCATTTGCCATATAAAATCCGTATTCAAATTTCTGCTCAGTTAAAGGGCTACTTGGATGGTCTTTGGCAAGTCCCTCTCAGGCTAACCCAGCTGGTACAAGACTGAAGCTGCTCTCTGGGCGTCTTTGAATGAAGGTGGTCTACAAATAAATAAGCTTTCTTTGGCTTTCTGGATTTTGGCTGGAGAGGCAGCATCTGCCAAAAACAATACTCACCCATCATTGCACAAATTATTATCGCTCAAATGCTTAATTCTTACATGCATACATAAGCAACCTCCAAAGGCATCTACTTACCATTCAGGTATGTAGTTCCGCATTCATGTACGTGTAATCATGACTGCTGTTCTTATGCATATGGGGCAGTATCCAGTGCACTCATTCCACTAGTGCAAGGCTTTATGCTTTTGCAACTGTACATTCCGCCCTCTCCTCTCACTGTGCATGGCCTGCACCCTCCCCAAACAGATTATTTAGCACTGCATTGGCTAATACCTATAGCATGTATTTGCGTTGTGTACACTGTGTTCATATACACACAGAGAAACATGAGAGAGGAGAGAGGAAATGTTGGGGCTTAATTTGGCTGAATACAAAAACTGGGACTTATTTCTGCTTAACCCACATGTGTAGAAATGGGTTGTGGTTACTTGGTAAATGAAATGCACTCTAGAGATGCTCTACAGTCTTTGTGACTGCTTTGCATATTCCAGGGCTGTATGTCTTGGCACAGAAAACAGATTTCTGGCCCTGGCTCAAATAAAATAAAAGCCTGGTTATTCACGTGTAATACTATATACCGGTAAGTAGTCTCCATATATGCCTAGTTGCATGGATGCTAGGTGTATGATAGTATGCTTAGTATACTTATATTTATATAACACTGTGTACCCAAATAACTACGTGCGAAAAAAGAAGAATAAATTTACACATGCATGCATATGTTAGTGAAGACTGTACTTGGAAGGTCAATACAGCCCAGGTGGTCAGGAAGGCCCAACAGAGACTTCATTTCCTTAGGGTCTTGCGGAAGAACAATGTTAGATAGCAACTGATGATTTCCTTCTATCAGTCCACAATAGAAAGTGTTCTCTCATACTGTATTATGGTGTGGTTTGCTGGTTTGACAGCCATGGACAGAAAGTCCCTACAGAGGGTGGTGAAGACAGCACATGATATCATGGGCTGTCTCCTGAGTCAGCTAGATGTCATCGCAGGAGACCGTTGCCTCAGAAGAGCGAGGAACATTCTCAGGGATGACTCACACCCTGGCCAGCACCTTTTTAATCTCCTGCTCTTGGGCAGGAGATATAGAAACCTAATAAGCCGCACTAACAGGTTAAAGAACAGTTTCTACCTGTGGGTCGTGAGGCTGCTGAATGGAAGACAGCAACATTGCATCTGTCGTTTGGGGTTGGTGGTCGTACAACAGCACACAGAGTGTAAAAAGGACTGAGAGATTGTGGGGGGAGGGGGAGCTCGTTTAATCTCACTGTAAACAAGTGGTATAATGACAATCAAGTATTTCTATATATTCTATATATGCTATGCCAATACCTCTATAATTATCCTTTGATACATAGGTAGAGCAGTCCAGATCACCACAGTACCTAACTCCACCAACTGCTGATGAATCCCATGAAAATGTCCTATAACATTTACAGCTTGTGTTGCACCATTCCTAATGAGCCTTCTCCCACCAAGCCAGTTCCTCCAAACCAGGAGTTGCCTGTCTTATGGAGGGCACCTCCCCAAAGGTCTCGGTAAGCATGATCGACTCTGAGGTCTATTATTTGGTGCTGTCCTTTCTCTGTGGGAATAATACAGTTGAGCGTGGGAGACAGGAAATGCAGCAAATTAGGTTCAGCAGGGGCATTCACAGGAAGGGGCTGGGAAACACTGAACCAAGAAGCCTCTTAGGACCCAAAGGGAACACCCTTTGTTCCATTCCTTCTCATTTTCTCCCTCCACCTCTTTTAATAAAAGAGCTGTTTGTTATCCAAGGCGTTTCCTAGAGAAAGAATGGGCTAATATTTTGCTTTGCTTCTGCTGAATGGGCTGTAGATATTTTATTGGCCATCTGTAGTGTGGCACCAGCGAATCAATACATAGGCAGGCAGGAAGCAGTAGCATGTGTGCAATTTTAAGGCATGTACACAATTTAAGTGAAAGATGATTAAAGACTCAATGTGAGAGCGGAAGATGTGCCTGTGCAGAGCAGCAAGTGGTTCTTCCCTGGACATGGCAGGAGCTGGAAGATGGCCGTGGCACCCTCAGAAGTCTGGGCGATCTTTCTTCAGGGTTTTGTAGTCCGTGGAGACAGCCATGAACTATGGAAGAAGGTGTTGCTGATGATTGGTGGTTTGCTCTCTTTGCCCCATTGGAATTACTATGGCATGATGTGTCATCCCTCAATGCCCACTCCCCAGCCTTTCCAGGGTTCTGACTCTTCCCACTCCACCCTACATTTGACATGGTCCAATTGGACCTTTTCTTCATTCTCTTGTTTTTTAGCTGGGGTGATCAAAACATGTAACCTCCCACATACCTTGTACTGTTCATTAGGACTCAGTTTATTCCACGGTTCTGGATTATTCTTCCTATCCCAACTGAAAGGGGGGAAAGGAAAGGAAAGCCACATATAATAAGTTTTACACATCTGGATAGTGCCATTGAGTATAACCCTCCCACCCTGAGGCAGGTTTGATTTCTTCATCTTTTCTCCTCAAAGTATTTTATTACGAAGGATTCATCCAGTCACATTCACATCATTTAAAGCACAGGGCTTCCCACTGCAGAATCCTGGGATCCATAATTTGCCCATCACTAAGCTACAACTCCCTTAACAAACAATGATTCCCCAGTGGTTCATTGTGCTTCAAATGTGTTTTGTCTCTAACCACTGCTCCTCTGAGGCTTCAAAACTCTTATTGGCCCAAGCACTGGTATTCCTAAGCTACGAATAACACGAGAGGACAGAAAACCAGGCAGGGTCCTCTCTTACTTTGATGGGTTTCTTGGCAGTGGTAGCCAATGTAGGATTGCTCTGAGGCATCATGGGAAATTAAAATGGAGCCCAGTAGACTTGGCTGCCTGATGTAGAAGGCCCAGGGCAACTGCAAACACTGATGGGTCCTGCTGTGGGACACGAGCTGAGCAGCTGCCCCAGGATGCCACATGCTGGTGTTGGTCCAGATATTACATTACAGCCTGGCTCCAACTACCTAAGCTACACCATGGCACTTTTCTGTGAAGGGAGTCTCTTCTCTTTTTTGACTTACTGCATTACTTGTGAATTGGTTGGAAGGTTCCAAGTCCCATGTATAAAAGACACGAGATCAGTGGTGGGGAGTGCAAGATCTTCCTTATGAATTCACCTCACATGTGGTGATGGTGGCAGAAGTAGCACATGGGGCCAGAAGCATTTGATCTTGTCTGCTGCTTCTGGCATTGTTGGTGCTGCTCATATACTTCTAAGCGTATCAGCATTCTAATGCCTGACCACTGCTCTTGCTGCTCCTCATCCTGTTTCTGCTGTTTCCCAATTCAGTGGTACCTCAGGTTACAAGCACTTTGGGTTACAGACTCCACTAACCCGGAAGTAGTACTTTGGGTTAAGAACTTTACCTCAGGATGAGAACAGAAATCGCGCGCTGGCGGCACGGCGGCAGCGGGAGGCCCTATTAGCTAAAGTGGTACCTCAGGTTAAGAACTGTTTCAAGTTAAGAACAGACTTCTGGAACGAATTAAGTTTGTAACCAGAGGTACCACGGTACGAGGTGAGCAAGGAGGCTGAGGTCAATCTGCAGCTGCCATCCTTGAAGGACTGGGGCATGACAGGTCTCTCTTAGTCACCATGAATGAGCTTGTGAATGCTCCTCTTCCAGCATGGCTGCAATGAGGCAATTGGAAGTGTTTGCTCCAATTTTTAACTAATCACAGGATTGTGCCTGAACCTGAACAAACTGTGGTTAGTCTAAAAAATGATTTATAAATTGAAACAAGCCAACTTCAAGCCTATGTTTTCAATAAACCATAGTTTAGCCATAGTTTAAGGTTCAGACATAATGCTAAACTGCGGTTAACTGAAAATAGAAACAAGCACTTTCATTCTCCTCTCCTGTGGTGAATGAAGGGAACTTTGTACATGTTCAGAGGTGCTTCTATATACCCTATGGCATACAACTGAACCCTGACATGAAATCTGGATTCTGGAGCTAACCATGAGTCCTGATTTTCAAATTTAGCCTTACATGTAAGCTTCTCAGGACTTGTCTTTAAATGTTGTCATGTACATTAAGAAAAAGTGTCATGTAAATTAAGAAGAATTAAATGTCTATTGTTGTTCTTGCAAAGGACTAACAAGTATCTCACATGAAAATGTGGCCCAGATAAAGTTTGAAACCAGGTCCCCCAAGGCCCACACTGACATCTGGACAACCATTTTCTCTTTCCATTGAGTGATGGAGACCAAGGCTATGGTTCTAGCTCCCTGGATTGGGGGTTGGTTTTCAAACATGTGGTTTGGCTGTGGCTGCTTTTATCGAGATGTGTGCCCTCATATAAATAATGTGTACACACATGAGGGTCCCTCCTGTGAATACACATCTTCCTGCTGCCTTCTGTAGGGGATGAAGCACCCCCCCTTTCCCTCCCCTCCCCCCCTCGCCACAATCACAGACTCTTCAGGGTGTTTGGGTGTTTAGCTGCTGACTCTGGTTCCTTAGCAAGTAATGCAACGTGCTAACAAGATGATGGTTGTAAGCCACAAACTGCCAAGTCTTGTTACAATCCTCTTCTGTCGACTGCACTAACCATATAATCAATGTGGAGAGAGAGATTTTTGTTGCGTTTTTTGTTCAGAATTGCCTTTTGAGGCATCAAAGTATTAAAAGTGAACAAGAAACCATTTGAAAATCTTAGTTCAACAACAAGGTGGGGGGTGGGGCGGCTTCTGCAAGGTCAGGCTAAGACATATTGCTGCCTCCCCCCCCCCCAGCACGTAAAGCTAGCTAAAGAAGAAAATCCCACAAGTGCCTCTCCACGGTCCCAAGAAATGAGAACGCAGCCATTATTATTCTTTTGCCCTGATAGGGGCTCAAATCAATGATTAACAATTTCCTGCTCTGTCTTTATGCTAGGGTAGCCATGTGAGTGACCTACGTTACAGAGAACCATCCTCTATTTTGAAGGGTTATCAGAAGATGGTCTGCTCTTTGAAGGTGTCCTCTCTTTGAGGACTGCCCAGTCCTGGTCTAGTTTAAATAAAAGAGGAGCCCTGAAGTTGCCCATCAACAATCAGGAGCTCCTGGTCAGCCGACTGAGCAGTCACACAAGTCACCTGGTGTCATCTCAACCACAGTGATAAATGCATTTCCCTTCTCTTTAAATTACATTTATTATTTCCAAATTTGTGCCTATACATATAAAGGACCACATGCAAATCTCATGCACGTTGGTGTCTTCTATTTGTGCCCAAGGGTAATTTGACAGTGGAACAGCCTACCAAGGTTATGCATAAAGAAATGTTGGGGCAGAAGTAGTGCTTTAGCAATAGTGGGCTCCATATGTTCTAGAGCTAAAACACAATTCTGCGTAAATGTGAAATCTAATTTATTTTTTGGGGTGAGGGTACAGAACCATTAAGATGTGAACTGGCAATGAACCTTACTGCCTGAACCGTGGGTGTGAAGTGAGTTCATTGCATCAGCGATTGTCTCCACAAAAGGCTTGACAATGCTGCACAGAGTGGAGCACGCAGAGGAGCATGTGGGGCGCCCCGTGAGACTGAAAAGAAACACACAAAGATTCAACAGAACCAAGGAGATAAGGAACTATACAGTGGTACCTCTGGTTACGTACTTAATTCATTCCGGAGGTCCGTTCTTAACCTGAAACTGTTCTTAACCTGAAGCACCACTTTAGCTAATGGGGCCTCCCGCTGCCGCCGCGCCACTGCCACGTGATTTCTGTTCTCATACTGAAGCAAAGTTCTTAACCCAAGGTATTATTTCTGAGTTAGCGGAGTCTGTAACCTGAAGCGTATGTAACCTGAAATGTATGCAACCCGAGGTACCACTGTACAACCTTTAGAAGACATCTGAAAGCAGCCCTGTATAGGGAAGGTTTTTTTAATGTTTAATGTTTGATTATGTTTCTGTGTGTGTTGGAAGCTGCCCAGAGTGTCTGGGGGAACCCAGTCACATGGGTGGGGTATGTAATAATAATAATAATAATAATAATAGATGTCCCAATTTTCATTGGAGAAATGTTGGAGGGTAGGGTTAAATTGACCAAGGGTCTGAATCAGTAAAAGCCAGTTTCACATGTTCACATGGGCTGACTCTCTGTGAAAGGCAGGGATGGGGAACCTCCAGCTGTTGCCAGACTCTAACCTTCATCAGCCCCAGCCAGCCTGGCCAATGACTAGGGATGATGGGAGCTGCAGTGCAATACTCCCTGGGGGCCACAGATTTCACCGTCCCTGGTCATAAGGTGCCGCACTTATCCACTGAGCTTTCTGACATGGTTCGGAAAGTAGAATAATTTAGAGCCAGCACTGACAGATCCTGCAGATTGTGAGGCAGTAAAAAGAAGAAGAAAGTGGGGGGGGCGGGGAGCAGAATAGGTGGATGTGAAGCATCATATGACGGAGTGATGGGGAGATTTTGTGGAGTTTTTTTGAAACATTAGACTGAATGAGTCAATAGAGAATACACTGTTGAGAAGAATCACACAATAACTAAAATAGAGAGAGCTAAATGAAGCCCAGGAGAAGATTTCTAGTGTAGTTGTGCGAATTTATCCCATCACAATGAAAAAGTTAATGAAAAAACACGATGCTGAGTATTTCTGAGTTATTCTTTGCCCAGTGCACAAGGATGTAACTTTGCGTCCGTTGGTAGCACCAGATCACACTTCCGCTCACCTTTTGAATGGTTTCGTGAACTTTGTGGGTGGCTGGGGAGTAGTCTGGGATACCTGAAAGACATCTGCTTAACCTGAGGGCAGAGGCAGCCCTAGACTATCATGGTAGATCAAATCAACTATTCCCCAATCCCAGTATGTCACCCCTGGAACTGACCAACAACAGTGTCTTCAGAGAAAAATATACAAGACTTAGTCATGTGCATTCATTTCAGTGGTTTTACTCTGAGAATGACTTAATTGCACTCAGTCCTATCCATATTCAGCTGCATGTGCATCAGGTCTATAAAGTGGCAGGGATCTAACTTGTCTGCATGCCAATAGAATACCTTCAGTCTATGGCGGTTAAGGGTGGAGCCAACAGATACAAAGAGGCTGAAAGGCAAGGTGGGCCACTCAGAGTGATCCTGGTCCCTCGCCATCCTCTATGCTTGGATCCAAGTGTGAAAACCCTTACCTCATGGAGTAACTTGCAACTGCTTGAATGAATGTTCGTATGCTACAGTCTGCTAGCAGGACGTAGTGGAATTGAATGGTAGGATGTGAAGAGGGAAATTATATTTGAAAAGCTAGACTGGTGTGCTAGCATGGAGTGTGCCAACTTTGGTTTAAGTTAAAGATGGCACCCTGGGCTGGTCTCAAGGCTGACCAAGGTGGGCAGGCACCGTGCATCAATGGGGAGCTAAGACAGATTCTGGAAAACTGATGGAGCTGGGTACAACTTGGCTAAATGAGGATTTCTTGGCTTTTTGGAGGCCAGGATGGGTTACCTGACAAAATGTGGTTTTACTAGTGGTCATTGTCGGCCAGTAAAATGCTGGCAGACTGGCAAGCCTCATTTCTAGATTTTGGTTTCTCATTCATGCAGGGGGACCAGAGAGTAAATATGGTAAAATAAAATATATTAAGGTGCTTAGATATTATGGTAACAGAGGCTGTTGTAAGCTGGGTAAGGTATAGACTTGAGGAATGGCATTTTAATGCATATTTACCTGTCAGGCAATGGCCACAGATCGTGGTGAAGTGCCCGGGGGAAATAACCTGCATCTTTCCATTTAAATGAATATCCAGGACAACGGCTGACATGATATTGAGGCCTGACAGGAGATGGAAAGCTGACTGTCAGCTGCAGGCCTGTCCTCTTATAATGGGGCAGCGTTAACTCTTTTCAGGTCATCACTGAGCCTAACTCACCATTTAAAATATAATACAATCTTAAAGCAGAGGGAAGATTGTGGGGTGGGGTTTACTTCATTTGAAGCTATAGATGGCAAAGTAATCCCTGCTTTGGAAGGAACCTGATAGGATGGGAAGACATTTTAAAGAAAATAAACTTGGCTTCAGAATTTAGACTCTGGGAACATGGAGCTGTTGTTGTTATTGTTGCTATAGTGATGACGATGATGGTGATGATGATTAATCAGCTCCCCCTTCCTCCAAGAAGGTCAGAGGAAAATGCAAAAAGATAAGTGTGCCTGCAGCTCACAGTGCAAAATATGCAAAACAAAAGGAAAAAGGAATGGGCAGGGAGGAAGAAAAGGAAGCTTTATCTCATATTACCCTTGCAACTGCCCAATGAGGTGAGGCTGAACAGAGAAATAGTGGCTTGTCCAACACTCTGCCCAATACCCAGCACAGGCCCCCTGTATTAATTTTCATTTCTTCTTACTTTGAGGGAGTAACAGCAGTCACCTCTAGGTGATCAGCTGTTGCAGGAATAGAGTTGTACACCCCTACACTCTGTTGACTGCAACCAGGGCTCTGTCATTCTCTTTTCTGTCCTTAAAACATAGCTGGCTTTTTAAGGTTACAGAGGAGATGGGAACCATATGCAGATCACAGAACCACAGACTCACATAATTGTAGATTTGGAAGTGATCCAAAGGGCAGGAGCGGAGGAAGGGGGTGCAGTGGGGGCAGGCCGACCCGGGTGTCACCACTGAGGGGTGTGACAAAATGCCGGGCGCACTCAATGCGGGGCCTGCAGCGTGCCTGAGCCATGCGTCTCTCAAAATAGTCCGCCCGCTGCCTGCCCCTCAGCTGTAGGGCGGTTGAGTGGGAGGAGGCAGGCAGACCCCTCAGAGGCCCCGTGGAGCGTCCTGTCCCAGCTGGCCCCGCCCCGCAGGCGGCTGGCCCTGCCCTTGGGCACAGGGCATGCACACTGCCCCAGGCACCCGATCGGCTTGCTCCACCACTGTCTACGGGTCACCTAGTCCAACCCCTTGAAAATGCAGGAATATCTACCAAAACATTCCTGACAGATGGCCATCCAAATTCTGCTCAAAAACTTCCAACAAAGGATAGTCCACCACCTCACACTGGAGTCTGTTCCACTGCTGAACAGCTCTTACTGTCAGAAAGGTCTTCCTAATGTTTAGTCAGAATTTCCTTTCTTGTAACTTGAAGCCATTGGTTCGGGTCCTGCCCTCCACAGAAGGAGAAAACAAGCTTGTCCCATCCTCCATGTGACAATCCATGATATATTTGAAGATGGCTATCATATCTCTTCTCAGTCTCCTCTCTTCCAGTTGACTCCATCAACTGTTCCTCATAAGACTTGGTTTTCAGACCCTTTATTATCCTGGGGCGGATCTACACTCATGGTTTATAACATTAAGAAAGAGTTAAGGCATGGTTTTCAAAACGTAAGGGTCACATTACATTTTGCTAAGAATGCTAAGAATGTGTTATTAAAATGTGACACCAGAGGGCATTGCAAAGCAACCAGGAACCAGGCAGTAAGAGGAACTGTTATGGAGGAAGAACGTTAAGGTAATGAACTTTTTTTTAAAAAACAACAACAGTATGCCCTGGGACGTTTTAGAACAATATAGCTAGTATTGTTTTAATAATGTTAAAAAGGTCAGTGTAGATCCAGCCCTGGTCACTCTCCTCTGCACACGTTCCGGAGCTTGTCAATATCCTTCTTAAATTGTGGCGCCTAGATATGGACACATTATTCCAGGTTTGGTCTGACCGAAGGCAGAATTTCTGCTAGAAGATTTAGAGCTACATATAGTCAAAACATGTGGGTATTGGATTTGGGACTGTAGTAGTAAGCCCCTCCCTGACCCACATGCATTCAATTGTATGCCCACAATGGGGTGAGTTCCCGTTGCTCAATCCCTGCTCCTACCAACCTAGCAGTTCGAAAACATGTCAAAGTGCAAGTAGATAAATAGGTACCGCTCCGGCGGGAAGGTAAACGGCGTTTCCGTGCGCTGCTCTGGTTCGCCAGAAGCGGCTTAGTCATGCTGGCCACATGACCCAGAAGCTGTACGCTGGCTCCCTCGGCCAACAAAGCGAGATGAGCGCCGCAACCCCAGAGTTGGCCACGACTGGACCTAATGGTCAGGGGTCCCTTTACCTTTACTCAGGATTTAAGCTTAAGGGCCACAAAGTCTAAGGCTAGAAAGAGACAAGGAGAGCCCAGTCTACAGCTGCTATAGTACTGCCTTGTTTGACACAAGGCTATGCTATAAAGGCTGTGTATTTCAGTCACTGCTGTTGGTTCTAGACAGGATGAGGGTGGGACAATCAGGAGCATAATGGGTGGACAGCATTGAGGTGGGTGATGGCTACAACCTGAGCAATGATTTGCAGGCAAGTTGTGAGATCCTTGTTCACTAATATCTTGGGATATTGTGGAGTATCCCAACTTGCCTGGGTATAGCTGGAGTAGGTGACTGCAAATCATGACATACTCAGTGGGTAATTCAAATTCTGAATGTGAAAATTTACCTCAGTATTTTAGAACACGAGACACTTTGGCATTTCCTGACTGCTTTGATTTTGGCAGGTATCAAATATGAAATTTCATCAAGCTGTTAACTGTCAAACACTAATACTGCCACATGACATCTGTCAAATACAGGCAAATATCCATATGTCAGCTATAATCAAATACGGTCAAATATTATTTATCACATTTTTATCCCAATCTTCCTCCAAGGAACTCGTGGTGGTGTACATTATTCTCCCCACTGCCTCATCCTTGTGATAACATTATGAGGTAATTCTGAGAGAATACATGGCCCATGGCCATGCAGAGAGCATCATGGCTAAGCGGGCTTTTGAACCCTCATCTCCCTGATTCTAATTTGACATTCTAACCATTACATGATGTTGGCACCAAATAAAGAAATACTATTAAAATGCTATTGCATGCCAACTGTCAAATATAAAATGCCATTATGCAATGGTTCTCAAAAATTGTCCAGTACTAAACACTCAGATCAAATACAACCAGGTGTTGTATGCAGATGTAAAATATTCAGAGGAAGTCCAGTAAATATTTGAATATTCAGAATACTGTGACTATTTTGCATACCAATTCTCTGATGAGATATTTTCAAGCAAATTGGTTTCAGCTCCTACTACTTGTCTTCTAACTTCCAGTCAAAATTCCCCGCCCACCCGCCCAGCAGTCCTTACTCTGAAGCAGTCACAGCTACCTCACACTGGGTGTTAAGGAGAACAAGGACAAGATCTCCATGTGTGAAGCTGAAGAGATGGAATTAAGCCTTCAAAATTAACACTAAAAAAACTTGAGAGACTCCTGTGAACTCCTGTAGCTATGACAACTGGCTGCTGGGGAGACTGCCAGGCATGGAGCCATATTAGAACTCCAGCTGCTTGTAGCTGTGGATCCAAAAGGAGGAAATGAACCGAGCACGTGGGTCCCCTGGAGAAGCCACATTTGCCCTCCGCCACACAGGCACACGCGTGCCTCTCTCCAGGATATTCGGTAATCTATACGGCTGGTCTCACATGTATAGATATTTAGGTATTTGCCTGTCAGTGAGCAACAAACGAATATCCTGCCATCCCATCTCAGTCTTTCTCTTTCATTCTGTGCACCCAAACACAAATCCTTTTATGCTAGGGATTCCCAGCCTTTAAAAATAACAAAGCCACCCCATCCTAAAGTTGCACCTTGTACTCTGAGCTGCGGATAAATGAATCTGTCAATTTAGGTTTCTCTCCATTTCCCATTTTTTCCAAGCTTCAATTCAGTCTGCCTGTTTCCACAGCAGATTTTTTCTCTTTAAGCCCCACAAAAATTAAGCTTTTTTGTACAACTTTCTCCTAATATGCACATTTTTAATGAAATTTTGCCCAATACATACATTTTCCTAAACATTGCTTCATAATTGCTGTATAGTATACTTACGGCATTTTTACACTTGCCCCTGATGCACAAATATTTGTATGCTTTTTTGGCATTAAAGATCCCAAATTTTGTAGAAGCACAAAGAAGAATTGTGCTTCAGTTCACATATTGGTTCAGGAAGTATGAATTAGGCAGGTGCAAACTGAAATGTGAATCAAATGAATTTCTCCACATACCCCCCACTGTCCCACCTCTGAGCTCCTCTGTGGAGTCTCCTCAGTTATTAATGGTATGAGTTCACAGGCACCTTAGGTCATTCTTTGCCTCTGGTTTGCTTTGTCCATCTAGCTAAGATCCATGTGTGCCTCCTTCTTGCTATTTCTTCCATTGCTGGTTGTCTTATCCATGTATTTTCAAATTAAGTTATGCTGTTGTGCTTCAGAAGAGGCAGGCAATTAGAATTTCATCACTAGAGTGACCTGATGCCAAGCAGAGCAGGGCTCTCTCTTGTATTCCTAATAGATATACAGCAAAGGAAATTTCAACAGGTCCAGCTTGGCTCACCTGTGCAGCGTTGGGAGATGAAAAGCTGACCCCTACCAAATCCCATCTTCTAAACAACTATTAAAAGTATAAGTAGGAGCTCTGTTCTCTTTTGCATCTGGCTACCCTAAATTTCACTAAACCTGACCACAGAATTTACATCCCCCCAGCTCTCCTGTTCATTCCATTGGGATGGGAGAGAAATTCTATTCAGTTTGCATCTAAAAGTGAACTTTCTGAAACAATATGCAGACCAAAACACAGCCATCTTTTGAAATTCACACTGTTCCATAGTCTGCTGTGTGGTTCTCTAACCAAGTAATGTGCACAAAAATGCATATATTCATGAAAATAACATAGAAAAATGCATTATATTATGGGAAATTGGTTTGCAAAAATGTGTATATTAGGCAAGACTGCGTACAAAAATGAATATTTTAAGAGACGTTCACACTAAAATGCTGATGAATTTTCATGATGAGGTTTTAAAAAAAACAAAAGTTGATGTGGAAAATTTGAGATCTGAATGTAAGGTTGGAAAAACCTTTTCATAAACCGGGCTGAGGTTTCATTACAATCAAACAGTATATAAACATTGTGAAATAAATAATATAATATAATAAATAAAAATGAGACACTGAGAGAAACTGAAATAGACAGATTCAGCCACCCCTTCATTCCAGTCTGGCAGTATAGGCTGGTCCATTAAGGAAAATGGGACCTGGACCACCAACCTTAGCCTGCCCCCATTTGCCTGCCTCCTTGCTTATATCCACTCCAGCGGGTGGCACTGCCTGTCAGCCTGCCCCCTTCTTGGTCTCTGTCCTTGTAAAACTCAGCAGGGATGAGGACATTGGTTCTGTCATTAGTTCTGCCTCCACCTTCTGTTGACCTCTCTACCTTCCACCCTACCAGACCCAATGGGCACCAGGCACCAGTGGGCCATGTTTTTCTGATTAGTTGTGTATATATCTTAATCCCTATGGTCATTGCTTTGTTTATCCACACATTCCCTCTGGACTGCATTAATCCAGCTCTGCTTGCTCAGTGACCATGAGGAAAAGGATCCCCAGAAACGGGGAGAGTTGCTGATTGGATCTCTGTGGCTGTTTGTGTTGATATTGGAAATGATTACTGATAAAACTCTTGCAAGGTGCAGAAGTGTTTACCACCTTTAGTGAATCTGTGAGTTGTCATTATTAGTCCCTACAAAAGGGAGACGGGGGCTGAGAAACAGCAACTTGCCAAAGGCTAACCTTGCAATGTAATGACAGAGCTGGGGAGTATACCCGTGGTTCCAGGACCAGCCGCAGATGTGTTCTGCTGGGGCATGTGTGAGCAGGTACACTGGAGAATAAAACCTGTAAAGAGGAGCAGCCCCATGTGCTGCTGCGCCTATTTTGCCACAGAGGCTGAAGGTGACTGTACTGATGCCCCAGGTATGATTTGCCCCTCACACCTCATTACGGAATGAGTGTATGGTCCCTGCCACTTGCTTGTTCATCCACCATGCCTGTGGACCTGGCAAGAAGACACTATGTCAGACCCTGTGGTGAGAGCATCAGCAGCTTGGGTTGCCCCCAGGTTCTGCAGCCTCCTGCTTTCCCACAAAGGTGAGATTCCGTTTCTTCCTTCTGGGCAAGGTCATGGGAACTAGGTCAGAGGCTAGATAACCATGGATTTACAGGGATATTCAATCTTTCTCAATTATGTGTGTACCAATGACAAGACCTATGCAGGTCTTAGTCACAGATCTCCCTCTGTCTCTTTCAAATCTATAACCATTAGGCAGAATAGGACAAGTGCAACAGGTGGCTGTTCCTCCCAAGGCTCACAGCCATTCTCGTTTGTTGCCACCTAGTCTGTCCTGGGTCTCCTAATGTGGCTCTCTATCACAGATGTGGTGCAGAATGCCAGTGCTGAAGTAAGAGTCAACTGCCAACTCAGTCAATGTAGAGGGCACCATTTTGTTTTTTGCCTCAGGCAGCAGCCCTGAATCCATCTCTCCCCTCCCATATTTCTTCCATTGTGTCCTTCCTCAGCCCTGTCCCAGAAAACACTGCTGTCAATATACAATAATAAGAGCAGCCTACCACCACAGACAAACAAACCAACATCCTTCTCCAGAATGGCCTGGTGCCTTTGGCAGCAATGCAGCTTGATCTGCAGCATATGAAACGCTCCATGGCAAGGAGCTAAAGATGGTCACCTACTAATGTCTGTGGTGAGGTGTATTTAACACTCTGTCCTCCTACCAGTCCCTACCTTGGGATGCGGGTGGCACTGGGCCTCTTGGGCTTGCCAATCAGAAGGTCAGTGGTTTGAATCCTTCCGATCGAATACATAGCAGAAGGTTATATCGAGCAAGTGTCAGTCGATTTGGGAGAGGAACATCCTTAGCTAGTTTGCTCTCTTCTGGTACTTTTAAGGATTTAATATGGGAAAGTATGGTATTGGCTCTAATTCCAGAGTGCCCAACTCTCCTAGCAAGAGGAATACATGCTGGTCATTTCTGCACTACAGACTCCAATCATCATGGAAGTCCTGGAGGTAGAGGTAGAGGTAGGGCCAGGGCTAGGCCTTAGATCCAGGGCCAGGGCCAGGACCCGGGCTAGGGTTAGGGCTTAGAACCAGGGCTAGGGCTAGAGCCAGGTTTAGGATCAAGGGTTAGAACCAGGGCTAGGGCCAGGACTTAGAGCCAGAGGAATATTTAGCATCTTCCTGAATGACAATCTCCAGGATTCTTTGCAGGAAGTCATTTCTTTAAGAAGGCATCAAACTGCCATAACAATATTTGTTGATTCTGCTGCAACTGACAAACACAGATATCCCTCTGGTATAAAACTGATGCAATTTTGTAGTTTAGACATGCCTATGAGCTGCTGAAGACACACTGTGGTTCAAAAGAAAAAAAAGATAACAGATGATGGTTTGACTGTAAGGAGAAAGAGATTGGTGGACCAGTGCTTGAGATCTTTCAAATCTTGGAGATAGGACTGTGAGATTTCAAGAGACACCAGCTAAGCTGGTGGGGTGGGGCGAATCTGTCCTTGTCTTTTCATCTCCTAAGGGTGATTGTTGTTGAAACATTAAGTATCTCAGAGCTGTTTTTCATTTTAGCTTTGGGGTATTTGTGAACAAGCAGCTCAGGATGTGGGTTGGGAAGGGGAGAGGTTAAGCCCAAAAAACAGTCCTGGAGATCAAGGCCAGGAAAGTTCCCACGAGAAACTCTTTCCCACACACACATGAACTCCTTCCTGCTCCTTTCACACTTTGGCCCTGGACAGGAAGCAGGAGACCAAACTTTCCATGTGGGAATCAGGCACTGATGATAAAAGAAGGCGCTTGCATTGACAGTGGCAGAGAAACCAAATCTGGATGCTTTTACCTCATCCCACATCTGTGCTTGGGGTTGTTTCCAATGCTAGTCCTACTCAGATTAGATCCATTTAAATTAATGGACATAAGACATTTATGCTTCATTAATTTCAATGGTAGCAACCCTTGGGTTTTATTTTTTCCTTCATTGCTTTGGCCAGAACCAGCAGTTAGTAGTGACAGACCTTTGCTGGGAGGACTCTGTTAAGGGGATTAGCCTCAGTTTCCACTACACAGAGAGGACAGGGGGCATGAGAAAGAGAAAGAGAACGAGAACGAGAGAGAGAGAGAGAGAGAGAGAGAGAGGTGTGCTACAATTCCCTGACCACCCTAGCACAGGGGATTTGGGTTCAGATCTACACAGATAATAAATAGAAATTGATGACATGAGTGGTGGAAATAACCAGCTTTGCCTTGGAAGTCCCTCCCCCTATTCCCTGGCTTTTGAAGCTGACTGTGGTTACACAGTGGAAAGGGAAAGCACACTGTACATTCTCTAGGACATGGTCTTCTCTTGTCTAGGGGCGCAATGGGACTAGGAGGGCCCATGGAGGGCCCTACAAAAATCCAGAGCTGGCTTTGCCAATGCCTGTTAAGAGGCTGGTGAACATCCCCGGACGTCTGTTCAAGTGTTGTGTGCACAGCTCAATCCCAGGCACAGGGGCTCTAGAGCTGATAATTGCTTTGCTAAGTGCCCTGGGCAGATGGTGTCAAATTGAATCAATGATAGTTTTAGCGGAAGCAAACAGATATTATAAAAGCATTAGGCATCTTCAAAGGGTGACTCACGGTGCACTTGCCAGAGGCGCAGCGGCCTGGTGTTTGGCAGGCAGGCATAGGCAACTGAGAGAGAGGGATGAATAGCCATTTGCCCCTTTGCTGTTCCTTCCTCCATTTTTTTCCAGGGCAGTTTTGCACAGGTGCAAACTGCAAATCCACCCATTAGTTCCACCTTGGCTATTTGCCAGTATGCTATTGGGGAACTACAGGGTCTCAATAGCAGAATGGAACAACCAGTTATTGGGACTGCGCAAGGGCTTGCAGTGGTGTCAGGGCAGGTCAGTCACACCCACTGTATAGACTCTGCCCCGCTGCAATGTGGAAAGCAGTGCTGGAATGATGGGGTTGGGAGATGTAGGTCTATAGTTCACACATGTACGTTGCTTGATTACTATAGACCTGTTTGCTGTACACTTGATGGCTGCTTCATCTGTGGCAAGATAGTTTCCTTAAAGATGCAGATGTGCAAAAATAAATAAGAAAAGTACTCTGGACATGTACAAAGCCTCTTTCACTTACCGCTGAGCAGCTGAGCAGGGCTTCCTTCCCAAGGCAGACAGTACATCTAGCATACCTGAAGGAGCGCCTCCACCCCCATCACTCAGCCCGGACACTGACGTCCAGCGCCGAGGGCCTTCTGACCGTTCCCTCACTGCAAGAAGTAAGGTTACAGGGAACCAGGCAGAGGGCCTTTTCGGTAGTGGCGCCCACCCTGTGGAACGCCCTCCCATCAGATGTCAAGGAAAGAAACAACTACCCGACTTTTAGAAGACATCTGAAGGCAGCCTGTTTAGGGAAGTTTTTAATGTTTGAAGTTTTATTCTGTTTTTAATGTTCTGTTGAAAGCCTGTTGAAAGTGGATGGGGAAACCCAGCCAGATGGGTGGAGTAGAAATAAATTATTATTATTATTATTATTATTATTATTATTATTATTATTCAGAGGCACCTTTTGCTTTCAGAATTAAGCACTGGCTAGACCTTCTTGACATAGTTTTGAGAACATGGATCTATTTCTTTAAAAACTATTGAAACATATGGTGATACCCTCAGCTAAACATTATGCTAGATTTACTTGGTCACTTCCATCTATGTCTACTGACATCACCGTTTTACGATTGCCAATGAGTCTTCCAGGTGATCGTAAGAGGTGCTTTGGCGATAGTTAAAAGCTGGTGGCAAAGCACCTCTGGGAGCCTGTGCCTGCAGCCACAGGAAGTGTGAAGCGGTGAAGGAGAGAGGGGGTGGGTGGGCAGGCAAGTGGTGGCAGGGGCATGGATGTGTAGCAGCACCTATTTTTCTTGGGGGGGAAACTACTGGCTGCACCTGTAGAGAGTGCACTACCCTTCCATTTCTTCTGAAAAATAAGTCTCCCTGGTCTGGAAAAAAAAAGTGGGAAGAAGCACAGGGAGAATTCAGGATGACTATGATTGAATAATGGTATTGTGTGGATGCCCTACCAGAAATGAGTGAACAAAGCATTACAAATCCACACAGGTCTATTAATAGCATCAGGCCTATTACTATCTGTATTTTATTTATGTTTTGCAACTATCAGTGAATGATCTGGAAATGTTATTATATTTTATTCTGTAAACTTTGCGAATGTGAGTCGTTTAGAGCATGGTTTAGCACAGGAGAGTGGCATACGAATAAACTGATGATGATGCCTGCGACTATACTGCAACTAACTCATTCTCATAGTGATCTCCCTCCAGAAACGTACCTCACGTCGGGGCTGTAGATGGCCAGCCTCAAAAGGTAGAGGGCAGCGCTACCCAGTCCGAGTCCAATGAAGCCAATGAGGGGGATGAGCTGGAGAGAGAGAGATGAAAAATACGCAAATAAAATGAATATTTATCAGGGGGACTGGGGAGTTAAAGGGAGCCCTGACACATCAGGAGATTTACAGGGAAAATATGGCACAGCAATCGTATAGCCAAGCTCTAGTACACAGTGTAGCTGTCAGTTTGAGTGACTGAATTAAAAGGGGGAGAAAAATAGACATATCTAGGGGAGGAATTGGATCTGGGGATGAGAAATTGCCTGCCACTCCCCATACCTCCCGGGATGGGGGAGAGCAAGGCCTCTTAACACTGGATATTGGAGCATATTGGTGGGTGAGTGGGAAAGTCTAGGGGCAGTAGAAGGAAGCATGCATTTTCTCCCTCTGCCTGCTGAGCCCTTAGGGAGATGGTTATGAGGGGCGTTTTGTCAACAGCGATGTAACTGATGGAGCTGTGGTTGCTATTTGTGGGAGATGAGAAGATGAGCACCTTTGTCTGGTAAATGAAAGCCATTATTTATTGTGATACACTTAGTATCTTCACTTTTGCACTTCTCCATCCAACTCAGATTGATTTTTATCAACCCACTTACCCATTCTTGACCTCTTTTGTTCACACTGAGTTTTCTTCCTCACACCCCAATCCAATCTTCCTTCCTTCCTTCCTTCCTTCCTTCCTTCCTTCCTTCCTTCCTTCCTTCCTTCTTTCCTCAATGTCATTGAGGAATGCTTAATGGATTAATGCTTATTTCTGGTACAGGCATTCCTACAGGAATGTCTCCTTCCACACAGTCCTGCCATCCATTGAGGACAAGGAAGTGGGCAGCCCTTTAGCATATCCTCCCACTGTCTTAAGTGTCACTGTTGTGAAAGTGTGGTGAAGGGCCTTGCCCACTGTGGCACCCAAGACATGGAGCCTGCTGTCTGGTGAGATCCAACTGGTTTCCTCTTTACAGGAACCAGATTGTGGAATGAGGTTTAATTAACACAGAATATAGGGATACAGCCTTCTGGAGAGGAATAATCATTCTAACAATTTAATAATAATAATAATAATAATAATAATAATAATAATAATAATAATTTTTATTTATACCTCGCTCTCCCCGGCCAGAGCTGGGCTCAGGGCGGCTAATACCAGTAAAATTACAATAAAAACCTAATTGGGGGGGGCAATTTTAAATACAGGTTAAAATGCAATTTAAAATTTCAGCTTTCTTTCAACTTTTTTAATATATAAAAAGTTCCTGGTCCATATGGTTACAACAGTCTGAAAGTACATGGGCAATGCATGATTAAATCTTAAATGCTGATATAGAGGACATGGTAGAGAAAGTTTTCTGCTGGTCAGGAGGCATAGCTGCATCCTTGCTTTCCCCCATGTACAGTGGTGCCTTGGGTTAAGAACTTACAGTGGTACCTCGGGTTAAGTACTTAATTCGTTCCGGAGGTTCGTTCTTAACCTGAAACTGTTCTTAACCTGAAGCACCACTTTAGCTAATGGAGCCTCCCGCTGCTGCCGTGCTGCTGGAGCATGATTTCTGTTCTCATCCTGAAGCAAAGTACTTAACCTGAGGTAATATTTCTGGGTTAGCGGAGTCTGTAACCTGAAACGTATGTAACCTGAAGCGTATGTAACCCGAGGTACCACTGTATTTTGTAAAGAAATATTTTCTCTTTGCTTGCCTTGAATATCTAGTCAGGGTCACAGCTGGACCGCCAACTGAAGCTGATGGAAAGCACTTCATGACACCAGAGCTACTCGTGCCTTGAGTGACCAGAGTGGATCCAGAAGAACCCCCAAACTGAGCACTAGCCCCTTTAGAGGGAATGCAACCCTACCTAAAACAGGTTGACCCCACCAGTACAGTCAAAAGAACCAGATGGAGCTTCAGTTTAACCAGCATTTATCCAGTCCATCACTGAGTCTAGACCGTCCACTGCCACAACTGCAGATGCAAAGGATAAATAGAGAGGTGTTTCATCTGCATATTGATGACAATGCCGTTCAAATTCCCGGATGATCCTCCTCAGTGGTTTCATGTAGATGTTAAACAGCATGAGGTATAAGGCTGACCTTTGCGACACCCCATATTGGAGGGTCCATAGGGTGGAGCATCACCCTATGTCCATCCCAAATACTCCGAGCTAAAGTATTCTCAACTAATCAAGCTGGGCATTATTGGTTGCTGGTGGTGGTTTGGAATGGGGCATAAGACTCGACACAGATGACTGCTGCTTTTCAGAGTGTTGAAAGTGATATGATAGAGTATGGCTGCTGTTCATGTTGTGTACCCCATCCCAACTTTTGCCTCTGGTAAACAGGTTTTGCAGATTTGGGTAGTGTCACAAAAGCCTGCAAAACTGGTTTGATCAGAGTCTACTGTGGAACATACAGCAAGGGAAACAATCCTATTTCCACTATCTGGTGCACTATTGCTTGCTTTCCAGCCAAACTTGATGTCCAGTGCCAAATACTCTTCCTGCCAATAGTTTTATTTTGAGGCTGTTTTCTACAGCAACACTTCTCTCCAAATCCCTGCAACACACGTGCACACCCACATACACAAAATGTTTACGTTTGCTTGCCTCTTGGGCTCCAGCTACCATCCCTATTTAACGAAGCTGCCCTGAACGCCAACAGCTTTTGTATCCAATTCCAAGGTAATTTCCTTCCTAGCCTGCTATATGAATCCCCAGGAGGCTGAAGGTGCAAAGCCTCAATCCAAACAGATACAGCAGCCGCTTGACCTTTCCCAAATTGCACTGGCCCCTCATGCCCAGCTAGATGTTTAGAGCATAATGAACCTCTGTGTCTCCCCCCCTGCCCTCTAGGAAACAAATAGCCAGGAGTTTATAATCCTAACTATTGCCATAGAAGCAAATCAAAACATTGCCTACCCCAGAACACAGAGTGGAATCTGGGAAGTAGAGGGGCAAGGCATTCACATAAATATGACTTTTCTGATTGATTACGGGCTGTGATCTTTGACAGGGCTAGGAATCCAGGTACTGAAAACTCTATCTGTTGGGGTATATATCCCAAAGATATTTTGTTCTAAGATCCCCCCCAAAAATGTCACTTCACATAATTTTCTCTGAGGGTTGATGTAACACAAGGGGAAAGAAAGGGTTGGGAATAAGGATTCATAGGTTTTATTCCCATCATGGAATATTTTATTCCGGTCCAGAAAGGGCCGTGGCTCAGTAGTAGAGTACCTGCTTTGCATGCAGAAGGTCCCAGGTTCAATCCCCAGCACCTCCAGGTAGGACTTGGAAAGATCCATTCCTGAGGGAGCATTCCTGAGCAGCCACTGCCATGAGCTTGATGGACCAATGGTCTGACTTGGTATAAGGCAGGGCAGCTTCCTGGGTTCCTATCCATTCTTAATCTCCCATTGGGAGACTTGTTGACATCCTTCTGGAATCTAGAATAATTTGGCCACCATGAACCCCACAACTTTCCTTGTGACCAGGCAGCGCCCCATTCATTCCCCCATTTTCTTTTAACATCTCAGCATGCTCAGTCTGAGCCACGGCTACCCTCCCCACCTCACACCCTTTGGCGCATCCAACTTTCAGCAGACGCCAGGTGCGATTCAGGAGGTTAGAGTTGTCGAGAAATAATGATTTTCCTTTTTTCACATTGTGTGCCGGCCCCATGCCAAGTGGACCTGGCAGTGGCTTCTAGCTGAAACACACCGGATAATAAAGAATGACGCCACAGTCCCAGGGACTTCTGGCACCTCTGCAGAGAGTCAGGGATTACAGAAGTATTTCACCATCTGCTGCTGGCATCTTCTGGGTTATTAATTCTGGGGGAACATCTGAGGATGGGCAACTCACTGGGGATAAACGTATAAATTTGGCTGCCACTGGGAAGAAAGCTGCTGTGGCACTATGGCAGTAGGCGTGTGATCCATGCAGAGGATAGAAGAACGTTGCACTGCTGATAGGTTTTCCAAATGGCTTTCCTGTTCTCCAGGATTTCAGAGGATGCAAGTTGTTCCACCTCAACCCACCCCATTCAAAAGCCTTTTGAAGTGTGAGTTCCAGAAAGTATCTCAGAAAATGTTGTGTAAACAAAGCATGAGGGCCGCTTAATATTTAAATTTAGCCATGAAGGCTCTCAGATTGTCCTCTTCTGTGTTTTCTAAAGGCTTAGCAAGGGGTGCTAGTTTTCAAGGAATCTAACAAGATAGGAAGCTGGTGGTAGTAGCAGCCGCAGTGAGACTGCTCTCTATATTAGTTCAGAGAAAAGGTGAGGAATAGGCTTGTATAACATTATGCATGCCATGGAGAAAGAGGACAGGGAAAGGTTTTTCTGCCTTTCTCAGGACATCAGAACTCGGGGGCATCTAGTGAAGTGGAATGTTGGGATATTCAGGGCAGGCAAAATGAAAGGAAGTCCTTCCCACAATCACATAGTTAATCGAGTGAATTTGCTCACACATGAGGTGGTGGGGGGCACCAACTTAGATGCCTTAAAAATAGGATTAAACAAACTCATGGAGGAGAAGGCTACCCATGGCTACTAGCCAGTCAGAGGCAGCATACGTCTCCATCCCAGAGGGGAGAGGACTGTTGCATTCAGGTCCTGCTTGCAGGCTTCCCATGGGAATCTGGTTGTCCACTGTGAAAACAGGATGCTGGGCTAGATGGGCAACTGGCCGGATCCAGCAACAATCTACAAATGTTATTATGTGATGCACTAGTCAAATTTTAAAAATAAACTTAAATATATAGATTGATAGATGATAGATAGATGATAGATAGACAGATGATAGATAGATAGATAGATAGATAGATGATAGATAGATAGATAGATATAGATAGATAGATAGATGATAGAGATATATAGATGATAGATAGATAGATAGATAGATAGATAGATAGATAGATAGATAGATGATAGATAGATAGATAGATAGATAGATAGATAGATAGATAGATAGATGTCCTGGCTGGCTGGTGAGAGGCACATCCCAGCGGAGGTGGCCTGGAGTGAAATCCTCCTGTGGACAGGCTGGGGTAGGCTGCCCAATGGACAGAACCTTGCTCTATGCTGCACTGAACCAGTGGAGTGCTGTCATCAGTAAAATTGTGGCCGCGCTTAGCCCACTCTCCTTTCTCTGGCTCGTCATTGCTCCCAGACTCCTGCATTTTTGTGAGGATGTGACTGGAGTACTTGTGCAGGTTTCTTCCTGACTCCTCTTTTTGCATGTTTTCAGATGTGTGTATGTGTCCCCCCCCCCCCGCTAACTTGATGGAATTACCTATTGCAAGTTATGAAAAAGAAAATGAAAGGGAATGAAGAAAGGAAAGGTAGAGAGGTGGGTGGGAAGAGCAAGTACAATTTACTACGGCACTAAGACTTGTGTTTTAGTGACAGAACATCTGCTGTGCGTGCAAGAGGCCTCAGGTTCCATCCCTGGGATCTCCAGTTAGGGCTGGAAAAGACTCCTTCTCTGAAGCCCTGGAGAGCTATTGCCAGGCATTGCATACCTGCCAAGTGTCCCATTTTTACACATGAGATCATGGTGGCCATTTTGGGTGCTGTAATCTTGCTTGCTCTCATGCTGTGCTCTTGCCCCCTCTCCCAAGCATTGGGGAGAACTGTGACCTTGTGCAGTGCTCAAAAATGTGTGTTTTGGGGCACCACACGAGATCACGCCCCCCAAAGTGCTTTGAAGGGGCAAGAACACCGCATGCTACTCACCTGGGAGTGTGTCCTGGGACTCGACTATACAGCTGCAAATAAAACGTTTTAAGTGTGTTGTAAAGTGCAATATATGACACTAGATGGCGACAATGAGCTATGGCAAATTCAATATATTTTTCAAAACGTTTTTTGAAAAAGCATTTTCACAGCATTATTTATATGCGTGTAGATTCCACCCTGGTATCAGTCAGAAAAAGTTGGGTGGTATGTCATTGCAGACAGTGCTGAGGGTGGTGGATTTATGGTTTGTCTTGTCATAAGGCAACTTCCTGTGTTCTTATTTTGCTGAGAACTCTAGTCTAGAGACATGGTGGTGCCTCCATTTATTACTGGACTTCAACTCCCAACAGCCCCCACATTGTCTGGCCTTGTTCTCTTCCCTTGCCCTAGGAGTAGGGCAGAAGAGCAAAGGATGCCAGTTGTGGAAAGAAAGTGCAGGTGTGTGGCTGCCATCTAGGAATTACTGGATTTGGGAGTTTTCTCCTGGCTTTGGGCGTACCGGGGGGGGGGGGCACCTGGCCCCACAGATCAAGCACAGTGGTACCTCGGGTTAATTCCTTAATTCATTCCAGAGGTCTGTTCTTAACCTGAAACTGTTCTTAACCTGAAGCACCACTTTAGCCAATGGGGCCTCTCGCTGCTGCCACCGCGCTGCCACTGTGCAATTTCTGTTCTCATCCTGAAGCAAAGTTCTTAACCCGAGGTACTATTTCTGGGTTAGCGGAGTCTGTAATCTGAAGCGTATGTAGCCCGAGGTACCACTGTAAATCAGTGAAAATAACTGAGGTTCTTCCCCCTAACATTAAGCCTGCCCCCTATCATCAATCCTGGCTATGCCCATGCTCCTGGTCCAGATTTTTCTTCTTCTACATGCGCAAGACAACTATAGGGCTAAGTCTCTGCTACTCTGAGAGAGAGAACTTCACAAAATCCCATCACCACCAGGCAACACAGCTTCTGCTTCTCATCAGCCTTGCTTTGTGACAACGGCATGTTTCTGCTCTGTTTCTGTACCACCAGCAGAGTTCTGGGGTTGCAAGCCTTTTCCTTCCTTCCTTCCTTCCTTCCTTCCTTCCTTCCTTCCTTCCTTCCTTTCTGCTCAGTTGGCGGTAGATGTGGAGTTGGCATTAATCATAGGCTGAGGCAGTTGGGCTCCCTGGGAAGTGCAGCCACACAGCAGCAGGAGAAGCTGTTGCAAGGTGAAAATGCTGATCCACATGGATGGTGCAAAGAACAGCTGATGGTGGATAATGGATGGTGTGTCAGGGCTGCACCAATCCCCCTACTTCTTTCAACCTATCACAGGCAGGCAGAGCTTGGCGCTCACAGTTAACCCTTTGCACCCTCTCCAACTGCTGCTATTTCCCAGGGACCGTCCCGGTTTTCTAGCATCTGTCTCTGGTAAATCATTGTCTCCTTTTCTCTCCTTTTTGCCTCTGTGGGACGAATTTGGGAATGCCCTTTTTAAAACGTTGATAGTGTGTGCACATGTGCACTAGAGTTTGCTTGCTTCCCCACTTCCCCATAATTGCTTACCTAAACAGGAAATCCTGGTGAATACAGTGGTACCTCAGGTTACAGACGCTTCAGGTTACAAACTCCACTAACTCAGAAATAGTACTTCGGGTTAAGAACTTTGCTTCAGGATGAGAACAGAAATCACGTGGCAAGGCCCCATTAGCTAAAGTGGTACCTCAGGTTAAGAACAGTTTCAGGTTAAGAACGGACCTCCAGAACGAATTAAGTTCTTAACCCGAGGTACCACTGTATCTGAGTTGCAACAATGGTGGCTTCAGGGTGTGTGTGTGTAAAAACTGAGGGGACAATTTCAGAAGCAAAATTCTTCCAAAGGCTCCTCTGGACGACCTGTTTGTTCAGCAGCCATCCTGATTTGCTGGCACAAAGCTTTTAAAAACATACGCAGAGGTTAGACTATGCGTTAGTACCCAGTGCTTGTTCCACACAGAGCAGACCATTGAAATGAACAGATAAGATCAACTTAAGGGTTTTTTTTTTCCATTTTCAGTGGGTCTTCTCTGAGTAGGATATGACTGTATGTTCAGTCTGTATTGAGCATTTGTTCTGATTTGTTTGCAGGGAGCTTTGACGGCAACGAGCATTTGCCCTGCATTCATCCTGATTCCCTTGCAGGGTGTTCATTAGGGTTATAACCAGCAGCAGAGGGGTAGGCAGCGGGTGAATCATTTGGGGCAGTGCAGAGCCTGCGGGCGCTCAAGCCACCGCGTCACTAGGAGAGATGCTTGGCTCGGCTGCGCTACAGGCCCCGCGGTGAGTGCATTTTGTCACACCCCTCAGTGGTGACACCTGGGGCGATCCACCCCCACTGCACCCCCTTCCTCTGCCCCTGGTTATAACTTTTTGACTTAAAAAATAATAATTCCTATATCATAAAGGAATGATCTTTCGCTTAAAAACACTTAAAAAAGGGACTAATTCTTCTCATTTGTGAAAAATATCACCCTGAAATGAAAAGTTGGAATCACCATATATCTAATGTTACTACTCAATGAAAATGAGTTCAAGAACCTGTCAAAAATATTGAAACCTTACAAAAAAAGCATTATGGGTATGGAGAATCACTGGAAGCCGGAGCCATCTATACTCCAGATACCAAGAAGTAATCAGTGCGCAGAACACACAATCAAAGTGATATGGAAACTTTATGGTGCTTGCAGCAGAAACAGAGACAAACTGCAACCTCGACTTATTCTAAGCAATAAGAAGTGATGTACAATGTACAAAACATTGTACAAGTATCAGAAAAATTGCAAGCTCTGTTTTTCCTGTATTTTAAAACATAATTATCATTATGATGTATAATTACATAATACATTATACGGTCATATATACAAAAATCAATTTATTGATTTTGGGGTGACCTTTTTTTCAAAAGATTTGGAAATTACAGTTCATTCCTTTGTTTTTAGGCAAAAATTCATCTAACTAAGCTACAGGAACATGAGGTTGTAAAAAAAGTTATAACCCTAGTGTTCATACACATCTTCCTATTAATCATTCATTCATCTCACACTTTTCAATGCATTTTGTTGCCATTTCCCTAACTGCAAAAAGTCTATTATTATTATTATTATTATTATTATTATTATTATTATTAGATTTGTTGCACCAGGGGGAAAGAGCCCCTTAATCTGCTTCAATTGCACAAGCCTAAATTTCCCAGTATGGACCTGAAGCTCTCCTGCAAAATAGTGACAGTTTGGAGGTACCCCAAATACTGGCGGTTTGGGTGGGTGGGTGTCATAGTGACAGCATTTCTTTTTTCTTCTATCTCCCCCATCTTTTATTTTCTTTTAGCACTTCTCAGCAGATGTTAACTGCAACCTGCTGTTAGCACTGTTTGGGACATCTATGTTGTGAGAACTGGTGGATTCTGAGAGATAAACGGACCTTCCAGGATGCTGCTTGCTGAGAGTGGCTGTGGTCTAGAGGTGTGGGGTGGGGTTGTTCCGAGAGTTAGATTGTCTCTAGGAGGTTGGTTAGATTGTCCATTTGCCAATGCTTGAATAAAATTCCTCAGATGAGACCAAGTGCAGATCTATAGCAAGCGAAAACCAGTAACCTTTAAGAGAAAATCTGGTTTTATGTGTTTATGTATCCTTCCTTGTATGGAATGGGAAAGCTGTGCTCCTTTATTCTCCCCTCCCGTGTGTGTGTGTGTGTGTGTGTGTGTGTGTGTGTGTAGCCAGCTTAGGCAAGTCCATTTCCCCCCTCCCCCATTTTTAGCCTGTGAGAGGGGAAATTGTATTTATATCAAGGCCTCATGGGCATATATAATTTATCAGGGTTTATTCATATTTGTAAACAAAATCCCTGTCATGAATTTTTGATGGAAAGCGAGACAATGGCTTTGGGAGACGGGATAAAGGGGGGGTTGGGGTGGGTTGTAGGTTTTCCATTCTGTCACTGAAATTTCTGAAGTGGGGGGAACAGTTAGATCACAACATATGAGGGGAAAGATGGGGGCGGGGAACCACCTTAAGCTGGCTTTCGATTTTGATGGGGGGGGGGCAAATTGGAACCTGCTGTGTGTTGATTTATTCTTAGAGTGTTGAAAAACCCCTTAGAGACATCCGATATAACAAGGTAAATAACAACACATCAAATCTCCCCTCTTGCCAATTGCGTGGCAGCCGTCCACGGACATCTAGGGTTAGGGAACAAACTACCAAGAATTAAATATGCATAAGCTTGCCTCTATGGACGGAGGGAGAGAAACGCTCAAAAGCCTGGGCTAGCAAGTAAATAAATAAATATTTTTGGGAGAAAGAGAGAAAGAAATATACCTTTGAATCCCATGAAACTAGCCACCTGCCCTATGCAGTCAAAGCACAACTATGTCACTTTAAACAGTCATGCCCCCACCCTCAAAAGAATCAGGGGATTGTTATATGGTGGGTAGGGCTGCCATATGTCTGGATTTACCTGGGGGGGCGCGAGATTTGTTCTGGATCTTAGGTAAGTCAATTGAAAAAATTGAGGTTTTCAAGCTCAACAACTTTTGGGGGGTCCTGGATTTTACTTTTGAAATATGGCAACCCTAATGCTGGGGGGTGGCATAAAGTCCAGAGTCTAAAATAGGGATAGGGAATCTAGGAGCCCTTCTGACAGGGCCGGCCCACCCATGAGGCAAGGTGATCCAGACGGGGCAGCAGACAGCGGCGTAGCTAGCCGCTCAGGTGCCTGGGGCAGCGCGCGTGCCCTACAGCTGGGGGCAGAATGAGCCACCCATGATGGCGGGGCAAGCTGCCCATGGGGTGGGGTGAGCCAAGGCAGGGCACGCTGTGTGGAGCCTCTCCACAGCCTCCCCCTCAATTGTAGGGCAGCTGAGGCGGTGGGCAGACGCAAGCCCTGCGCTGCTCGAAAAAGCAGCATAGAGCTTGCCGGGAGTCCACCCACCACCTCAGGAGAGACGTGTGGCTCAGGCCTGCTGTATGCCCCGCAGTGTGGTGCCCAGTGCCCCCCGCCTCACCTAGCTACGCCTCTGGATTAGGCAGATTTATGGAGGCAAGGGCTGTCGAAGGCTACTAGCCATAAAGTTGGAGGCAGCAATGCTTCTGGTTTCTGGAAATCACTCGAGGGGAGAGGGCTCCTGCAGCGGCGTAGGAAGGGACGTGCGGTGGGTGCGGGAGTTATTTATTCAAAAACACATATTTCTGCCATTTTGTCACCCCCCTCAGTGATGACACCCAAGGCAGCCTGCACCTACCACACCCTCCTTCCTACGCCACTGGCAGCAGAAACTGATGTAGATCTTCACTTCCCCCTTGTTCCTGGTGTAGATCTTCACTCAACCCTTATTCCCAGGTGGGGAGGTGGGGGTGCCATTCTGTGGTCCTCCTCAGGCGCCAAAATGTCCTCCACCAGCCCTGCCTTCAGATATTTTGAGGCTACGCTTCTCATCATCCCTGACCGCTGGCTATTCTGGCTGGGGCTGTTGGGAATTCAGCCCCACTCTGACTATATAGCAGAGGCACCAGCTTCTCAGGATGACTGAACAAAAAAAACTGAACAAAAAAAGGTCCCCTCAAAAAAACCCACCATGGTGGGTCTTCAAGTGCTTCAGCCCCTAGGAGCCAGTGCCTATGGTCTACAACTACCTAACTGCATCACTGAGGGTAGGGGCTTGATAGGAATCCGGCTAGCAGAGGAAGCAGGTATATTTTCTCCTGAGTGAGCTTAGAAGGAAGCAGTTAGGGATGAGATGCTCCTCTTGAATGCAAAGAGTTAGGGTTAGAGTCTTTATAGTGTCTTTGTAGGGTTAGAGGTTATAGGATAAGGCTCAAACGTGCCTGGGGGTAGAGGGACGGGGGAGCTGCCATCTACCAAGTCAGACCCTTGTGTCCATCCAGCACATCACTGTTAACACTGAGGGCTCATCCACAGTTACCTTTGCTTTGTGTTTCTAGTTATAGCTCAAGGCTTTCGAGGTCCAGGTCCAAGGGTTCGTTGGTTGGTTGGTTTTTGTTCTGATGCTTTCCCCATGAAAACCTGCTCTTCACCATTGCGGAAAACTCGAATTGCCTTTGGCTCTGATTCAGCGGTAAAGAGCGGGTTTTCCAGGGGAAAGCTGCGGGGCAAAAAGAAAAAGAAAAGTGCTCCGACACGGGTGGGAAAGTGCAGATCTTTGCCTAGGAAGCCCAGGGCAAAAGGCGGCAAGTGTGGAAGAGCCCTGAAGAGCAGCGATTCTGCAGGGTTTCGGGCAAGGCGTCTTCCCTGCCCTGCCTGGAGACGTTGGGGATGGAACCCGAGACCTTGCGCGCAGTCAGGGCTCTCCTGCTACGCTGCTGCCATTCCCCATAGGAAGGCAGGAGCGGGAGCCTGACAGAGAAGGGGAGCGTGGAAGAAAGAAACCTGGAACACCTCGCTCCTTGGGATAGGGGAAATGGAGGTGGCTGGTTCTCACGTTTCATTTTCATTTAAAAACAAACAAAAGCTATTAGGGGAAAGCTGCACCTGGCGAGTTTCTGCCTGCGGCGATGCTCAGCAGTACTTTCTGTGCCGGGGGCGGCGAGAGAAGGAAAGAAAGGTTTAGGGTTGTGGGTGCTGAGGGTTTGGGGCTACTGTGCAAGGGGCGGGGGAGCGGGGTTGGGGGTCACTACTCTTAGGCTAAGAGGTCAAGCGGGAAAGAGGTGACTCACTCCTGGATGTCTCTTGAGCTGCCGGGAGAATCTGCCCCTCAGAGGGGCGCCCTTCGCTCCGGGGCCGGGCTGGGCAGTTGCGCTGGCTTCCTTGCCTCCCATCTCCTCGGCTCCGGCGGCTCCACAGCAGCCCAGCGCGTCCCAGCAGCGTCTGCGCCCGCCTCCGGGACCCGCGGGGAGGGCGGCTGGGAGCGAGCGGGCGGGCGGGCGGGCGAGGGAGGCGCCGGGACCTCTGGAGGGAAGTTGGGGGACCTCAGGCAAAACAAGAGAGGAGGGGGAGAAAAGTTTCTTTGATTCAGCTGGTGGAGGTGGGGGTCTTCTTTTGAGGCCAGATTGTCTGCACGAGACCCTTAATGTCAGGTTCTGGGTTAGAGTCCCCTGTTGGGCAAAAGACTCCTGCATTGCAGGGGGTAGACAGTCCTATGATTCTTTGGGTTGATCGGTTCCCCGAAGGAGAAACTCCCGGGGCGTGGAACTTGGTGAGGGGAGGAAGTGGGGTCACCTGTTGCGTTTCTGCGGGCCAAGAAGCAGTTAAGAGGCGCAAGAGGCGCCCTTAGTGGGCGGCGCGAAAGATGCTCTTCGCGGGAGCTGGAGGCAAGTCCAGGTCCTGTGGGGCAGGTAGCTTAGAAGGTAGAACATGAGACTCTCAGTCTCAGGGTTGTGGGCCAAAAAGTCCCTCCTTGCAGGGGGTTGGACTAGATTACCCTTGTGGTGCCTTCCAATTATATGCTACTTCTAGGGAAACTTGCTTAGACTAGTGAAACCTGGGTAGACTCTTTTGTGGATGGTTTTGCAAAGAAAGAGGAGACAAAAGTTATTGCTTCTTGGTGTGAGCTGGTGGTGTTTCTCCCCTTCCCTTCACCTTTTTCTCATTCTCGTTTTTCTTTTCTTTTCTTCCCCCTCCCTTCATTAAATCAGGGTGGGGAGGGGAAGTAATGTTAGACACAACTATATGGCAAAGGGGGGGGGGTGGAGAGGCTGGGGAAAGTGTGTGCAGAGTAGGGACCCACTGTGAGAGAAGTTAAACAAAAAACCCTCACCCTTTTTTGCAATATGCTTGGGAGCCCCCAGCTTCTTTGGGCCCCTGCCAGTGTCCCACTTTGCTGGCTGTTAGCACCAAGATTGCCAAATGGCCCGAGGTTTGGGGGAGAATAGCTTGCCGTGTACCTATGTCAAGCACTCCAGGTGCTGAGAACTCCTGAGATACTGGGCCAAGCAACCTTTGGGAACCTCAAATGGCCTTCCTCTGTCAATATTCTGGTTTCAGCTCAGATCGTATAAATCTTTCACCTTTTACTAAAAATGGCCTTCCTCTGTCTCACTAGGCTCTGGGTTCTCCGAGTGCACAAGGATGCCTCCAGCTGCAAGACCAGAAAGAGGATGGAGGCTTGGAGCTCACATGAATCACCCACAAGGTTCATCCTGGGCCTAAAAGACTTAAGCCAGTGTGGTGTAGTGGTTAAGAGCGGTAGTCTCATAATCTGGGGAACCGGGTTCGCGTCTCCGCTCCACCACATGCAGCTGCTGGGTGACCTTGGGCTACTCACACTTCTTTGAAGTCTCTCAGCCCCACTCACCTCACAGAGTGTTTGTTGTGGGGGAGGAAGGGAAAGGAGAATGTTAGCCGCTTTGAGACTCCTGAAGGGGAGTGAAAGGCGGGATATCAAATCCAAACTCTTCTTCTTCTTCTTCTTCTTAACATGTGAATTGATCCTAAAGAGGCACAGAGCTGTTTCTGTGCATCTGGAAGATGCTATCACTGTGTGTGTTGGGGACCACAGCCTGTCAAAATCTATCCAAGCTGCCTACATGGTTCTCAAAATGTCATTCTCTTGAAATTAATTTCCTTGTTTGCTTCCCCCTCCTGAAGGGGAAAAAAGACACAGAAAGACAAAGCACTTTCCTGGGAGATGTGCATACATCTCTCCACCATAGAGCCGAGCTACATGTTACACTGATCACACAGCTTGCATGTAGCTTGGCTCGCTGCCTTGTCTGTGCTATGCACAGCCTTCAAGAAATGTACAATTTTTGTGACTGCGTCTTCTCCGCACCCCTTGCAGGGCTGAGCCGGGAATATTTGCCAAGGCCGACAAAATGCACGTCTCTCCACCATATGCCAGCCTGCAATCAATTTATTTTTCATACAAACAAAACGCAGGTATGTTTGCTGCTGGGTCCCTACACTTCACACCAGGCGAGGGTGACATTTATAACTGATGGGGCCATCAACCTGCATTGCTTTTACACACACACACACACACACACACACACACACACACACACACAGTGTTTCCCCTCGCTTTCCACCTGGCTTCTTGAATGGAAACAAAACTTTCCTTCATTAGCAGCAGGCTTGCTGTTGCTAGTAGAGACCGCAGAATCCAGTAGTTAGAGCAGGCAGGGGGCAACTAGGGCAGTTTGCATTCCAACCTTTGGCAAGGGATGGGATGTGAGCTATAAAATGTAATGAGATGGGATGGGAAAGCAGGATCCTCGGCCTTATTTCCTGCTCTTGTAAAAACTAGTGCAGCCTTCTTCCAGCTGGTGCCCTTGAGATGATGTTGGACTCCCAACACCCATCAGCTCTAGCCAGCAAGTCCAATGGTCAGGGATGATGGGCATTGCAGTCAAAAACATATTGCTAGAGTGACAGTGTGTTTGATGTTGGGATTTAGGGGGAGCAAAGAAACGGACAATGTGATACGTGGTAATTTCTCCCTAGTTGGCTCAGTCAGAGTGGAAATCTGATTGTTAGAACATAGAGATCCATGTTTTCTGCTCCCAGATCTGGATACGTAATGAAATATTTTGGCCAGAGTAAGGTGAGGCAGATTGAGTCAGCGCCAGGTTTGAGGGCCCCTGGGCAAAGTGTCAGTGGGGCCCAGTATCAGTGGGCCCTGGTGGACATAGCAGGCTGTGGTGGCACTACTCCCAAGCGGTGCTGGACAACTGGGTCTAGCCACCCTTTAAATTTCCCACAATGCCCCGGAGTGATGCCAAGACAGGAGCATTGTGGGAAATTAAAAGGGTGGCTTGTAGGGCTGGGCCTGATGCTAGTCTTGGGGCAGGATCATGATTTGCTAGCTTCTGCTTCAAGCTGTCAGAAAACATGGTGAGCAACAACTCCTAGGGGCTGGCTTTGACTTTAGGCAGAGTGAGGTGACCCACCTCAGGAAGAAGATTTTGGGGCATCCAATTGTCAGTTCTTCTGTTTATTTTTATGACCACATGGAACACTGTTTAGATAGGCAGCCCCCAAAATATCACGGGCCACCTCTGAATTCCTGGATTCTGTTGTTAGCTCTAGGATGGGAGCAAAGGACAAAGTCAGAAATGATCACAGCTAGACGGGTGAAGTGGCCAGACTGTTCAATTTAGACATGAAAGATGCCTCACATCACATCCCCTTTTCATTCACAAAGCGCACCAGATGTCCTTGAGCAACACATTGCCACTCAGCCTAACTTAGCTTGTGGATGTGTTGGAAAGCTAAATCATGAAGCACTTTCTAATGTGTAGTGAAAGTGCCATGATCTTTCTATATTGTATTGAGCTTGTGGTGGTGAAGCCTCTGACACTGATTGACTGAGCTAGTGTGATGGCACAGGATGTTCAGGGAATAGCTTGCAATTCAGCTTCTGTGAGGAAAGGAAAAGCTGTCAGTTTGGCTGAGTTGCTGTTGTTGTTTTAAATTACACAAGGGATAACAGGACAGGAAAGAAATCTAGGATATAGCAGAATAAAGGGGTATGGAGCTTAGAGTCAGGGAAGCTGAAGGAAGGCTACGGAACAAGCAATGGACAGAAAAGTGGAACCTATAGAATGAGCAGAGAGAATGAGGCTTGAGGAGAAGGGCAGAGGACACACGGAAGTGAGGGCAAGATAGAGATGGGAGGGTTGTTGTTTAGTCATTTAGTCGTGTCTGACTCTTCGTGACCCCATGGACCAGAGTACGCCAGGCACTATATGCCTGTTGTCTTTGTCCATGGAGTTTTCTTGGCAGGGATACTGGAGTGGCTTGCCGGTTCCTACTCCAGGTGGATCACGTTTGGTCAAAACTCTCCACTATGACCTGTCCATCTTGGGTGGCCCTGCACGGCAGAGCTCATAGCTTCTCTGAGTTATTCAAGCCCCTTCGCCATGGCAAGGCAGTGATCCATGAAGGGGGATGGGAGGGTAGGAGAGAGAAAGAGAAAGTGCTTTGAAGAAACTCCACAGTACTTAATATTTGATGACGTATCTATAAAAGCCATTTCCCAACACCAACATTCTGTTCCACCCTATTCGCCCAACGTTTGTCATACTTCAAAGTGACCAGGAAACTGGATCAGGACTCTGCAGAGAAGAGTACGCTTAATGTTCAGTGAATTTTATACAGGGCAAAGTAGATGGGATCTTACCAAGAGGGTGTAGTTAAATAGGGGGCAAAGCCAGCTTCTTCCCCCAAACACTGAGATACTGGATGCAGAGACAACAGGTTTAGCCCTGAGACTTCCCTGTGTTCCTGAGGGCACCCTGTTACATTCTTACTGCATAAATGAATGGTTGTTTTTACCCCTGTTGACAAAAATCAAAGGACACAATGGGTAGCCCAGCCTCACTGCAGCAAACCTGGTTCTTGTACTATATGAGCCTTCATTCTGTGAGCATTTGCACACACTAACCATAATGCTGCCATTTTGCTGCTACTGATGATGATGATTAGTAAAACAAAATAGGCTATATCTGGCAATAATGGAATGTTCTGATAAAAAGGTGGAGAAAATTGAGTTATGTGCATTTCCAAGTTCTCGTATCAGCCATATATAATTGTGTATTTAGGGCTGGTTCACACATGCACAGGTACCACTTTTGAGGTCCAATGAAATGTGGTTGGATTCCCATTAGCCCCAGCCATAATTGTCAATGGTCAGGGAGGGAGGATGGGAGCCATAATCCAGCAACACCCACAGGGCCACAGAATCTTCCCTCCTCAACCTAAATCCCCTTCTCTTGCGCCCACAGCTGCATCAGAGTTACTTCCCTGTGCCACAAGGAAGTTCCCTGCACTGGCAGAGGAAGAGGAGTGCGGGGGGAGCGCCACGCCCCCAGGATGCGCGCCTGCCCCACCCTGCCTGCTGTCCGCCCCCCTGTGCCAGAGCATGAAGCTCTGCCACTGGTTCCCTGTATGTTTGGACTAGGCTGATCACCTGGCTTTTTCCCAGCCAATTGCCACTCCTCCAAAAGGATGGTCAGATGGTAATGAGTCATGTAATGAGCCCAACCCGTATTCTTGTGCATTGTCACATATACCATAGCCGTATGGGGCTACAGCAGGAGAAAGCTGTTCCTAAGCCTCTGTGGGTCAGTTAGAAACAGTCCTTGATTAGTGTCATAGCAAAAGTCACCTCATCACTAAGGCTGAGTTCACAATCCTGTTTCCTGTGCACTCATTGTGTTTCCAGTGCTAGGCTTTTAATCCATGTTCACAACACATTTTCCAAAAATGCATATGTCTCCTGTATATGTATTATAACAATAAGATCCTGCTGTTTTTGCATTGTTTCTCCAACCAGTTTTATAATGATTGAAGTCCTTAAGCCATTCCCAATTCTTCTAATTCTTCTCTATACAAGGTATGAACACCTCTGCATAGGGTAAAGACATCCTTTCTCCATCAACACCCCCTGATGTGTACACAAAAAGAAATTAATTGCAGCCCTGCTGATGGGAACAGCTGGGGGGGAGCTGTGAAACACTTCCCCCTCCAAAACCCAAGTTCACCGTGGTCTAAGTTGGTAATGTGAACACCCGCTAGCAGTTACAGGGACATCATCTTGAATTACTATTTAGACAACGGTGATCTGTTTTCATCTTCTGGATAAAAGCTGAATGAATATGTGGACAACTTCCACCAAAAAAGTATTGGCTGTGTGGTGTGTTGCTAGTTGGAAGATAAGAGACTTCTGTCTGGGTGCTTGATCTAGGAGGAGTGATTCTCACCTGCAAGCCACTGCTTGACTGCTACAGTCAGATTGAGCTGAATATGCATGTCTGAATCCACCCCAAATCTTTCCCCTGTTGCTTTTTTGGTCTTTGCATCTGTGGCCCATGGTCACTATTGTCATCCATCCAGATGAATAGAAGGCAGCAGAGGTAAGGAAAGTTACTTCCTTCTTAGGTCATCATCCTCTTCTCCTTCTGTTTGTCTCATCAGCATTTGATCTCCTTTCTTCTCCCCTCCCCATCCCCTTCTTTTTTGATAAATGACATAATACGCAAATTACATTTAGCCATGCAAATTTTCCTGGCAGTAACAGATGTTGCTGTGCATATGGAAAACAGCTATTTGTATCCATTTACTCTTAACAAAAGATTTGTAGATTGACAGAATGTGTGCCTGAAAGGAGGGCTGTTAAACTATTATATGAGCAAGGAACAGAGGCCTGGTTTGGCTTGAAACGGAGCTTTAATTAGTTTTTTTAATATTCCGTGTAGCGGTTGGATAATATCTCCTAATGGGTATTTAGAATGAGATGAGAGAGATGGGGGGGGGGCAGGTAGAAGGCACAGATAACAGAGCAGGAGCATGTGCTGTGCCTGTTCCCATCGTGGGGGCATATCACAGATCATCTGTTAGATGCACATCACTAGTGGACATGTGCTAGCCAAGGACACTGTGCCAGGCAAGGTCATATTTGGTTCATGCCTAAATTTTGAGTGACGACTTTGTTTCCCTGTCAAAAACCCTAGACTTGGACCCTTCTTTTCCATTTCTCCTTGTGTCCCAAAAAACACCCCTCCCAAAAAAACCTCCCTCTGATTTCTCTGTAGCTCTCATGATAGAGTTGGGAGGGGGAGGCTGGTTTACTTGAGGCTGGGAAGGGCTTGATCAGGTCTAGCTGGGGTGGTAAGCCTTTCTGCGGGCTGTACTACTTCAGACTGACTGCCTGGGTTATATATATTCTATATACATAGAAATGTAGCATGTCCAGGAGAAGGCTAGGCTAGATCCTGCCTCTCAGATATCTATTTTTCTATTTGGAGAGGGCAGGGAGGGTTGTATGGCGGAGCATTTAATCATGTGGACCCCATTTATAGCCTGAAGTGGTACATCCCAGATACAGGTTTACCATCTCATTGAAGGCTTACACAGCAGTTACATGTAATATCTCCCTCCCCTATTTTTTAAAAAAAGATTATGGAGATGCTTCTGTGGTAGGCTGCAAATGTGATTGGAACAGCCATGGAGAGGATTTCCCCTTATGAAAACTGCCCTCCCAAAGCTGCTACTTATCTTCTCTCCCCCGGTGGTGAAGAGATGCCGAAGAAGGACTGGGGGGAGGGAAGAGTCATGTTGGGTGAAATACCAGTCCCACCCTCTGCTTTGCCATCGCCATAGTCTCCAACAGCCCTGAAAATGTCAGGACTGTCAAAAAAACCCTCAAGCCATCATGGCTTCTCACTATGTCATGCAGAGTCCCTAATTCTGCAAGTGGGGAAAGGGAGTGGGGCAGGGTGGGGGCAGGAGGCCTGGCCCCTCATGGTGGTGCAGTGGGACTCACAGGGAGGGGAGGGGCAGGGGACCAGGTGCTCCCACTGTGCTCTTCAGGGGGGACGAGGCAGCAGCACTGATGTATTTTCATCTGAGGAATGTTGGATGGTATGCATCTCCTACATGCAGGAAGACATGTGCCTGCATCTCTCAGATCTGCTTGGTCCTGGAGAAGCAGGCCTCCAAGGAGCAGAGGGAAGAAATGTTTAACTCTGGAGATAAGAGATGCTCTGACAGGGAGTGATTTCATGTATATTGCATGTGGAACCAATATGAGGGCCTCCCAGATGTTGGTGGACTCCAACTCCCATCATCCCTGAGCATGAGCCATGCCTTCTGGGGAGTCTAGGAGTTGAAACCCAACAGCATCTGTAGGGCATCATGTTGGCTAACCATTGGGTATGTTTGAGATGTTTCACAGCAAGGTTCAAATGCCTGCTCTCAGGTATATGTAAGATTAAGTTGCAAGAAAGCAATGCATTTTGAGAACTTTTTTTTGTGGTTGTTTTTTGAATACCTCATAATAACCCAGGGTGCTTTGGGTGGGATTCATACACATACTGGCCAATTCAGGTTGCGCATTTATCGTTGATTGGAAGGTTTTGTGCAATAAACCTGCTTCTCCCAAAAGCCTGGGCTTCTTGCAATAAGGAAAGTAACGGGTAAATGCACTGAAAGGCATAGGATAATGTTCGTGTGACACATCATCACCTAACCTCTCTGCAAACATCTGAATGTTCATTACATAGCTGGTGGCGTGCAATCTTTCTGCAAACCGATCGAGTTGGATGCTCTGCAAACAGGTTGTCTGATAGTGCCCCCAGACATATAGATACTCCTGAGGAATTAATGGTGTGGGGAGTCAGTAGCACTGAAGACCCACCCTCTCTCAGTGACGCTTCCTCTAGCTAGTATGCTACTTTCTCTGCTGTGAACTGTCCTGAGATATTTGGATGGTGAAGGGTGGTATACAAATTTAAGAATTAAAAAAAATAAAAAATCTCTCAGCTGCTTGTTGGGAGGTGTGTGAGTGTATGCTGGTGTTGACCTTTAAAGCCCTAAACGGCCTCGGCCCAGTATACCTGAAGGAGCGTCTCCACCCCCATCGTTCTGCCCGGATGCTGAGGTCCAGCGCCAAGGGCCTTCTGGCGGTTCCCTCATTGCGAGAAGCAAAGCTACAGGGAACCAGGCAGAGGGCCTTCTCGGTAGTGGCGCCTGCCCTGTGGAACGCCCTCCCATCGGATGTCAAAGCGATAAATAACTACCTGACATTCAGAAGACATCTTAAGGCAGCCCTGTTCAGGGAAGTTTTTAATCTGTGATATTTTAGTGTATTTTTGGTTTTCTATGGAAGCCGCCCAGAGTGGCTGGGGAAACCCAGCCAGATGGGCGGGGTACAAATAATAAATTATTATTATTATTATTATTATTATTATTATTATTATTATTATTTATGTGGGGTGGGACAATTGCAGGAGAAAGGCAGGCAAGTTTTTAGCCTTTTCCAGTTGTGACCTCCCTAATGACCACATTGAAAAGGGCATCTCTCAGAAGCAAAGCCTGTTTCCTGGGACAGAGGTGGGGAGGCAACTGGGAAAACTGAAAGTCTAACTGGAAAGGATTGGTGGTCACCTGCCAGTGCCTTGGATTTCTACCCCACAGCTGTTCTAATGATAAGAATAATCACCATAAAGCCTTTGCATGGTTCCTCCATGGAGGCAGGTGGCATTCTGTGGCAGGGTCTTCTCTGTTGTGGCTCCAGCTTTGGAATCCTTTCTGAGGGAAGCTCCCCTGGTACCAGCTCTGCTTTTTTTGTAACGCCAGGTTACAAAACCTTTCCTATTGGCCAAGGCTTTTTGGTGTGCTTCATCCCCAGATGAAAGTTGAGATTCCCAAGAAACCAAATTCAGCCATTATGCTTTGTCCATACATACAGGATTGTGGATGACCGATCACTCTACCACCACCATGTTTTCTATGCATGGCAGTTCTCTGGTGCACATGGAATGCCAGACGCAATCGTTGAAAGAAGAGAGAATGTGGTTGAGGTTAGAATGTGTCCACCCCCCATACCGTTTTTCATGCTTCTCCCCATGCTTCACTATGGTTCCTCCCCTGCCATTTAAATCATGGACTCCCTCATCTGTCTTTCCATTGTGATTCGAATCTCTATTAAATCTGACGCAAGTGTTGGCTCACTTTTGCCAGTGGTGTTCATTGCAACCCACTGTCCCTTCTTAACTAAAAATGAGAGCCGCTGCAAGTCACACCCTCTACAGGGTGTCTGAGAGCTGGTTGGTCATCTATTGCTATGGGAAAGGCACTCTGTACGTGCTCAAATGCAGTCTCTTCCTTGTTGAATCACATATCCCAAAGATGAATGATGGTACAAATGGGTCCTGAAGCAAAGCCCTGGATGACCCTGGGTTCAAAATGAACCATGTCCATGTGTCTCCCATGCCCAGTTATTCAATTCCTCTGCTTTCTGAATTCTGGACTGATTCATACCTGCATGTAACACCATTCAATTTCTCTGTACCTTTAGTGACCACTGTGCAGCTGAATGTGTGGACTGACTCCATTAAAAAAAAAGCATTAGGCAAGGAAGTTGACTCTTACTCAGTCCATTGGTCCATTTAGCTCAGGACTGTCTACACTAAGGGGAAGCAGCTCTCGAACCCTATCTGACTGGAGATACAAGGGACTGAGCCAGGGACCTTCTGCATGCAGAGCAGGTGCTTCGCCACTGAGCTATGGTCCCTCTCTGCTGTCTATGGTGTTAGATCTGTGATGGGCTATTCACACATGCAAGTAATTTCCGGATGTTGCAGCTGTCGTCTGGCAGCCAGTATGCATGTGGGAAACAGCTCTGTCATGGGCTATTCACACATGCAAGTAATTTCCGGATGTTGCAGCTGTCGTCTGGCAGCCAGTATGCATGTGGGAAACAGCTCTGTCATTTCACTACGGTCCCCGCCTCTCCTTTCCCTTCCCTTCCCTGCAGACCCTGAATATCTCAGCCTGCAACTCCCCCCTTCCACCATTATTCCAGCTCTGCCCACATTTCACCCCCATCTGTATTTATAGCCCCCAGCAACCCGCCCCCATCCTTCCGTCTTCCCGCAGCCTTCCCCCTGCATGCGCTGTTATGCTGATGCGCCTCCAACCTGACCTCATTTCTTCCAGCAAGTCTAAAAAGGACAAAGGGGAGAACTTCTTGGATGTGCATGGAAATAAATAAACAAAAACTTGAATCCCAGCCAGCAGCGCCGTGTAGAGCCCTTTGTTGATATAATTAGAGTTTTGAAATAGAATTGATCAAGTGCCACTCCCAAAGACAAATTGCATCCTTTCTTCCCCCGACGCAGCTCCCGCGCTGCAGAGACTGGGCTTTAGCAATCATCGGAGTGCAGAGCAATCTTTCCTTTTACTTGAAAAAACATGATGGGCAATATATCGGGGGTGGGGATGAGGTGCATATATCTTTGCTCTGGCGGGTGTACTTGCCAACTGCGGGGGCTCGTATAACTTCCCCAGGTGCTGTGGAGCTCTTCCTAATTGATTGGCTGAAAATATATACACCTTTGGGGGATAGAGTGGAGTCCTGGGGAAGGGGAGCATTAATATCCCCCTTGTTTTGTGTATATGCATGTGTAAAGAGCAAAGCTTGTGCAAAGCAGGGCGTGGGGCTCCCCCCACCCCCAGTGCATTTATTCGGTTCTGGAATGAGTTTTGATTTCTTGTTCTTGCTTATTTGGTTTTATTTATTATAACATGTATAACTTTTCATCCAAGGTGCTCAGGTTGGCATGCTTTGTTCCCCTCCCTTCCCATTTTCTTCTCACAACAACCCTGTGAGGTAGGTTAGGCTGAGAGAAAGAGAGCAGCCCAAGGTCATCCTGTGAGCATGGTGGCCGAGTGGGGACTGGAACCTTGGTCTCACAGGCCCTGGTTTGATGCACTATCCACTGTGCCACACTGGTTATATGATATAGGGGCTTTCCTTCCTAGGAGTAAAGGTTAGTTAACCAGTCTGCTTCCCAGTAGTGCCCCATTCATAGCAGTTCACCCATAAATCTGTTCTGTCAATCAATCTATGGTTTTTAAATTTTGTGTTTAAATATACATTTCTACATTTCTCAAAATATTTAAATAACAAAACCCAAAACTTATTCTGATTCAGCAGATAGCTGCACTGGAATATGCATTTTTAAGAATGTGTTTTTCGGCAGAGAAGTGCATCAGAACTGTAAAAATGTTGCCAGAGAACTAAATTCTGGGTCAATTAGTATCAGATTTTTTTGGGGGGGGGGAACCCTCCCAAATTCCTCCTTTGGGGACATTTGCACAGAGGCTAACACTACTATTTCTTGTGAATGGGAGAATCTCTATGAAAATTCCTCAACGCTTCCCTCCAGGGGCCATTGTAGGATCAGCAAGAGGCTGCACACTCTCCATGGCTTTTTAGCCAGAGGGCATCCCTGAGCTGAATGCGTCTGTCTGTCTTGGCGAAGAGGCACCCTACCTGCCAGGGCTGCAACTGTGCTCTTGTACAGCTTCCATTCATTTCAATAGGGCTTATGCAAAAGAAGTATACAGATAACAGTGTGCGTTACTTCCCTTTCTTCCAAGGTGCACCAAACCTGCCATATGACAGAATTCCTGCATCTTGCCTCTTGGTAGGGATGGTTCTGCTGTTTAAATCATCATCATCATCATCAACAACAACAACAACAACAACAACACACATACACAAAAGCCAGTAGACTTGTATATGTTTATTACAATGATTCCATAATTTATTATAACTGTGGTATGCACCCCACCTCCCCAAATTAAAACTGGAGAAACACTTTATTTGTCCCTTGTAGGGAGTGGGATATTTTGCAGCCTCTATGAGTAACATTTTAATGATTCTCAGTTGCTATAAGAATCACCATTCTGGGCACAGTAATAAACGCCAACTTCAACTCCTTGAAAGATTCCATCAATGGTGTCTCCGAAAAATTTTACACATCACTTGGGAAGACAGGCAAACGAATGTCAGTGTACTGGAAGAAGCAAAGATCACAAGTGTCAAAGCAATGATTCTTCAACATCAACTTCGTTGGACTGGTCATGTGGTTTGGGTGCCTGATTATTGTCTTCCAAAGCAGCTACTCGATTCCTAACTCAAGAATGGAAAGCAAAATACTGGTCAACATCAAAAGAGGTTTAAAGAGTCTCTCAAGGCAAATATATATATAAGTGTAACATAAGTACTAATAACTGGGGAACACTGGCCTGCGAGCACTCCAACTGGACATCAGGGGTGTCATGGACTTTGAAGAAGCCTGAGCTCCAGCCAAGGAGGAGAAATGAGCTAGGAGGAAGGCATGTTTGACAAACCCTCACTGCGATCAACTCCCGCCCAGAAACCTATGTTCCCACTGTGGAAGCATGTGTGGATCCAGAGTTTGCCTCCACCGTCACTTACGGACTCACTGTTAAGACCGTGTTCATGGAAGACAAATTTACTTGGCTATGAGTGATCGCCAAAAAAGAAAGAGACATAGGGAACTGCCTTATGCAGAGTTGGACCACTGGTCCATTTAGCCTAGTGTTATCTGTCCTAACTGGCAAGGACTCTCCAGTGCTTCTGACAGCAGCCTTTCTCAGCCCTGTGCGGACATGCTGCAGATCAGACCTGGGGCTTTCCACATGCAGAGCATGAGCCAAGAACTGAATTATCCAGCCTCACTGGAGGCTGATGGGAAGAAAGCAAGACAAGAACAATGAATCACACAGAGACACAGCAGGCAGCATCCAGAGCGGATTAGTGTACTGAGATCACAAGAGCCTATAATGACTTAATGAGTTCATTTCTCATGGCACACTAACAGTTTTCCCAGATCTGGAAACAACGCTTCCATGATAACAAACTTGATTCATAAACTATTGGGGAACCATAACCAAGAGTACTGCACAGATGTTTCTTTTGATTTTCATCCATCTAATCAATTCGTTTATGAGACCCATTTGTGCTCGGCCTGCCTCCTATCAGCCATCTGTATGTTTATTTTGCTCAGGACCCTCCCAAAATGGCAGTCGCACACTGTACAATCTGCTTGCTCCAAGTGGAACCTTTGATAAGGTTTGCTATTTCCCCGCCACAATAGTTTGCAATAATTTCCCATGCTGTTGTGCAGGAGAATTATTTTCTTGGGGGTGGAGGGGAGAGGTAACCTTTTTATACAAGCATCTCTGCCCTTAAACATTTTACTTAGACACAAGCCACACACCCTTAATCATATACGGTACCAGACACCCCCCCCCATTTGTCCACCCTTCCAAACTACCAGGCTGGGAATCAATCCCTGTACATGAGAGCCTGGCAAAATCCACGCATTCACCATATCAGATAAGTTTCCCCTGCCATTCCAGGTGAGCTTTGATATGAAAGGTGATGTCAGTGATTGAGGCAAGTCTTTGGTCAGAGCTGGGCTTCATCCTGGTGATAAGTGTGGGGCAGTAGCATTGATGGAGATATTGAAACTGCCCCTGTAAATTGTGAGAAGCTCAGACAATTTATTCCAGAGAGGGGATCAAGGGAAGAAAGAGGACTGTGCAGTTTAGGGATAAAAGGAGTGGCTGAATATCAGCATACTTTCATCTAGGTGCTTCAACAGGTGATTTATAATGGAAAGCGGTACCTGTGTGGGATATAATTGCTGTATCATTAAACTAGGACAGGGGTTGAGAACCAATGGCCCCCCACAAGCTCCCGTGAGCCCCAGCCAGCACAGCCAGTGCAGGATTTAGGGTAGTGTGGGTGGTTCCCCTGCGCAGGGCACTGAGCCAAGGGGGCGCAGCAATAGTAGTAGTAGTAGTAGTAGTAGTAGTAAAACCTAGATTTATATGGGTACCAACTCAGAGTTAGGCCCATTGAGAACATCCATAAAAAACAATGGTACCAAAAGGAATTATTGTGAGAATAAAAAATATTTGTGGGGGTGGGCGAATATTGTCCTCAAGGCTTCATAGTACCAAAGCCCACCTCTGATGGCTGACAATGAAGGGTGATGGGAGTTGTAGCCTAGCAACCTCCACTGGGCTACAGGTTCTTCCTCCTTGAACTAGGGGTAGGATTGTATCGGAAGTAGACAGGTATCTTATAAAGGCAAGGAGGGAGTACAACTTGTGTAAGCTTTCCCGCCTTTTTGAATGGGAAGGGTTGGAAGTACCGTGTTTACTCGAGTCTAATGCGCCATCAAATCTAATGGGCACCTCAATTTTCAGAACCTTGAAACCAAAAGAAGTATTTGCTGGCGAATGTAAATGTGCCATCGAATCTAATGCACACCTTAATTTTCGCAACAAAAAAGGTGAGCATTAGATTTGAGTAAATATGGTATATACACACAGTTCATAGGATTGCCAGATCCCTTGAGGATGCAGTTTGTAGGATGGAGAGCCACTCCTTTGAGGGCTTCAAAGCACATAATGGTTTCTTCTCTGTTCATTGATTTTTCTAGCCCGGACATGCATGAGCTCTGCTTGAGTAAACTTTTTTGCTTAAGGTCACATTCACAGGAGCACATGGTGAAGATTATCTACCCCTTATAATCTTTAACTGCCCTCTTGAAATTAGAGTTGGGTTGTTAGAAGAGTATATTCTACACACTCCCTCTCAAAGCACGGGTGAAACAGAGATTCTAATATCCATTTGTGTGTTTGTGAATAAGAGTTTGGAGGTTATCAGAATGATTGAGTGCAACTTTATTGCATTAGCCACAGGCTAAAGCAATTTACCAAGTTTTTTAAAAAATACTGAAGATAAACATAAAAAGTAAAATAGAACATCCATATGAAATCCACAGATCTTATGCCCAAATAGTAAGTAATCATATATAGCTAAATAGTCCAGTAAAATAAACTTAATGAACCCTAGACAGAAAAACACATAAGGGGCACAATCCAAGCAAACTTTAATAGTACATTCCATTTCATGTTTACTCAGAGGTAAACCCTAGTATTCATAAACCTGCAGTCTTTTTGCTATGTTGTGCTTTGATAATTTTAGGCAGCCCAGGACCTCCAAACATTCTGCTCAGGCTTGTGTTTCAGAGAGGTCACTTCGGTGATGTGGTCCAAAGGAAAGCAGGGCAATATGTTTGGCACCAGCTTGGCTGCAGGAGTTGCTGGAAGGAGGCACACAAGACTACAATTTCTATAGAATGGAAAGCCATCTCATCATAGTGGGGAAGACTGTGATCAGGTGAGCTGTGTGCTTGCTCAGTCTGCTGTCCAGGTGCTAACTAACCATTTGAGGCAACTTCAAGGCTCCGGTTCTCCATTCTTAGGGTTCTTTTATCTTTAAACCAGATTTGGACCAGGTACCCCCTCAAACAGAAGACTGCCAATAGCTATAGGGCATATTATTATTATTATTATTATTATTATTATTAATAATAATAATAATAATTTTTATTTATATCCCGCCCTCCCCAGCCAAGGCCAGGCTCAGAGCGGCTTACAAGCAATAATAAAAACAAGTTAAATGATTACAACTTAAAAACAAAATTAAAAATACAACATTAAAATATTGAAACATTAAAATATTAAAATGTAGCCTCATCGCAGGAGGAGAAGGAAAAGAGAAAAGAAAGAGAGGGAGGGAATCAAATTGGCTCCAAGCCAAAGGCCAGGCGGAACAACTCTGTCTTACAGGCCCTGCGGAAAGAAATCAGATCCTGCAGGGCCCTGGTCTCATGAGGCAGAGTGTTCCACCAGGCCGGAGCTAGAGTTGAAAAGGCCCTGGCTCTGGTTGAAGCCAATCTAACTTCCTTAAGGCCCGGGACCACTAGGGTGTTGCTATTTATGGACCTTGAGGCTCTCCGTGGGGCATACCAAGAGAGGCGGTCTTGTAGGTACGAGGGTCCTAGGCCGTGGAGGGCTTTAAAGGTCAAAAGCAGCACCTTAAATCTGATCCTGTACTCCACTGGGAGCCAGTGCAGCTTGAAAATGGGTGAATATGCTCCCATGGCAGAGACCCCGTGAGGAGCCTCGCTGCAGCATTCTGCACCCGCTGGAGTTTCTGGGACAGCTTCAAGGGCAGCCCCGCGTAGAGTGAATTACAGTAGTCAAGCCTGGAGATGACCGTCACATGGATCACTGTGGCCAGGTTGGGGCGGGAAAGGTAAGGGACCAACTGCTTGATGCGGCGAAGGTGGAAAAATGTTGCCTTGGCTGTTGCTGTAACTTGCGCCTCCATGGAAAGGGAGGCGTCAAGGATTACACCCAAACTCTTAACAGAAGGCAATGGCACTAATTGGGCCCCCGCAAGAGAAGGGAGTTGGTCCCTCATCCCCATGCCATCCCGACCTAGCCATAGGACCTCTGTCTTCGAAGGATTTAGTTTCAATCGGCTCCCACGAAACCATCCAGCCACAGCTTCCAAGCATCTGGTCAGTGTGTTCGGGGCCGAGTCGGTGTGGCCATCCATCAGCAGATAGAGCTGAGTGTCATCCGCATATTGGTGACAACCCAGCCCAAAGCTCCGGATAATCTGGGCAAGGGGGCGCATAAAGATGTTAAAAAGCATCGGGGAGAGAATTGCGCCCTGCGGCACTCCGCACACCAAGGAGTGGCGCGACGACATTTCCCTCCCTAGTGCCACCCTCTGTCCCCAACCAGAGATAAAAGAGCACAGCCAGTTACGGGCTATGCCCTGTATCCCCACGTCTGCGAGGCGATGGTCCAGAAGATCATGATCGACCATGTCAAAGGCTGCTGACAAATCTAAAAGGATCACCAGTCCTGACCCGCCTTGATCCAGCTGTCTACGGAGATCGTCTGTTAGGGCAACCAGAGCCGTCTCGGTCCCAAAACCAGAACGGAAACTGGACGGAAATGGATCTAAAGCCGATGTTTCCTCCAGAAACCTACCAAGCTGTTCAGCAACCGCTCTCTCAATTACCTTACCCAGATATGGAAGATTAGCATTCTAAGCAAGGCAAGTGGGAGCAAAAGCCACAAACTTGCCACTAAGGAGCTCTGAAACATGTGAAGAAGGGTTCAACCTGTGCAAGGGGGCAACTTTAGTAGAAAGAACCCTTAGACCAGGCGTAAGGGGTTGTTATATAGAATTCTTCTCTCTCCTCTGCCAAATGGGATGCACAGAAGAACAGGTGTGCCACACAGTGGTAGCAGAGAAGCACAGGTGCAACAACTTGGGATAGCTTCTGGTACACCCAGGGGCAGCAGTAGAAGACAGATTTTCCAAGCTGCTGCATCTCAATCCGGACCATCGTGACTATTTATTAATTTGCAGCTCATGTTGACTTGAATGAACTCAATCCCATGTTGACTTGAATGAACTCAATATTTCTTTCTTCCACATACCAGGCAGCTGGGAGCCATTCATGCAAATGTCTTTTTTTCTGGGTGTGTGGCGATTGACTTTGATTCCCATTTGATGCAAGGTCACCTATTGACTCCAGTAATTTTGATTTCATTTTTTAAAAAAAACCTAATCAAAAGTGAGTTTGATGCTAGTAACGTATCCTTTTTGAAAACACACGAGAACAACGTGAAATTGAGTGGAATCCAGCAAAGCTTTCCAAAGGGCATGAATGCTAATGGAAGAAGGACTTGCATCTCTGTTGGCTAACTGAATGAAGGCCAGGGCGCTATGCTGAAATATATTTTACAGACACCCAACTTCGTACATTGTTATTGGAAGGCATGCTAATAGGAAATCTGTATGCTGACAAAGGAATAAGGCTGGGGTGCAGCATAGTTTCTGAAGCTGGGAGAACTTAAATCAGGGGGAACCAACATGATGCCCTCTAGATGTTCATGGAATCATAGAATCAACCCCCTGCAATGCAAGAATCTCAACTAATGCATCCTTGACAGACAGCCATCCAACCTCTGCTTAAAAACCTTCAAGGAAGGAGAGTGCACAACCTCCCAAGGGAGTCCGTTACACTGTCACACAGCTCTTAACATCAGAAAATTTTTCCTGATGTTGCTGACTACAGCTCCTTGACCACTGATCATGTTGGCTGGGACTGATGGGAACTGGAGTCCAACATATCTGCAGAGCCACCACGATGGCTACCAGCTCTTCCCATATTCACATTCCCAAATACTCAGATCAACGTCTGAGGCTCTGTTGGGCAGTACTGGTGGGGGGGCAGGCGGTACTTGGAGCAGAGCCTTTTTTAGTTGAGTCACCAGTGCCGTGGAGTGCCTTCCAAGGTGGGCTCAACTCCTGGCTCTTTGGCGCCTTGCTATTTGACGGCCAATGAAATCATGGCTGTTTCTGAAGGCCTTTGGGAATGATGCTGGCTCATAATGCTGGTTTTATTGCTACCTTAGCTTCTAATCTGTTTGGTTTTTTTTAAATACTGGCTGGTTCCCTCTATGTCCACAGCTGTACCCACCCTCAGTCCAAAGCTGCTCTTTCCACTTCTACTGTTCACCACTTATTTGCTGCCACCTGCTGCGAGAAGGAAATACATTGCTGCCCTTCACCTCTGCTTCATGGCTCAACTATCAGCAACAGGTACCCACCTTGCTGGTCCTTGGTTGTGCTACTCCTTCTTCCCAAAGAGCTGATATTCTCTCTCTCTCTCTCTCTCTCTCTCTCTCTCTCTCTCTCTCTCTCTCTCTCTCTTTCTCTCTCTGGGTGTTCCAGTCCTAGGCATGGAGACAGGAGCAGGGGAAGACAGCAAGCAAGGGAAGGAAGAGGCTTTATGGTGGATGAGCCTGTGCAGAATAAATTATTCAAATCAATACCATATATGCAAAATTGCTTATTTTGCATAAATGCCTTCAATTTGTATGCTGCATTCTGAGCTCAATATTTGATGTTCAGAAAGTGGATTTTCTTTTTCTTTTGCTGTTTCTTTTTTCTTTTTAATTCTGCTTTTGCACTGAGAGCAGTGAGGCACAAGGTGGAAAAGTGTCTGTAAGTGGTGGGCAGTCAAGGCAAGATGGTTAAAAGAAAGTGACTGGAGGTCAGGGAAGAGGGGCTACCTAATCACACAGTGCACAGGATCTGCCTCCTTAAAACACCAAAGAAGCTGCTTACAGGCCCTGCTTGACCAGTCTGATACAGCCCTCTGTACCAGTGAGAGTTATTTTTGTGCCAAACACTGTATTTCCTACGTGCAAAGTAACAGGCATCCGCATACCCTCCAACATTTCTCTGATGAAAATAGGGATGTCCTATTCCATAATAATAATATTAATAATAATAATTTTACTATTTATGCCCCGCCCACCTGACTGGGTTGCCCCAACCACACTGGGTGTCTTCCAACCTATATAAAAGCATAATAAAACATTAAACATTAAAAAAAAAACCCTTCCCTTCACAGGGCTGCCTTCAGATGGATCAGGGGTCAGATAGCTCCATACCCTTCAACATTTCTCTGGTGAAAACAGGAATGTTCTAAGGAAAAGCGGGACATTCCAGGATCAAATCAGAAACCAGGAAAGCTTCTATAAATCTGGGACTGTCCCTGGAAATTAGGGACACTTGGAGGATCTGCATTAGAAACCCGCAGTTGCAGACAGCAATGCTTCTTGAATATCATTTGCTGGAAGTCACAGGAGGGAAAAGTGTTGTGCTCAAATCCTGCTTGGTCACTATGAGAACACGATGCTATAGTAGATGGGCCATTGGCCTGATCCATCGGGCTCTTCTTATGTTCTTGAACCCCTTAATCCAGGCATGGCCAAACTTGGCCCTCCAGATGTTTTGGGACTACAATTCCCATCGTCCCTGACCACTGGTCCTGTTAGCTAGGGATGGTGGGAGTTGTAGTCCCAAAACATCTGGAGGGCCAAGTCTGGCCATGCCTGCAATCAGTAAGGAGTAGAAAGGACCATACTTGCTGTGCCGGATGAGAAGGTGGTGCAGTTGCTCACTATCAATCAAGGTACACTTGCACAAAAATGATGGTACAATACTGATAATAAAAGACTGGAATAGGGGAATAGGGTAGAAACCAAGGGGCCTCTGCATATTCCACTGCCCCCTCCTGCAGAGCTATAGCCTAAAAGAAACGAGTAATTATTCTGCAGTGCAAGTCATGGCCTTAAGTGCTCTCCAGCACGAGTAAATATTTGAATTTGATTTGTGCACCTGAAAGGGCTATGCATTCCCCTACTAAATGCGACGCTAACCATAAGCTTGTGCAGTCAGATCAATATCTCCTGGTAACAATAAAGCTGCAGCTCTGTCTCACAGTTGGACCAATTATATAGAGTAGCCAGCTCAGGTTTTGCCCTGGTTTCACAGCAATCAGGATCCGTCCCATCGCACTAATCTTCCCCAGGAACTCACTGGGTTATCTCTAGTCATCCAGTGCCCCCAGGGTCTTTCTATCTTGGCAGGGACTGCCACACGGCAGAGATTTACTGCCTCTGCAGTCGGGAGGCCAGAGGCATCAGGTCCTGGGGCCTTCATGATTTTCTTTACCTACTGCGGTTCCTGTATTTAACTCTGGCTGCTTTCCCGTTCTGTGAACCACTGGCAGAAACCCACAAGGTTCACGTAAACACAAGAATTTGCATGCGCAGACAGGAATGTCAACAAGATTTTCTGGGCCGCTGTATATGGATTCCCTCCCCAGCAATCTATTGACAAGAACTGCTGCTCATTCCAAATATAAAATGGAGAGGGGACAAAAACATACGCAACCTTGAGCTCCTGGGTGGGAAGGTAAGTTACAAATCTACGCCACCCAGCGCACAGTTAAACTAGGGCATATAGTCCAACAAATGGCTTTAAAAGAATATTAGACAAATTCATGGCTCCTAGCCAGAGGGGCTATGCTCTGTCACCATGGTCAGAGGCGATAATGCTTATTATTGTTATTGTTATTGCCATCATTTAATTATTTATTTATTTAAATTTGTATACAGTGGTACCTCTGGTTACGTACTTAATTCGTTCCGGAGGTCCGTTCTTAACCTGAAACTGTTCTTAACCTGAAGCACCACTTTAGCTAATGGGGTCTCCCGCTGCCGCTGGAGCACGATTTCTGTTCTCATCCTGAATCAAAGTTCTTAACCCGAGGTACTATTTCTGGGTTAGCGGAGTCTGTAACCTGAAGCGTATGTAACCTGAGGTACCACTGTACTGCCCCTCATCTGCAGATTTTAGGGCAGTTTACAACATAAAAATGCAATACAAAACACCAAATACATAATAAAAGCAAGAGCAAAAAACAGATCAATAACCCCCTCCCCCTTCTAGCAATACAAGTTGCTAGAAACTGTAACAGGCTTCTCATAGGTATCTGGTTGGCCACTGTGGGTGGAATTCAAAATGGTGCTATGTTAGTGCAAACACTGCAGCTTTCCAGATGGAACAGTCCTTCCTCTTCTGCCCACGTCCTATTTCAGGGGTTCTCCTGACACCCCCTTGCCAGGGGCATCAGGTATATGGGGCGCAAGGGGCTTTAGCCCCCCATATTTTGGGGCAGGTGGCTTTACCCCCCTCAATATTGAGGGGAGTGCCCCCCACTGCCAAGTGCCCTCCATGCATCCCAGCCCTTAGCCTGGGAGCCCAGGAGCCAGGCGGGGGCTGGGACAAGCAAGTGTGAAGATTGCCCTCCACACATCCCGCCCCCACCCGGCGTCACATGAGACGTCATGTGGCTGTGTCCCTTCAAAGGGGCAAGTCGGTGCCCCTGCCCCTCACAGCCAATTTTGGATGTGCCAAGAAGGTGCAGAAGCTCTCACTCAGGGCATTGATTCTTCACACACATCTCTCTTTCCTCCATCCAGGTAACTAAGAGGCATCATCAGAGTGCAAGGACACATTCCAGCCAGGCAAAACCATTTACATAAGGTGCAAAGTATGTGAGGAATGTGGCCTGGAAAGAGGCAGGGTCCCGTCCCCCCCCCCGTTGGAACTCATAGGAACTCAGTTCTGGCACCCTCAGGTGGACACCACTGCCATTCTAAGAGAGCAAGGGAGGCGTTCATGGTGAGTTCTGGCACCTCTCTTTCTAGAAAAATAGCACTGGGAAGAGGAAAGTGGATGGTCAGGCTGTGTGACCTGGGGAAGTCCTCATATGTGAGTGAGCCCTGGTGGTAGTAAGCCTGGCATACATGCTCAGATCAGAGCCAAATGGCTTGGCACTGCCATTATTTCTCACAATGCACTGAGGCAACAGTATGTTGGCTCCCAGACCAAACCAAGTGGCACTGATTGGAACACTGGCTTTATTTTTTTAAGGGGGAGCCTAGGTAGAGCTGTGTGATCCTAAGAGCTCCCTCAGAAGTTCTTATTCTGATGTTGAACCTACCCTGTGGGCTCATCCAGACTTCCATTACAGGTCCGTGCTTTCCAGGCATGGATCCAAGCAGTTGCTTCCTCCGGGAAAACCAGCTGTTTACCACTGAATTGGAGCAAGTCTCCATCTGTGGAAAACCCAATCAATGTTTGCTCCAATTTCGAGTAGAAAGTGGGTTTTCCTGGCAGGACTGAAAAAAGCCAACAGCAACTGCTTGCACCCGTGCTTGGAAATCATGGACTTATGAAGTCTGGATGAGCTCTGTGTCTGCTTTACCCTCATCAACACTCCAGAAACCTGGGAAAGAGAAAGGTATGTCAAGGACTGAATGAGAAAATAAATAGCACTGGGCTATTATTAGAGCTGTGAACCAATTGAACAGGGTTTTTTGGCTGGCAATTCTCTTGCCTTTTGACCCATTAATTCAGTTAAGTTTGAATAATCTTGCATGTTACTTCAGCCTCGGTGTATTTAAGTTACCTCACATTCCCTTCAATATCTCCACATGACATCTGTATTCAGTATAAGCACCTTTCCGAGATTCTGAGGGAAGTATGAGATAACTTAATAAGCAAAAGCTACTGCTCAATATTAAAAAGAAAGGGCATCTTTCATATTTGCTTCTTTTCCCCATATTTCCCGACAACAGTAACAAAGCAGCAAAAAATATTGAAAACAGCTTTAAAACAAACTAACAGGTATGCTCTTAACTTGCAGTTCTTCTAATTAAAATTGCCTATCCCCACTCCTTAAATCTTTAGTTGACTAATCTACCGATCAGACCTGTACAATGAGTCTAACGCTGTGTTGGACTTTGGGGTTGACAGGTCAAAACTGAAGGTTGTTCTCATGTACCTTTAAGTCTCCCAAGACAGCAGGAAACAAGGTAACTTCTCCTACCTGTTTCCTCCCTAGTCATGATGGTCACTTTGCTCTGTGACAAAGCTTGGGGCCCTCTTCAATTGCAGCAGGGATGGGGAAACTGGATCCACACAGCTGGCCCAATCCCCCCATCCCACACCACTCCAGTGGCCAGCTTTGACAGGAAGTATGAATTAGGTAAACTCACTTCGAAGTGCAAATTGAATTAAATTTATTCCCCATTCCCAGTGAGTGACAATGCTTACATGGCCAAAATGGCATCACCCATCCAGAAGAGGAAAGTATCAACAGACCTGGGTGGAAACCCAGGCTGGCATAAATATTTAGATAAACAAAACAAAACTTTAGATAGGAAGTTAAGTGGGCCTCCCCCCCAAAAAAGAGCCCAGTTAGGATTGAGCATGGTCACTGGGCATGGAATGCTGATTGGCTACTGGGGGTGGAACAGACAACCAGGAGGACAGAACAAAATGGCGTATCCTGGAAAAAAGCATGGCTGGCTATGCAGATGTCCTGGCATGATTGACTGGAGGAGGAAAAGGACTGGGATGACAACACTGTGTCTGATGTCAGGGCAGGACCCAATAGTGCACTGGGAGACATCTCCACCCCACTACTGCTGTGTCATGGACTGGTTGGACGCAGAGGAATGGTGGGAAGAACCCGCTGTGGAACAACCAAGAGAAGAAGTCTCAGAGCCCAGGGAGTGGTGGTGACTGTGAGTGGTCACAAGGAGAAGAGGAGGTGTTGGAAGCTGAAGAGGTGACGGGGCTTAGTGAGCTGAGAGAGTCTGTGGCAGAGAGAAGCTTAGAATCAGAAGCTGAAAGAGGAGAAGTGGGATGAGGGAGGTTTACAGGCAGAGATGAGTCTGACTGGTGAAAAGCCACAGGTGTTTCCCACTCCTGCTGAGACAAGCTTCCCTCCTACTGATCTCCCAGAACCAGGAGAGGCATGAAACGGGAGGAGCAAAGACAGGTATGCTGGTGCAGTCTTTGATTGCTTGGGAAAAGCCCTAGGGAGGAGGATACATAGACATCTGTGGGGAGGCATGGACCTTCAGTCTTGGCAACTGCTTCATGGGGGGCAAGACCTGCCAGGAATGAGTTGCTGTGCTCATTAGGCCTGATATTCTGCCAGGTCTGGGTGGATTGTGTTTTTGCTAATGAAGAGTTAATTCCAACCTGTGATTTACTGCCAACTTGTTCTGACATGCTGGATCTCTCAGCAGTAGCCAGTCCTAGGTATGCCCCTGGACACACTGTTGGATGTGCTGGTGTAAGCAGATCCAGCCCATGTGCAGGAGTGCCCGCTTGCTTGCCCAGTCCCAACACCTAGGATGTGAACCATGTGAATGACTCCAGTTCTTCAAAAGGGCAGCCCAATTGGTGTGTCTTCACTTGGGCCTAGCCATGTATCTTAGAGTTCTGCTTTTAAACTTCTGAAATGTGTAGCCTGTGACCTGATCTAGGTATAAACAGCACACAGACTTGTGGAATAAAGCATTCAGAAGTCATGGGGTGGAGAGTCCAAGGACTGTGTTTGAGACTGGGAACCGGGACAGGCTGCAATCCTGAACAGGTGCACTCCACACTGCAACATTGCTTAACAGCTCCTACTTGTAATCAGTAATAGGAAGAAAGGGTGGCAGATGAATAAAAGCATTCCTTGCTTAGCAGATGACGACACTGATCAGACTTGGATGACATGTCGACCCCCCATGAGAATGTATCTCAAGGGGGTTGAAAAGCAGGATAATATTCCTTCCAACCTGGCAGTGGCCTTGTTCTCCTAAAACAGTAAGCTCATACAGGGATGGGGCAGAGAAGAGGAGATGAACAGAGGAGATGGACACTGTTCAGACACAAAGAGAGCATCCACCGGAAAAGGCTGCCTCAAGGCCCTCCCTGCTCCTGTTTCACATGTGAGCACCTGGAATTGCAGAGATGAAGAAGCAGATCAGCAGATGCCAGATGCTGGCCAGTTCAGAAAAGGCAAAGGCTGACACCAGGCAAAAACCAGAAGTGCCTTTGAAAACTTCTCCACTGTCCTTGGAAATCTAGCTCAAGGTCACACACACACAGGTTTGCAGTACTTGGAGCCGAGCCCAGATCTTCTTGTCTTGTGGCCCAGTGCCCAAACGGCTGGCCCTCTCCAGTAACAAGGCAGCAGATCACACACGGCAGATGTTGGCTGTGATGCTTAATGTGCTCTCAGAAGATGCTCGGACAGCGGAGGGGGAAAGAGGGAAAGAGTTGGTGTTGGCGGTGGGCAATAGTGAGAGGAGACCACAGGAGGAACCAGAGTAGTTAACTCTGCAGCTCTGAAGTCCCTCTGCACCCACAGAAGCTTTTATTTCCTGCGCGCTAACCCACAACCTCAGGCAGCTGTGCCCTCCATTGTTAATTATTATAATTAAGATCTGCTTTAATTTAGACCAGTCATTTCCCCCTCTTTGTTAATTACAGGCAGAGAGCCGAGCGCTGTTTTGGTTCCTCAGGAGGGAAATGCTTTCAAGAGCAACTTTTACAGTTCAACTTTGAAACGGCTGAGTAGAAAATACACACACACACACACACACACACACACACACACACACACATGCCCTCCCCCTTCTCCCTAAATATGGAATGCAATAAATAACAGGCAAAATGGAATCTGCTTGAATTTCCTATTCTTTTATGGATTCCCTTCCTGGCTTCAAGTTATCTTTGAGATGTGATGGCTCAGCAGTTGTGGAGGGGGGGAGGTGAGAGACAACTTGAGAATTTTTCCCCAGAGATGAAAGAATTACTGTGCCTGACCTCGGCAACACACACACACACACACACACACACACACACACACACAGTTGCAGCTGGAGGAAAATAGATTTGGGGTGGGTGTCATTTTGATATTGAACCAGTGAGGTGAAAAACAAAACTCCCCCTCAATAATAACCCCTGATCAATGGGATTTCAAATGTATGCCGTTTGGCAAGGGTCATTTGATTTTATTCTCATCATCAATAGTCTTCATTGCTTTGGGAGGGAGGCTCCCCCTCTCTAGTGAAAGTGTCTCTTCGACCAAAAAAATATATATGACAATGATAAAATGCCAGTGAGCCAACTGTAGGTTAACTGGATGTAAAAGGGGGCACAGATCTGTTCTTGGACCCAGTTCAGTGCAGATCCTGGGAGCTCGCGACCAGACCTCACAAACAGGGGCATTTAGCAGGGGAGTTTAAGGGGGAAGTCCAGAGTTCTGTCTCTTGGTGTGCATAGGACCGGAGACATGGAGGGTGAGGGACCTGCTGCAGTGACCTGTAACACCTGTGCCATGTTTGTCATTCTGCCGGAGAGCAAGCAACAGCACACTTGTAGCAGGTGCAACCTGGTTGTCTTGCTGGAACAGAAGGTGTAGCAACTTGAGGCCCGCCTAGCCACACCTCAAGCAACAGGGCAACAGGCAGAGTTACTTGATAGAGCTGAGTTGACTGAGATTGAGCACCGAGATAGATGGGGTGCCCCCAGGGTGGAGAAAGATTGCCCATTGCAAGAGTCTAACCTCTGGAGAGATGTGATGCACAGAGGTAGGATGGTCACAAACCACACTTTGCTATTAGAGTCGCAAAATTGCTTCCGTACTCTCACCTTGGACACATATTCTGGGCCAGAGGAGCTAGGACAGCAGTTGCCAACCTCAGAAGACACGAAGGTGGGTGTGAAAGATACAGTGCACAGCATGATTCTTGCAACCCCCTCCCCCCAGGAGAAAAAGACAGGAGGAGATAGATTTGGAGGAGTCTTTTTCCATTCTTGACCTAACTCCTTCAGATGTAGGGCTACTGACCATGGATGAGTATACTTATAATGTACTTGCTACCTTCCATGGAGATGACATTAGAGAAAGGGAATTGCAGCCTAGACATGACAATCTGGGAGGAAGGAGTAGGAAGTACTCAAACCATAAGTGCTGTCTTCTGGGTGCAAAGATTCACGATGTGACGGAGAAGTTGCCAAGTCTTCTAAAGCCCACTGACCACTACCCCTGGGACCTCAAGGTGCATCTTGGGAAGTTGTCCCAGGTTGGAGGCTTTGTGGTGTGTCCAGCCAATGGTGCATCGGGGTGGGACTCTGGGGCACAGATCCAGGGCCACACTCACTAGAAGGAGCAGGGAGGACCCCCTCCCCAAATGCAGCAGGGATGGCTTACCCCTATTTCAAAGTCCATGAAGGTGATGCATCTTCTCACCTGGCTGAACCCATAAGACTGTTCCAACCACAGAGTCTAAAATGATGTACCGTAACTGCAGTGCTTTGCTCAGAGCCTGTTGTCTGTTCCAAAATGGCGCTGGAATGGGAAAGTGGGATTTAAAAAAAAACAAAGCGAAAAGCATGACCACTCAAAAAACATTTCATTCTTTCCTTTCCTCCCACCTCCCTGACACCACTTCTTATCTCCCATTACGGAATACCATTATATGGCTGTGAATGGAAAGAGCATTGCTCTTTCTCCACATGCCTGATCTGTACACAGCCGGGGGATGTTATTACTGCCACCAGCCGCAGGCTAATAAATAAAAAAGAGGTGTCAAGGTAAAATATACCCTTCCCAGGGAAATGCTTTGTGGGGGAGGGGTGGGGTAGAGTTGGGAGTGGTGGAGAAAAATGACAGAGAAAATAATGGCATGAAACAAGCGCATGGACCCTCCTCCCCGCCATACACATGGGGGGGGGGAGAGGGAGAGACACACGCAAGTGATGGAGAGGTGTTGGGGCTGAGGCGATGTGAGCTGACTCCATGATGTTTCTGTCTCTCAGTCTGTGCAGAAAGGTTTTTCAGTTTGTGTTCCTAGTCTGGTGTCTCTGGTCCCTGGTATACTCCCTTTACATTGCTGTTTTGCAAGCCAAGAGGAGGATACCATCCAGGTTAAAATAAAAGCCTGGGCTTGAGAACAACCAGATATGCCTAGCTTCTGTTCCATGTGGAGAGGGGAATACTTATAAAAAGTGATTATCTATATACATTAATCTAATCCTGAAACACACACTTTATGATAATAGTCAGGGCTGGGAAACCACAAGCAATTCCTTGGCACTGGTGTCAATTTTAAAGGAGCTCACCTCAACGTTTTATGTGCTGTGCAAGGCTGATGGCTAAATAAATATTTCAAATCCCAAGGCACCTGAGATATTTCCAACAGTGGTAATAGCGGAGTTTTAACCCTTACTCCCTGCATCCCTGTGGTACCAAAACATATAGGAGATACCAGTGCTTGGAAAGTTGATTTTAAAAAGGAATTAGTTCCTGTTCACACCCTCCAAAAATGAACTAATTCTGTTCAAATTCACTTCACAGTTCGTTCACATGTTCCTCAGCTTCCCCCCCACCAGCCTTCAGAATTTTACAAACTGCTCTGCTATTGTAAAAAATATACTTGAGAGGACTTTGAAAACTGAAACACACACATACAGTGTAATATGAACACTGGCGGAGGAAGAGGGGGGCAGGGGGAGTGCACCGCCCCCGGCACCATGATCCCGGAGGGGTGCCATTGCAGTTGCCTCCCCCCCCCCCCCGTGCTGGGTGCCACGCCCCTACAGATGGCGTGCCACGCCCCCAGGACACGCACCACATCCCAGCGGGCAGCGCACCACGCCAGCCTGCTCTCCACCCTCAGTGCTGGAGCATGAAGCTCCGCCACTGAATATGAACAGTTGTTTTATTTATTTTCCCCAACAACTATGATTGTATAAGCTTAAATAGCTGCATCACTTTTCAGACAAGTAAAAATGGTAAGTGAAGTGAAAAATGGGAAGTGAGAGCTGGACCGTAAAGAAGGCTGATCGCCAAAGAATTGATGCTTTTGAATTCTGGTGCTGGAGGAGACTCTTGAGAGTCCCATGGACTGCAAGAAGATCAAACCTCTCTATTCTTAAGGAAATCAGCCCTGAGTGCTCACTGGAAGGGCAGATCCTGAAGCTGAGGCTCCAATACTTTGGCCACCTCATGAGAAGAGAAGATTCCCTGGAAAAGACCCTGATGCTGGGAAAGATGGAGGGCACAAGGAGAAGGGGACAACAGAGGACGAGATGGTTGGACAGTGTTCTCGAAGCGACCAGCATGAGTTTGACTAAACTGCGGGAGGCAGTGGAAGACAGGAGTGCCTGGCGTGCTCTGGTCCAGGGGGTCACAAAGAGGCGGACACGACTAAATGACTAAACAACAACAAAAATGGTAAATGCGATGGCCACAATCAAACACAGAATTAAGCGTGATGAAACCTCCATGCAGTGCTTTTTTAAAAAAGATTTTTTTTAAAAAAAAAGGTGCCAGTACTCACTATGAAGTTGTTGCAGTAAGTGTCACACTTTTAACATTTGGAAGAAAAGGTGCCAGTGCTGCATATGCCGGGGGGGGGGGGGGAGGAGCACTGCCCCTACATATATAAATTATTGAATTCAATTAAAATTCACCCAGAGCTCCAACACAAAAGGAACTCAATTCACGTTCAGTTATAGGAACCACTTTTAGATGCAATTCAAGGATTTTTGAATTAATTCTGTCAATTAGTTAATCTAAATTAGTTTATTTGAAGTCCTGGGAGATGCAACCTGGGGGGGGGGTGGCTGTCCAGCTGCAGGTGTGCCTGAGGGAACAGATCATCTAGACCCATTTCAGATCTGGACTCAGGCCTGGTTTTAGCACTGAAACAGCCTTGGTTGCCCTGATTGATGGCCTTTATCATCAAGAGAGAGGGCAAATGCAAATCTGCTGCTTCTCTTTGATCTCTCAGCAGCGTTCGACCCCTTTGACCATGGTGTCCTTCTGGAATTATTCAAGGGATTTGGCGTTGGAGGCACTGTATTACAGTAGCTCTCTTTCTTCCTGCAGGGTCATTAGCAGAAAGTAGCACTAGGGGACTGAGCTAGTTTTGAGCTCTGTGGTTCTGCAGGGGCCCATTCCATCTCACGTGGTATTTAACATCCATATGAAACAGCTGGGAGTGGTCATTCAGGGATTTGGAAGAGGGCGTCTTCAGGATGTGAGTGACACACTATCTCTCCATTCCATCTGAATCAGGAGAGGCCTGGAAGCAGTGATGGGCTAGATGGGGTCCAATTAACTGAGACTCAACTCTGATGAGGTGGGAGTGTTGTGGGTGACAGATCCCATGACTGGATATTAGGTAGACCATGTATAATGATGGGGTCTATCAGTTTTATGAGGCATGGACAATAAATACCGTATTTTTCCGTGTATAAGACGAGCTTTTTTGACCCAAAAATGAGGTTCAAAATTTAGGCTCGTCTTATACACTGGTAGTGCTGAGGGGGCGCAAATGGTTTTTTGGTGCGAGCCCGAGATTGTAAGCGGGGATTGGCCGCTTGATTGTTGGGGGAGGGGGGGATGCCGAAAATCGCTCACCTGCCAGAACACAGCACACAACCGCTCATGTCACTTACAATTGCCGCTTGCAATCTCGGGCTCACACTTTGTTCCGATGGGTGAGCGATTTTTGGCATCTCCTCCACCCCAACAATCAAGCGGCCAGTCCCCTCAGGCTCGCACTTCGTATTAGGCAAAATTACATTAAAGCGTATCTATCTTACTAGAAATTCACACTAAAATGCTGGTGAATTTAAATGAGGGCTCTGTGGAAAAAAAGTGGGGAGAATAGAACTTAAGACTGTGAAAATGAAAACGGTGAGAAACCTAAATTGACTGATTCCCCCACCCCCGGTGTCTTCTCCAAGTGCTCTCTTAGTGCTGATGAACATCTTCAAAGCCCTGTTCCCTCCACTCCCTTATTAGGGATCTTTAAACCGGGCTTAGACTCGACTTCTTCAGATAGAGAACTGCCCTCTGTCAGCTCTTCCAGCAGAGAACTGTCCTCTGCAAAGCTGCACTTTCCTAAGGACCAAACCAGACATGGTGTGGGAGATCCAGAATCAGGATTTCCTGTGAGTTTCTCCCCGCCCCCTTTTCTTTTCTTTAATAATTAGCACTGCCACACAACTGCTTTGAAGATTGCAGAAGAGGCTCGTGGGGAAGGAGGACTCACTTTTTCCCTCTGAAGCTGTTCTTGGCTCCGTGTGGGAAAACAAACAGGCACCCTGGGGTTGCGTACATGCTTCTGCCTAATAGCACCTCAGGGAAAGTGGGAAATTAAACATCCCCACAGTGGCTTCTCCCTTAACAGGAACACAGGAAGCTGCCTTCTGATAGGTCAGACTATTTGTCCTTCTAGTCCAGCATAGCCTTTGTGCTCCTTTGGGAAGAAGGGTGGGGCATAAATTGATTTAATCATCAACATCATTTTACAGAGTCTCAGCCTAGCTCGGCTGACCTCATCCTGGGCTCAGACATTTTGTTCCCCGAGGTGCAGAAGAACCCCACCCCCAATTCAAGGCATATTGTACCCAAGGTCACTGAAGGCTTTTTTTGACAGTTGAAGCGGACAGTTCCACAACCACCTCTCCTTCCCCTCCCAGGGATAAAATACACCCATAACAAATTGCTGCATGTTTCTCTATTTGTTTATTTTTTAAACAACAAAAATGGATGCTACACACTGTGCCTGCTCCTAACACTGAAAACCTCATTAAGGATGGGGAAAGAATTCGATTCAATCCATGTTTAAATGTGAATCTACCTACTTCACACTTTCCAAAACCATACGAGAATCGAAACGCAGCCATCCTTCAAGATCCACACTGCTCTGAATTTTGCAGGGTAGTTGTGCAGCCAAGTGATGCACACAAAAACAGAATTGTTCATGAAATAACAAACAAAATTTCATTAAATGAGGGGATATGCTTTCAAAAAATGTGTCTGCTTGGCAAAATTGCACAGCAAAACATGTATTAGGACAAATTTGCACTAAACTGTTGATGAATTTTCATGTGGACTTTTATAACTAACTAACTAGCTAAATGTAGAGAACCGAACCTAAGGTTGGAAAAATGAGAAACAGAAATTGATGGAATTGCCCATCCCTATGCCTCATTCTGCCTAATGATAGGGCTGGCCTCCGCTCCCCACCACTCCCTTGCCCCAGACACCTTTTGCCAACTAACCCCATTGCCATGGCTGGCTGCTGAGTCTAGGAGTGCTGGCATTCTCTCCACGGAACCACTTCCAAGTGGCATGTTTTACAGCCTCTCCAAAAATATTATTCAAGATGAAGGAGAATCATAGCTCGTGCAGGCGCCAGACTGTCGCTGGGAATATATCATTCCGAATTGGGACTCCTCTCTCCGCACCGTGATGAAGTGCTTCATTAATGGGAGATGCGGCAGCTCAGATGCTGGCTGATTCAACAGCTTCCCCGACACCTGACATCCCCGTACATCCATTTATTCAAAACCCTTCCCCCACCCTGACAGGAGCCCCCACCTGCCTCTCATCCCTGAGAGGTTATTAAACTAGATTCTTATAGCACCATGGTTTCCTATTAGCTGAGAGTTATCCAGCAAGGTGCAGCACTAGGGTCCACTCCTCAGACTTCCACTATGAGCCATGCTGTCCCCTCCATGCAAAACGGCTTTGTTATGGCCTAGATGCTGATGGGTGACAATGGGTGCTCATGGGCAACAGGCTGCAATGTGTGGGTGCAGGGAGAAGGGAACCTTTGTTCTAAGCATCTGGAATATACCTTGAATCTTATCAAGTTGGCAGTTGGGAGAGTGGCGGGTGTTTGGTCTGGGGTGGGATTTGATCCCAGGATACTGCTTAGTAACTAGGATGATGTGCTGTGCGCTTGCTTCTGGGCTTCTCCCTAATGCCTGTTCAGCCTCTACATTTGTAAATGCATTATGAGAATACCAAAATATCTCCACTGCCCTAACCGAGAGAGAGAGAGAGAGAGAGAGAGAGAGAGAGAGAGAGAGAGAGAGACTGCAGCTTGGTATCCACTAGAACAAGCACACAAAGCTGAAGATGGCATCAGGGTCATCATGTGTCCTACTTTGCACAGGGCAGTCCTCTCTTTGAAGGGCTGGCCAGCAGTTATTTCTCAGTTTGTATTTATCATATGCAAATAGGTGTCTTCTTCTGTTCCATTTTGGGTGATGCAAATTCTCTCTTTCTTTTAGCAATGTCCAACTGGCCACCCTAGACGGGCACTTGCCATCCCAAGGCTTCCCTGGAGTTAGGAAGGTCTTCAGCTTCTGCTGTCAGAGAGGATCAGGAAGAGACAAGCACACACCACTGATTGCAAAGCAATTTAGTAATTAAGATGTTGTCATCCAAAAGCTTTGGAGGAAGTGGCAGTGAAGTGATTAGCCTGAAAAAAGAAGAACTTGTAAAAGCACAATAGAGATATCTGCCCCCACTTCTTTTCCATCTGACGAAACCAAGGAAGGAGGAGATGGGGTGGTGCAGGCAGTAGTGTGGCCGGGGGGGGGGAGCCTGCTTGAGAGGAAGTTTCTCAGCGGGCTGAAGAGAAGGGACCATCTGCTGCCCTTGTTTCTTCTGTAACAAAATGAGGCTGTGGAAGAGAAAGGCAGCCTTCAGAAGCAGCTCTTTGGGTCAAAATACACATAGGATCAAAGTCAATGTTCTGTTATTTGAGGGCCCCACTCTCCACCTTGCCCTTGAGATAGAGAATTCTCATGAACACGGAAATGGAAGCGAATATTGCCAGTTGTCACTTTTTAATCTAGAATGGAAATCCATCCAGCAAATACTAGATTGCTATGTGCTTTCATTATTTTATTTATTTAAATATATATAATTTTTATTAAATTTTCTGTTTTACAATTTAGAATACTCATTTAAACACCCTTAAAATATCGATGACTTCCCTTCTTCTCTTTCCATGGTTCATTTTGCATATCATAAATCCCTGCATATTTTACATAATAAACTAAACCATTCAGTATTCCATTATTACATCCATCAAAACTTATTTACACTGTTGAATTTATCTTAGTGCTGCCAATGTTTTCAAATGTACACAATTCCCCCCCATATATTCAATAAACATTTCCCAATCTTCTCTAAACGTATATTGCTTTCCATCTGCAGATGAGGCGTAAGAGATGACGTTCTCCCCTGCCCACAATTTGCATTACGTTTCCTTTGCATTGAAATGAATGGGATGCAAGAATGTAATGGCAAGATAATTTATGTGGTCAACATAATGACATAGGGTATGTAATTTTACCACAGTGGATAGTGAGACGTATAATGTGATTTTTGGTGGGCTATGAACTGCAGCAAAACAGCAGCAATGCTGCAGGTGATGAATACAGGGCAGAACAGGAAATGGTGCCTTCTCACATTCCTAGTCCAGACTGGGGAGGAAGGGCAGGGTTTAAAGCAAGGATGGTAGAGATGGAAGCGAAGGCTCAGAAAAAGCTCAATATGGAGGCCAAATGGCCAAAATATTGGGAGATTTTGGAACAGGAGGGTGACAAACTGAAATTGCAGAGTTTTGAGAAACTAAAAGATAAAGTGCGAGATTGGCTTCATTATTATCAAATAAGGGAGGTCTACAACTTGGACAAAAAAACTGGTTTCCAGGTGGAAAAATCAAAATTGGAAACAGAACTGTTAGATCCCAAAACTAAGATATTATCAAGAATGTATAACTTGCTGTTGAGATGGAACACTCAGGATGAAACGGTTAAATCTGCTATGATAAAATGGGCACAAGATGTTGGACATAACATAATGCTTGCTGACTGGGAACAGTTGTGGACCACAGGTATGAAATTCACGGCATGTAATGCCTTAAGAGAGAATATTATGAAAATGATATACAGGTGGTACATGACACCAGTCAAGCTTGCAAAAATATATCATTTGCCCGATAATAAGTGTTGGAAATGTAAAGAAAATGAAGGTACATTCTTTCACCTTTGGTGGACGTGCCCAAGGATTAAGGCTTTCTGGGAGATGATCTATAATGAAATGAAAAAGGTATTTAAATATACCTTCCTGAAGAAACCAGAGGCCTTTCTCCAGGGCATGGTCGGCCAATTGGTGCCAAAGAAGGACAGAACTTTATGTATGCAACAACAGCAGCAAGAATTCTCATCGCAAAGTATTGGAAGACACAAGATCTACCCGCCTTGGAAGAACGGCAGATGAAAGTGATAGACTATATGGAACTGGCGGAAATGACTGGCAGAATCCGAGACCAGGGAGAAGAGTTGGTGGAAGAAGATTGGAAGAAGTTTAAAGACTATCTGCAGAAACACTGTAAAATTAATGAATGCGAAAATGATGCTGGATTGAAATGAAGTGGCTTTAGCAATAAGGTTAAAAAGAATATGTAAAAATGGACTGATAATTAGATGAAAATATAAAGTTATAATATGTTAAGACATAGAATTAAGATAAAAACAAAGAGGGAAAGGATTTGCTGAATTAACTGTGTGAATTGGAATACAAAAAAGGGAGGTGTGAGGAGGCCAGGAAACAAGTAATTGAAATATAAGATATGAAAAGATTGATCTGTTTTTAATTGTTTTTTTATTTTTTCATGTATTTTGTATTTTTCTTTGTCTTTGTCTTTTTATTTTTTTATTTTTCTTTTCTTATTCTGTAACTTTCTTTTGTCTGTAAAATTTTAATAAATATCTTTTAAAAAAAAAGCAAGGATGGTAGAGGCTTTTCCCAGCCGTGTAATCTGAGATCTCTTAACATTAGCAATGGGACACCTGGGGTCCTCCGGATGTTGTTGCACCACAGCTCCTCTCATCCCTGACCATGCTGGCTGGGCCTGATGGGAACTGGAGTCCAGCAACATCAGGAGGCCACCGCTTCTCCATGCCTGATTTAGAGGAAAAAGTAGGGTGAGTGAGGGATCAATGAAAGAAAAAGCAGGGGCTGTTGCCTGGCAAAACTTTTTGACTTGCCTCTGGTCTTGTGCCTTTAACAGCAGCTTGATTGGCAGACATTATTAGCAAGCGGTCGTGCTTATCTCCATGCCTGTAATGGGAATTTTGAGGAGAGTCCAGACAGAGGCATCGGGGCTGTGAGGCTGGTGTCTGGATGTATGCATATGTTTGGGGGAAATCAATGACTGTTATTTGAAAGGGAGACAGGCTAATGGCAGCCACATTGCATTAGCAGCTGTTGGCTTTATGAAGATTTTTGTTTTGATACCCTTTCTTACAGTACTTTCTTTCTAAACAGATCAGTGCTAAGTCTACCTAAAAGCCTTGCCATCTGACTGGACTGGAAGCCCTGCCCCCAACCCCAGATGTGGTGTGTGAGTTGTGGACTCTTGGCCACGATGGGAACACTCTGCACATGCTGAGTGGTGGTCCTGTGTTATGATCACACACATCCCTGGGCTGAGCTTAGACTCTAACTCTTAGGCTTAGGGGTTTTGGCCATCCCTGTACCATGCAATCTCAAGGTGGGGAGACTGTGGCTGGACTGCCACTACCATAATATTTTACCATTGGCCATGCTGGCCGGGGCTGATGGGAGCTGGGAGTCCAACAATGGTTCTCCACTCCTGCTGAAATAGTTACGGTGGCAAGGAGTTCCACAAATCGTTCCTGCACTTTATAAGAAAACATATTTGAAACGAGGAAGAAATATCCATAGCTGCCTACAGCTACCCTGGGCTCATGTGGAAGGAGGAGCAGGATAGAATAATTAGAAATACAAATATTAATAAATAATAATAGTAAATAGCAGTAGTAGTATTACCTCTCTGCTTCAGGTTGCTGCCATGGGCTTTGCTCAGAGAAGGGGAAATGATAATGGAGAATATTGCAAGATCAGCTGCACATACAATTTGGGTTCCAGGCTGGTGGTGTGTGTGTGTGTGTGTTTTTTTGGGGGGGTGTTGAGTGAGTGAAAGAGGCGGGGTGAGGTGTGCTTTCAAGCCACTGCTAGGATGCTAGGGAGGTCTGGGGCCCAGTGCACCCCCTAAGTCACCTCCTCAAAAGGTGCAGTCTCCGTTGACCTTCTGGCTGCAGTTCCAGTGAGATCTGAATGGGAAACTGTAAGACCAGCATACAAGAAGGACCTCTCCATGTGGCACTGAGGGGGCTGCTTAAAGGTGCGGCTGTTCCTCCCCTAGGCAACGCTTGCCCACTTTTTGAGCACCAGACTTCTCATGCCATGATCAAGCATCAGGTCCCTAGCCAGGGGTCAATGGCAAACAAGCCAGGGGTTCAATGGCAAATATGCCCAGGTTTCTTGGTAGGCATGTCAATGTGCAAAGGGTTCCTGATGGGAGAAAACTTGAAAAGTGCTGGCAGCGCCTGTAGTAATCACACCTGGGGCAGTCTGACCTAGATGCATCAAAAGAGAAAAACCAACTGAGCTTGCTTCAACTCCATAAACAACTTCCTGGCATTTCAGCATTTCAGCTGATATATTTCAAACGGTGAGCCATCAGGTTCTGTTTCATGACTATTTATTTCCTCCTTCCTCCGTGTAACGAATCTCCAATTGTCTCCTCTGTTATTTAGTTCGGCTCGCTCCAGAATGGGATCCTCACGCTGTAAATCTTGGGAGGCTTGTTTTCTGTCTCACGATAATAAAAAATTCATACGGACTAATGCAAACAAACAATAAAGCAGCAGGCAATAATTAAACAGTGAATTAACAGGATTTATTTCCATCGACGACTTGGGCTGAGGGATGGAGCTACAGCAAAGAGATGTTTCTTTCTGTGCATTGATTGCAACACCTGATGCTGAAGGCCGCAACACGTGGCCCATCCTGCCTCTGAGGGCACCTTTTTTTGTTTGGGACCTGTGGCAGACTCAGGGCCAGCCCTGTCCTTAGGCAGATGACATGCCTGCCTCAGGCGGCAGATATGGATAGGTGAGGGTAGTGGCTGCCCCTTGGGCTATTCCTCCTCCAGAGGAATATTCTGTCCTCTGGAGCAGCTCCCATCTTCCTGAAATGCTGCTTAAAGGTGTGTCCATACTATCCACACTTACTTGTTATTCCCCACCCCCTTCTGGTTCCAGAATTTTTTAACCACTCTTCTACTCAGAGAATAGCCATGTGCTGTACCTAAGTGGCATTGGACTGGTCACCTCACAGATTGTGCTTTTGAGAAAGGAACCTGAGTGAGTGAGCAGGGAGAGAGGGAGCTGCATGGACACCAGCAGACACCATGCACCTGCATGTATCGCTCTGCTTCCCGCTGATGCACACGAATGCCACCATAGTTGTGCTGCGGCATTTATTTTGGTGGGGCAGAGAGCAGGTTATTGTGAGGTGTTCAGGGGGAGGACAGAGCTGTGCATGTTAGCTGGTCAGCTAACCCACTAAGTTGGCCTGCTGCTCTCGGTGGCAGCCTCCCAGCTTCTACATGTGGAATGGGAGGGGCTCCATCTAGCGTTTCACTTCTGGCAGCAAAACATCCTGGGGCGTCCCTGCAGTTGCTTGTGGCAAATGATCCTTGCTGGCCAGCCGGTGTCCCCACAAGGCATTGGTTTTCCTATCCAGTGGCAGGGAAATTTGTTCAGCCTGAGGAACCACATTCCCTAATGGGGAGCCACTGATGAAAGAGGGTGGAGCAATGGATGCAACTCTTACCTTTGTGCAATAGGCTACATTTCAGTCATGCAAAAAGCCAGAGCTTTCTGCATGCACCCATCTCCATCCTCCATCCAGGACAGAGAGTGGAAGAAGAAGAAGAGTTTGGATTTGATATCCCACTTTATCACTACCAGAAGGAGTCTCAAAGCGGCTAACATTCTCCTTTCCCTTCCTCCCCCACAACAAACACTCTGTGAGGTGAGTGGGGCTGAGAGACTTCAAAGAAGTGTGACTGGCCCAAGGTCACCCAGCAGCTGCAGGTGGAGGAGCGGAGACGCGAACCCGGTTCCCCAAATTACGAGTCTACCGCTCTTAACCACTACCCCACACTGGCTCTCAAAGGTCACTGGAAGGACCTATTTCCACCCAGGCACAACAAAAAACAACAGTGCAGACCTGGGCCCGTGAGGGGCGTGGCCTAGGGAGGCCTGAGGACCAACCAGAGGGGCCTGGATTAGGACCATGTTTGTGGGGGTGGATTTAGATACTAGGAGAGAATACATTGTTTAGATATTGTCCTTTCTTCCTCACGTTTGTGAGTACCATCCTTTGCAGCTTAAAGTTGGAAGCTAAGACAGGGTTGGTTTAACACTCTTCAAACAATAATCCAGGATGCTGGATTTTCCTGGTATTGCCTCTTTTCTCCCCATTAAAAACAACAATCATACACACATTGTTTTGCTAAGAAATAAAACATATTTACAAACATAATCTTATGTCTTGAAGTAGCAGTTTACAGTAGCAAAATGAAGGCAGGCTTAAAGCTACAAAAGTACAAAATTGAAGTTAAAAATGGTGTCTGCAGCTCAGACCTACATACATGGCCAGCTTGGCGCCATGATGAAGAGGAGGCTGCCCAGGCAGAAAGGAAATAGATAGACAAAGGAAGTGATCTCGTAGTTCTTTCTAGCCAATTTTCAGGAAAGCTCTGTGAGCCTCAGCCCTTTCATGTGCCTATGTGGCTAAACATGAATTGTTGGTTTGACAGTAATAATGTCCCACAATGTTTGCCCTCCTCCCTCTGGACCTGAGGTTCCCCACCTCTGTTCTAGTCCATGTGTGGATTCAAACTGTACAAGAAATCACCCCCAAAAGATGCACCTCTCCAAATGTCAGTGTGAAGAAGGGATGGACAAACAAGTCTGTTGCTAGTCACTTTAAAACATGTCTACCCTTAAATGCATTTTGCCCCATTCTGCCATAGACTGGCTGGAGGCACCAGTAGGAGAACCCACTGGGGAACCCCCTAGGGCGCAAGGCTCTGAGCCAGGGGATTGGTGGTGGGAGGTTGATGCCTGGTCAGAGGGAGAAGAAGGAGCAGAACGAGGGGAGGCTGGGGAGGGGGGTCAAGAGGCTGAGTGTAGGCAGACTGGAAGAGTCTCCTTTTCCTGCTGCAACCAGCTACTCTCCTCCCTGGTCTCCCAGAACATGCAGAGAAATGAAGAGGGCAGAGCAATGAGAAGCAAGAAAGCGAAGTCTTAAGCTATTGGGGAAGGACCCGGGAAGGAGTCCTAGAGAGCAGAGGGAAGATGGGAACATTGTCCACATAGCTGCGTCACTGGGGAAAGAATTGCTGAGACTACCATGCCTGAGCTGTGGTTTGTTTCCTTGAATAAAGAGTTAACTTCACCGGACTTTAGTGTCATATTGCTGATCTATGCCTGACTCCCAACCTTGACACATTCCAGCAATAATCTGTGATGGTGATGATTGCAAGTTATTACATGTCCTTCACCCTGAGCTCCCATATCAGCATTAATCTTTGCCTGGCATTGACTTGGTCATCTCTCCCGTGCCAGGCAAATAGTTCTCCAGACCATGTTGGCATCCTGCATCCCTCCACACATGCATGTTCAATGCACACAGACATTTGTGGACAGGGCTAGCAGGGCATGTAGCTTGGGGGTGGGGAGGGTGTGTGTGTGATCTGACGAGACCCCGCTCCCTGTGAGCAAAATGCCCCAAAGGCCCCTCTCATCTCTCCCCTGCTCCCTTCACAAAAGAAGGAAACTTGGGCAGCCTGTCATTCCTCCTTCGCTCGTCCTGGCTTGTATTCAGACTGCTAACTGCCCTGACTCGAGCAATAAGTACAAGAGTGTCTCTGATGATTCCGAGTAATGAGGGACTCGGGTCTCTGTCTCATCCAGAAGATGGAGATGTTGCATTCCTTTGGCGCACCTGCCTCTAGTTGTTTTTTCCACCGCAGCCAGGAGCTCATAAAGCCGCGCTCCCGAGCTCCTATTTCACATTGAGTATTGGCTATTATATAGCGCTAATATTTCTTTGATTTTCCTCCCCTCTTCCCCCCTTCCTTTCTCGCTTCCCCCTGTCCGTATTATGGTAGTTTTGATGAGTCCGTCCTTGCTAGGCGATTGCGCTTCATTCCTGAGCTGCCACCGGCTCTCGGAGAGAGAAATGAGCTTGTGTTGGAGGCATATTCATTCAGCAGAGCTTCCCAAAGGACTCTGCAGGAGAGGGGGAGAGAGGGAGGGAGGGTTGTATGACACGGTGGAGATAACAGGCCTTGCTGGCTGGCTGGTGACCCCACATGGAATTGATTTTCCACTCCGCAAGGAATTAACCGTGGATTCCGACATTATGATGAAGCGCCCCAGAGAGGATGCATGTCTCTTAATGTCAAGGCAGAGTGTCAACCAAATACAAGGTTGTGATAGAAGGAAAACAGAGGCATATGTGTTATCCCTTCCATTAAGGCCAACTAAAAGAGCCTTTGACAACCTGGTGTGCTCCAGATGTTTTGGAACAACAACTCTCATTGTTCTCCACCAGCTGTCTTCCGAAACATTGTGGGTGGATGACACCGGGTTGGGGAAGGCTGAATTAAAATATTACAAAGTTATGAGCAAGCTTTCAGTTTTCCCAAACTCTTTTTGAGGCTAGATGTTTCCTTTCCTTGGAGTAAAACTCATGTTTGAGCAGGTGGACAGGGATGAGTGCACCAAGCTCTGCCTCCTGCCATCATCCCAACCCACGGATTGTGTGCATGTGCAGGCCTGGATGAGGGCGCCTCGTTGGGAGTTCCCCAAACGATTCAGAACCCTAACCAGGTTTCTAAATCATGTGGGGAGCCTCAGCGAGTACAGCAGGGGATGAAACAGGTAACAGCATGTGAAATGTTATGATCAGGCTAGATGAGAAATAACTAAATGACAAATGTTTCTCAAAGACACTTACGAAATTTGGCACTCAAGTCAAATTAAGGCAGCAGATGTAGTGTGACTTTGGAATGTGTATTTTCAAGTGTGAACCTGGAACAGTCAGCAAATATCTAAATAATTCCAAATATTTGTTTCAGTGCTGGGGCTGATGGGAATGATTGACTGGAATTATTTTTTTCCGATAGCAGAATGGTGAATTTTCAGACTGATGAATGATCCACAGGTTAGAAAGTGCTGCTGCTGCCGCCAAGTTGGCCCTGCCTTGGGAGGCCTACAGGATTCACATCTGGCTGGTTTGGACATTCTGGAAGGGCAGGTCCCCCCTCTTTTCCCCCTTTTCTCTTATTTAAGACAGGAGTAACACAAAGGTCACACTAAAAACAGCCCTGATGGCTACATCACATATTACATTTTGCAGTGCACCTATAAAATCAGTATTGCAAGTATATCTAGGAATAATATAATGAATGAAAACAACAAGCATATGCCTGCAAATGTATATATTAGATATTTAGGGTCATTTCCCAGAAAGGTGGGGTTAGGTGCAGCTCCACAGCTGGCCAGCATGTCATGTAGAAGAGATCCCTTAGGCTTTAATTTTGGTGCTGCGTGGCTATGAGAACCCTTTTGTGGTCTGTGGGCCAAGCTAGGCTATTGGAATTTATTCAGCTGCCATTTTTATGTGAAGCTTCCTTACTGTAACAACTTACTGTAACAACTTAATGATGAGTTCCAGCACCTATTTTTCATGAAAAAAAAGCACTGGTACTTATACAGTTCTCCAAATGAATAGGTGTAGAAAGTGGAGTCTCCCAAGGACGGGTACTGGGACATGTACTTTTAAAACTGTTAATAAATGATGGATCTAGGGGTGAGCAGTGAGGTGGCCAAGTTTGCTAATGATATGAAATGTTCAGGGTTGCTTAAAACAAAGGGAGAACATACCCTCCAACATTTCTGCAATGAAAACAGGGACATCTTAAGGAAAAGTGGGACATTCTGGGATCAAATCAGAAACTGGGACGGCTTCTCAAAATCAGGGGTGTCCCTGGAAAATAGGGACATTTGGAGGGTCTAGAAGAATGTGAAGAGTTCTCAAAGGGTGTATCCAAACTTTAAGTAATTGAGTGGTAAGATTGCAAATGCAATTGAATCTAAACAAGTGCAAAGTTATGCATGCCAGGGCAAAAACAATCTTAAATTCACATATATGCTTATGGGGCCTGAATTGGTGGTAAACTGACCAAGAACGAGGCCTTGGGGTCATAGTGGATAGCTTGATGAATATGTTGACCCAGCGTGTGGCAGCTATGAAAAAGGCAAATTCCATGCAAGGGATCGTTAGGAAAAGAATTGAAAATAAAACTGCCGATATCATAATGTCGTGTTATAAATCTATGACATGTCTTCATTTGGAATGCTGTATACAGTTCTGGTTGCCTCTTCTTGAATATTGTAAAGTTGGAAAATGTTCAGAAAAGAGCAGCCAGGATGATCAAGGGGATGGAGAGACTCCTCTATGAGGAAAGGTTGCAGTGTTTGGGACTTTTTACTTTAGAGAAAAGGTGAATAAGATGTAACATGATAGAAGTTTATAAAGTTACACAAGGCATGGAGAAAGTGGATTGAGAAAGTTTGTCTCCATAATAACACTGGGACTCGTGAATATCCAATGAAGCTCAATGCTGGGAGATTCAGGAGCCATAAAGGAAAGTCCTTCTTCATGCGATACATAGTTACTCTATTGAACTCGCTCCCACAGGAGACAGGGATGACCACTAACTTGGACGGCTTTAAAAGACGAAGCAACAGGTATGGCAGTGGTGGTGGAAGCGGCAGGGCAGGGCAATGTTGCGCTTCCTGTTTTGCTTCAAGGAGCGAAACAGGATGTACCAACCCTACTACTGGCTAACATTCATGAGGACTTTAAAAATAATTCACAAACTGACATAGAAATCTGACAAACTGGAAAAATGAGATGCTGAAATTGACACATTTGTCCATTCCCAGAAGCACCCTAAGGGCACCCCCCCCATTGTGCGCATTGCAGAGATGCAGAGTGACACCCTTGTTGTCTACCACGCAAGTATAGAACTCCAGTCCATCCAAGAATCTTTCCCTTTTAGCTGCCTTTTGGCATTTAGCTCTCTTTGGGGAGTCTCAGGTGTGGGGAACCTTTGGCCCTGCAGATGTTGCTGAACTACAACCTGCACCATCCCTGGCCATTGGCCATGCCAGCTGGGGCTGATGGAAGCTCTTGTTCATCTTCAGGGCAAAGGGTCCTCCACACTTGAGCTAGAGTAATGAACTGGGGGATTTAGCGCCGCTTTACGTATTTAGTTGTTGCTGCTTTCTAATTGACGTTTATGTTTGCTTTTTATTCTGCTCCCTGTTTCATGTGTTTGTTTGGGACAGCCTTTTTTAATAAAAGGTATGCGAGAGGAAGAATTAAACATAAAACTGGGATCCTATTCCCCCCCCCCAAGGTTCAGGGTAAGTAACACAATTAGACACACAAATATAATTATAGATCAAAGAGACAGTTCCCTATCCCTGAAGGTCTTCACAGCCTGTTATCTCCATATCCGTAGCCTGGCCTGATGGCCACCTTAGCCAGGGAGCAGCTTTGCTTCTTCAAGCTTGTCTCTCCCATCTGCATTCTCTCCCCGCGCCCCCGCTGCACCCCGAGCCCTCCTGCCTGTGCGCCTGTTGCTATCTCAAATCCAATTTGACTATTGTTTGTGCTGTGCGTACGTCTGTTTCTCTCTCGCGCACCCCCGCTTTCGCTTTGCGCTTTGTTATTTTAATGGATTCTTTATTCCAATCCCGGCGACGCGGCGGGCGAAGGCTGAGATACTGCATCAAATTGCATTCCTCTTCTGTAGATTTCTCTCTCTCTCTCTTTTTTCCTGCCCTCCATCTTTGGGGGAGGAGGGAGGGGGAAACAATGGGAAGGAGAAAATTAAAAAACAAAAACAATTTAAAGGTACACAGCCTGCAGCTGCGCTGAGGTTTAATAGAAACTCAGAGTCCCCCTGTCACTCGAGGGCTTGTGCCTAGGTTCCTGAGAGGCTCCGAGAAGCAAACTGATCACCTGGGCCTCTGAAGGGAAGTAGCATGGGATGGCCGCCTGGTTAACCCTTCCCCACAGTCCCCCTATGAAAATTTCAGGGTTGGTTTCCCGGCCTGGCACTCGAAGCTCACTGGCCTGCTTTCATGGGCCACTATCCTTCTCCTTTTGCAACATCTCTGTCCCCTTCCTCACTCCAGTTTCCATACCTGGCTGTCACATGGAAGGGATAAGGGATATCCATATGCACCAATAAGTCAGGCTGTATATATTACGAATGTAAGCAGGCTCCAAGATTCACCTATATCAGTGGAATGTTTTTTTTCTGTTTTCCATTTTAATTCCAATCTGTTTCTGAGTCATTCTGCATTCTCTCTACTTCAACCTGTGCTTCAGGTTCCCAGCCAAAACTCTGTTTCCCTATTCACTGTAGTGGGAAATCTGAAAAATCTATAACAATTTCCAGTTGGGGCCAAAATGAATGAAATTTACCAGCGCAGGACCCTGCCAGAGTTGATTAAGCCTGTCAAACTGCGGACAAATATGTCCAGGGGCTTTTTATGGAGGAATTCACTTTCCTCCACAATCTCTTATGAGGGAGGAGGAAGACGGCTTTTGTCTCTTTCTTACTGTAAAACAATTTATAGAATTTTCTGAAGTTTCTGAATTTTGCAATGGAATTCTGAAAACAAAAAATGTGTACAGGAATGTTAGTGAAAGCAACATATAAAAATGCATCATATATGGGAATATTGTTTGCAAAAACATGTATATTAGTCAAAACTACATACAGAAATATGTTTATCAAGAGAAATCTGCACTAGAAAGCTGACAAATTTTAACAAGAGAGAGAGAGAGAGAGAACCAACCATTGCTGCAGAAATACAAACTGAATTTAATATTGGGGAAATGAGCAAATGAGAAACCAATCCCTATTAGCAACCCCGACAAGGTATGTCAGTTTCACCAGATGACAGAGAATGCAAACCAGAGAAGGAAGTCTGTTCAAGTGAAACTGACAAGGGTTTTCTCAATTTCCCATTGTCTATAAAACTATAGAAGATTAGATAGATATAGATATAGATATAGATATAGATATAGATATAGATATAGATATAGATATAGATATAGATATAGATATAGATATAGATATAGATATAGATATAGATGATATAGATATAGATATAGATATAGATATAGATATAGATATAGATATAGATATAGATATAGATATAGATATAGATATAGATATGGGTGGAGCACCAAAATGGTTGAAACGCAAGTGGAAGGCCACCCTTCAATAGGGAGAGAGACTCAAAAAGCACTGTCAATGGAAAGGTCCTCATCAGTCACCAGCACCATAATCACTGCAAGTGGTCAGAGTGGGGGACTGCGTTCTTCCTAGCCTTACGACAGAAAACTCTAGGCAAGCCCTCCTAGCTGCAAAGTCAGGTGATCCAGAGCAGCCTACCACTTCCCACTCTCTCCTATATTAAACCCCAGAGCCTGCACCCTTGTGCTCGTTGCATTGGTGTCTACTTCTGTGTATTGTTATGTAGTTGCTTGCGTGTGCTCATCTGATTATTCTTCATTGCCCTAACCTGGCTCTGCACTGTGAAGACTGTGTGAAGACCATGGCAATGAGCACCCGAGGTACTGGTGGTGTAATGTATTGGGCACAGTGAAGCCCATCATCACATGTGCCGCTTGGATGGCATTGTGCCAACGGATGCTGCTAATAATGCTCTGTTCAACATACGCTGTAGTGCCTGTTTTGTATGTCTATACTGTCATATAATGACATCATCTGTGCAAAAGGTAAGTCCAAGCAGGGAATCCCAGGGGAATCCCAGGGTCTTGAATCCCATCCAGCTCCCCCTCATTGCTGTTTCCCCTCTCCCTGGCCCACTGCTAACTTGTTTCCTAGCGCACACAGCCTCTGGCAATGAGGAGTAGAATGTACCCGCATCCATCATCTGTGCACAGAAATACATCATCTCCAAGTGGCACCTTCATTTAAAGGGCTATTATCAGAGTAATTCCACCCATTCATCATTGGGGCTCAACCTGGCACCGTGCTGTTTCTTTGGCCAGCCCTCTGAAAGCTCCAGGACAATAACAGGAATCAGAGTACAAGCCAGCATGTCAGGGGTCCTGCCCAAGAGCCTCAGGACAACCCACTTCCCCAGGGGTTGGGATCCAGAGTAAATGGGACCCTTGAGAAGAGGTGCCAAGCCTAACTCATATGTTCGTCTCCTTCAGCACGGCTGCTGTTTTGAATCGTCTGGGTTTCATCTACACATAACCTTTTACAATCTGTCTTTAGGCAAGGGTAGCCAAGCTGCAGGTCAGCTGCATCCTCTAGACAATTCAAGAAAAAAACTAAGAACAAGGCTCAGGCTGTGCACACACACCAGACTTTTAAAGCACATTTAAAGCATGTACCCCACTGAAATACTCCTGGGAACTGTAGTTTGTTATGGGTGCTAGGAATTGGATACTATTCCCAAGGATTATAGGCTGCTGGCTTGAAATTGATAGATGCTGAAACAAAAACACAATGAGGCTTATAATGTGCAATTAACTTTTATTGTGAGCCCGTAAAATGATTTCCAACCATTTTTGCTTTCATTGTAATGCTAGAGTTCGTGTGTATGTTCTGTTTTTGTTAATGTACTATGTTTACTCCTGGTTGTTTTGTATTTTAGTTGTTTGTATATGTTGCAAAACAATTCAATGAAGATTTTTTTTAAAGGGTGCTGGGAATTTTAGCCTTTGAGGAGTAAACTACAGTTCCCATGATTCTTTGGAGGAAGCTGTGTGCTTTAAATGAATGGTGTGTCCGCAGGCAGAGAATTCCCTTCCTCTCAAGTGCTTGGTGGGACTAAGGGATTTTGGGAGGAGAGGGAGAGAGACTGCAGTAGCAGAGCCTGCAAGGTGTTACATGATATCGTCACTAGGGATGATGAATTGGTGTTGTTGCCAAGGGAGGAAAACAGAACAGCAGGAGTCTGGGTGGACAGGAGAAGGTGGAGACCAGATTAGGAAAAGCAGTGGGAAGCAGGAAGCAATTAGCAATTGGCCAACGATACATGGATCCACCAATTTTCCTTTGCTAGGCCAATGCCTACTATATCACCCAGGCCCGGTATGAGGGGCAGGCCGTGATGATGACTTCACTCAGCATTATATCGCGGGGGAAACCACCTCCTCCTGAGTCCCTCTGCTACCAGTGCCCAGCGGCCACGGGAGAAACAAGCTGCAGCAGGCGCTGGGGGCACAGGGACTCAGGAGGAGGAGGTTCAGCTTGGCTGAGGAGTGCCCGGCTGCCCTCGCCTCAACCAAGCAGTTTTACGGAGCCCCCTACCTGCCACCGGCTCGCATGAGCCAGCGGTGGGGTGGGGGCTCCATTAAAGTGCTCCCACTCCCCAGCTGAGGGAGCCCTGATCCTTCTCCTGCTCGCGTGCAAGCAGAAGGATTGGGGCTGTTCAGCTGGGGAAGGGGAGGCTTCTCACACACCCCAGCTGAGGAGCACAAACAGCTTGTGTGTACTTGCTCAGCCAGGCGGCAAGAAGACTGAAAGAAGCCCAGCTCAGCCTCGCCAGTCCCGCCCCCCCCCCCGCCCATGTCAAGGCAGTGGCAGATGCTGCCTTAACCACTGCCTTGGCATAGGTGGGGGGAGGCATGAGCAGGCCGTTTCTTCATCTCGGGAGGGAGAGGCAGCCCGCTCCCCCCCCTTGCGCATGCTAAGGCAGAGATGCAAATGGACATTCGTGCTCCTGCCTCATATGCTGCTGCCTTCACACGGGGGGGGGGGCTGGAGGAGGAGGCGCTTTGGAAGAGGCAGAAGCTTCGCACGGTGGCCAACAACTGCCTTCTTCCTTCCTGCCTCCTCTCCGACATTGTGATATTGCGATGTTTAGCTGGCAGTATATTACGATGTTGGGAAGCAGTTTTGCCCAGCCCTACTTGGCATATGGGGAAAGAGTGGGCTACTAGCTTTTTCTTCAGTGTTCGGCTAACAAAATGATGCCCTTCCTTCAGTCCCAGCCAATGTGGAGATTGGCCAAGGGGGGTGCGAGTTGTAGTTAAAAACATCTGGAAGGCATGTTGATGGCTACCCCTGCTTTAGTGGTTGGCGGCAGGGTTGAGGGTGCCATTTCCTGTTATTTGCCATGTATTAAAAACAAGTTTGTGGCATGGGTTCTTCCTTCTTACATTATATTCATGCCATATGTAATATTCTGCCAGCTCTGCATTCAGAGATATCTGGTCTGAATTATTAGAGCCCCTTTGGTCTTGAGTCTCCCCCTTATATCTGGGCCTGTCTTGGAGCTCGCCTCCCCTTTTCTATCCCTCTCTTCCTCCCTTCTTCCTCTCTTTTGGCTATCCCTGCTCTTTCTTGTCTTCTGCACTTCTATCGTGTTCGTGTCATTGGACAGTTTAGGTGATCCAGCTTCCATAAGCACCATTGTGTTTGCTTGGTTTCATACATGCATATTAACAAAAATGTGGCAATAAAAATACATGCTGGTGGTAGCATCAGAGATTTCACTATTTGCTGTACTCTGTGTTTTATATTTTTCAAAAGGTATATGTGCTGTTTTACATTGAAATGGCCAATTGCAGTGTATTAGATCTACTCCTGGTTATGTTCTCGCCCCTCCATCTGCCAGTATACAGCACTGCAAATGACATGTCACCTGCAGCTGTTTATACACAAGGACACACACATGCAACCTCTCCAACCTGTCCAATGTGTGTCCCGGTATTCTCAAAGAGTCTTCTACTCCCCCAGCAGCATTGCTTCCTTTTTTGGCACCCAGGGCACTCGCGCCCAGGCGTGGGGGCATGCCGCAAAGAGTCAACAGAACCCACCAGGCCAGGCCAGCCCATGCCGCCAAAGCCATGGAGGGCATGTGCATGGGGTGCATAAGATTCATGGAGCCCCCACACCAGCGCAGCCCTGTAGGGAGGAGCCTAGCTGGCCAACGCAACCCTTGGCAGACAAATCCTTCCCTGGCCAGATGACCATTCATTGGGGGGGTCAAGGACGCCATGGCGAGGCCAGGCTGGGCTCCAGGGCCCACAGACCGCTGGTGGCGAGCAGGGTGGGACAGGACAGGGCTCCCTGCATGGGGGCACCTAGGTGATGCCCCCTAAACATCCTGTGCCCAGGGCTACGCCCCCTGCCCCACGCTAAGCCCCTGGTTCCCCCTGGTGAACAGACTATCCTCAGTATTGAAAATCTGGTGAGATGGGGACTAGACATTGCTCATCTTCCAGACAGATGGCATCAGTATGTTGGGAGCAGCAGGTGTTTGTTTGTTTTGTTAACTGGAACATAGGAAACTGCCTTATACGGAGTCAGAGCATTGGTTTATCTAGCTCAGAATTGTCAACACTGACAGCAGGAGCTCTCCAGGATTCAGGCAGGGAGCCTCTCCCAGCTCCACCTGGAGACCCCAGGGATTGAACTGGAGAACTTCTGCATGTAAAACAGAAGCTCTACCACTGAGCTACGGCCCAGTATGAGGGATATGACTTGAAATAAAGCAGCTTCTCTAATGTTCCTAGAAGTCCCAATTTAGCTGGTGCCCCCTTCACAGGAAGTGCTTAACATTATGGCTATCCCAGCAGAGGGAGCTACTCCAAGAGGCCGAGCTATACAAACCAGGATGTCTCTGGATCAGACCTCACCTTTGCCAATGAGTTTACTTAATTTACTATCTCTCAGTCTAGGGTAGCCAACTAACCCCCAAAAACACAGTTTCGTTTGCTCCTTCACCTTTAACGGCAGCTCAGTCTGCAGAAATCAGCAGGTGAAGCTTTTCAGAGAATGGAAAGAAATATGATCCCAAGTTGATTTTTGTATGGGCTGATTAAGCACTTCTCTTCCAACTGAAATATGGGAATAAGAATGCTGCTCTACCCCAGAGTGGTGTCATAAAGATTACTGAAAGAATGTCAGCTAGGTGCTTTGAGGACTTTCCTGGTGCAATATGATGCATACCTGATCAGAAGTTAGCCCCACTGGGTTCAGTGGGGTTTTCTCTCATAAAAGTGTGGAAAGGACTGCAGCCGCAAGTGCTTTGCAAATGTTAATAAAGAGGGCTTATTTTTGCCCATGTGGACCCCCCCCCCAATCTTGGTCTCTGCTCATTCTGCATTTTCTCTGAACCTTTGCTTGGAAATAGGGAGAGAATGTTGGACCAGCTGCAGGACCCCCGGTTCCTTTCCTCCTCTGCCCTGGCGCTCCTATTCTAACCCTGCCATAGCAGCTCACTCCAGCTGGGACTGTCAATTCACCAGGTATTCTGCTCCTCTCTGCTCTCAGTGCCTCCCAGGAACAGGGATGATGTGCACATCATCCCTGGGGTTTTCCCATTAGGCAAGGCTCAAGGTCCAATCTCCCAGAAAATCCAAGCAAATTGCCTTTGTTTGGTGGAGCAGCTCTTCATTTGTGGCACCAATGACAATGTTTACTAATAAAGTGTTTTATGATTACAATATTAGTATGCATTTAACACAAAGTGCGCCTTTGTTTTCTGATGGTAGTCTGATTTTCCCCCTTTTATAATTGCTGGCAAATATGAGCCCGGAAGGTAGTATGGGCTAGGAGCATTTTCATACATCAGGTTTTAAATTGCCTTTGAGCTTTTCTGCACCTACTTATATTACATTTGACTGTGGTGCTGATATGGAAGAGAAAACAGAGGGGAGGCGTATTTGATGCAAATGAGCATCCTGGTGAATGTAGGTCTTATATCCATGCTACTACAAGTCCCATTAAAGCAGTTTGTTTGTTCCACATGTTTTTACCCCACCTTTTGGGCAATGGTTCCCAAAGCACAACACAACAACAATATATTAAAATTTGGTAAACCTACAATTAAATCAGTTGATAAAACCAGGCTTTGCAATCACAAAGAACAATTCAGCTATATTTAAGGGAGGGAGCAGCGATCCTTCAAAAACCTGGTGAAATAAAACCATATTAACATACTTCCTGAAAATAATCAGGAGCCTTGTAGTGGAGAAAGTTGGTTCCAGAGGGATGGTGCCACTTTCAAAAAGGCCCTGCCTATGTGATTGATCACGTGCTAGAAAGGGTGCCCAGAACAGGGTCATATTCAAGTATCTTAATATATGAGAAGCTTGATATGGAAGGAGGCACTCTTTGTCATCCCTGGGCCACTGAAGGCTTTACAACAATGCTGCAGACCCTCAGGCCAATGAGCCAAACACAACACCACAAGTCTTTCTAACCAACCCATTAGCAACACTGGAACAATAGACTGAGCACATGGTCACAAAATTCTCCACTATGGTGTGATGTGTAGCTATTCAACTTATATTACGATGATGATTTCTGAATGTGCATATAGACGTGCATATAGATCTGCATCTCCTTTCGCCCCTTTATTGTGGCAATGCATTTCCTCTCCTTTGGCGATGTGAGATTGGCCACCTTAGCCCCAGGCTCATGTGCTGGGCCCACAAAGATTAAAGTGTTCTTGTCTGAGAATAACCACTGAAAATAAATTTGTCACCCCTCCTTGGTTCTTCTCCATCTTCTTTGGATCAGTAGAAGAGCAGTGTTATTCTTTGGGATTTAATGAAGGGCTGCTGATATCGTGGCTATATGCTGGGATGGCAGAGTACGGAGGGCATTTAAGAATGGGGCACAGAGGCAGGGGGTGGCTCTAAGGAGGAGCGCCAACAGAGCTAATAAGTGGGTGTTCAGTGGGTGGGAGGGTGTTGTGTTGGGCTGGACAAGGAGGGTTAATTCATGTAGCTGCTGTTTTGGTATCAAGAGAAATCAGCAGGCGGTGTTCTCTGTAAGTGAATATCAAATTAAAACCAGATTGGCTTGTGCCTGGCAATATTGATCCCTTCCCCCCCCCTCCCAACGTATTCTCAGCAGCTAAAATCCAGCCCTGGGAGCTATGTTTCCTGATGCCCATTTCATAAATAACCAGGGTTCCCAGCTGCCAATTGCTTTAATGTAGCCTCAATACAATTTAATAAACATAATAGCCTCTTCCCTCATTGTGTCAGAAGCGCTGGCTGGGAGAGATCTGTGCCGAGCAGAAAACGCTATTGCATCTTGCAAGTGCAAAACACCTGCAAAATGTAAGTGCATGGTACATATGCAACACCTGCTCATGTGCATACATGTACACTACATATACAAGCATACAGACATACAAACACTTGCTAATGTTTGAAGGGATATGTTCAAAGTCACATCTACACCATGCATTTATGCCATTATTTCCAGAGTTGTTTAAGAACCAACCCATCTTCAAAGGGAACTCTGGGAAATGTAGCTCTGTGAGGGGGGAAAGGTATCTCCTAACAACTCTCAGTATCTATAACAAACTACAGTTCCCAGGATTCTTTGGGGGGGGGGAGCCATTTTTGCTTCAAGTGGTATGGTACTGCTTTAAATGTACGGTGCAGATGTGGAATGCTACTGTATGCAAACATGAACATGCCTACATGTGCAAATGATAATATACGGAAAAGTGTGCACATTTTCCCCATTGGAAAGGGGGATAGCTAAATTGGGACAATGAGATGGTAGTGGGAGGGTTAAGTTCCTCCCCTGTTTTAAGTCAAAATCAGTCACAGATCTCACATAACATACCCCATATTTTAGGTGTTGTCTGTGAATAACACCTGATATCAGGTACACTTTTTTAAAAAAAGTGCATGGTGCTGGCTACCTACTTGAGAAGCTGGCTACCCTTTTGAGAAGCATCTGCAGGGGCCCTGGTCCACCCTGTGACCACGATGTCTAAGGTTAATATTTCCATCCCACGCCCCTTCCTACCAAAAATTGCCCTGCCCCTGTCCATTTCTGATATTTCCCCTGAAGGTGTTGTCTGCAGTAACAACAGTAAAGAACTGTGGGTTTCTGTTCCATAGTGCAGTTCTTTTCAAAATTTAAATCTGATTATTTCTTTCTTCCTTTTACAAAGGCAAAAGCATAATTGCACAGACCCGAAGTACACATATGGGTATGTCCAAAAATGGAGAACTCACAACCCGTGCAAAAGCACGCACACTGTGAATGCATGCCCAGACAACCACAACGTGCGCACAGATATACAGAAATGCTTATGCAAATGTGAAGACTATAAATAACCAGGGCTAACCCTTTGCTTCCCTTTGTGCTCTCCAGAGGACGCTAAAGTGCTTCACAGACTTCATTAGCAAAACTACACAACCCACTGGGAGAAGCAGTTCTTATTATCCCCGCCTTGCAGAGTCTGCCGAGGTCAGGCAGCAGTTCAGAGTGGAGGCAGAGAGAAAGCCCAGCAGGCCTGGCTCCCAGACCCCACTCTAACCCACCGGAGCTGCCTCCCCTCCCAGAACTGGGAACGGAACAAATAATGCAGCTTGTGCAGGATGTCACGAAGACCCTGGTCCCTGGAGACATGGGCTAGTCTATGCAGCACATGTGTTTCGTTTTAGACACATGAAGCTAAGGCAGGCAGATGTGGCTGAACAGGGGAGGCTACAGGGCAGAGAAGCCTCACACCCCAACACTGCCACGCGTCCCCAGATAAAAATTGCGGCACAAAATATTTTCCTTACTTCTTCTTTTCCAATCTCGGTTTTATTTTAACTTTCAGAGCACAAAATATTTTCTGCCTTCATCCTGAAAGCCAATCCCTGCACGTTCCAAGTGGCATGAAGTATTGGTCTGAATTTTACATGGTGTGGGGTAGTATAATTTGGTGCTGTGCCACTTCGGGGATTCCAGGTGAAGGGGGTCATTTTTTAATGCTCCCCTAAGTATTTAAAAAACAAAACAAGAAGAAACGCGTAATCCGCCCCCCCCCTAACCTGCAGATAGTAAACTACTACACCAGGCAAGGGATGGTGTTTTTTTACAGTTTTAGTCTCAGAAGCTGAACGTTTCGATTTTCGAATGCCAAAAACCCAGAAGTAATTGCTTCCCTTTTCGAACACACCTCGGAAGTCGAACAGCTTCCACTGCATGTTTTTCAATTTTTCCTAATTGAACTTGCAGCCAGCCCTTTGTGCCTTGGTTTTCAAATGTCTCGGAAGTTATAGGGTCTTCCAGAACGGATTATGTTCAAGAACCGAGGTACCACTGTATAACACTCTTATTGAAAAGACGACAGAGAAGGATGAAGGGATATCCAAAGGTGATGTGCTCATTCCTTCCTGCATTTGTTCTGCATGCTGCAGCAAACAGAAGCAGCAATCTGAGTCCCCTGTTGCTCAGGTCAACCCGCCCCATAAGCAACCGTGTCAGCTTTTTGAGGGGAAATGCCAGGAAACAGTCATTGCAATGCAGAGGAAGCCTCCCAGATCCTGATCACCCAAGTATTACTTGAAGAGCACATAGCCCCAGCCCCAGAGCCAGTGTGGTGTAGTGGTTAAGAGCGGTAGTCTCGTAATCTGGTGAACCGGGTTCGCTTCCTCGCTCCTCCACCTGCAGCTGCTGGGTGACCTTGGGCCAGTCACACTTCTTTGAAACAGCCCCACTCACCTCACATAGTGTTTGTTGTGAGGGAGGGAGGGAAAGCAGAATGTTAGCTGCTTTGAGACGCCTTAAAGGGAGTGAAAGGCGGGATATCAAATCCAAACTCCTCCTCCTCCTCCTCCTCCTCCTCCTCCTCCTCCTCTCTCTTCTTCTTCTTCTTCTTCTTCTTCTTCTTCTTTGTGCCTTGAGGTTTAGCCCAATGGGGATGAGGGCTACCATGGCCTTGCCTCGCTGCTGTCCTCTGCAACAAAGGATGGAGGAAGAAATTCGATTAAGTTCAGATTTGAAACCAAATCTATCAAATTTGCACTTTCCAAAACAATATGAAACCTGAAACACAGCCATCCTTTGAAATGTGCACTTCTCCGATTTTGGGGATGCAGTTCTCCAAACAAACAGTGTTTACAGAAATGTATATATTAGGAGAAAGTGAGTATATTAGTAAAAATAACATGCTGTTTTAAAAGTGGGGTGCCACCCCCACTTTCTGCCGAGCTGCAACAAGAGTCCATGAGGTTCCAGGGACTCACCCGGGGTTTGTGTTCCTTTGTAGAACTGAGACACGGTGGAGACTGCCACAGCTTTAAGAAATATGGTTAATTCACCTATTTACACCTTCAGTCTGCATGGAGGGATTCCAGCTCTTCAAGCATGGTCATTTCAAGAGGGGCTTGTGCCCTACAGCAGTGCTGCACTTGAGTCCAAAGCATCTCTCCCAACCAGCCTTCAGGCAGGCTGCCCAAGATGGATCCCCAGTTCTCTTCTTCCTGCTTCTTCCTTCCAGCAACCCTTGCTCAGGACTCTTTTCCTATCACCTCACACCCATTAACCCTGACCAACCCCCCCAGTCTCTGTTCACACCTCAGGGCAAGGGGGGCAGACAGTTATATTACATTGCCAGTGGTCCTCAATGCCCCTGTATTGTTTTTTTAATGGCCCTAGCTCTTGGCCTTGTCATTTTTGCACAGGCTAACCCAAGAATTCATCTGCAGCTTGTATATCCAACATAATAAAAATCCTACCATTTATTAATTTCTAAGGTTTGGGGTTTTTTGGGGGGGGTCCCAAATAACATAATATTTGGAGAAAACGTCTTGCAAATATGTGTACATTATTACATACCCCAAAAAACCCCGCATACAGAAATGTGTCAATTAGGAAAAAATTGCTGATGAATTTTCATGAGGATTAAAACAAAAACAAATAAATGTGCAAATTGCTGCACTAATGTGGAGAACTGAATTTTAGATTGGAAAAATGAGTAAGTGAGAGGACCTAAACTGACGCATCCTTCCATCCCTCCCTGCAACATGTGTGTGTGTGTGTGTGTGTGATTTATGGTCCATCCTGGCCCTCCCAATTGCATGGCTCAGCATCATCATCCCTCAGCGCTGAAGCACCATTTTGTGCTTATTGTGCATCCTTCCCTGCTTGTGATCGCATGTGAGAGACACGGCTAATGAGCTGTCGACTTGACACCCAGGAAACAAGGCTGTTGAGTTGCAAAGCCCGGGGGCAGTGCAGGAGGGGAGAGAGAAAAAGGTTGGGAGGCAGGTTGTGGGCCTGGTATAGACGCCTGGATTGTTGAGGCGATTAACTCTGTGAGTCTTGCGCAGTTGAAGGGGTCTCATGCCCCACTTCAGGCTCAGAGTTTCTCAATGGCTAAACTACACATGACAGCTGCAGGCCTATGTGTTAGAAGAACACTGATTGCTACTAAATTTTATGATACAAGATTCAAAGCAGAGAATCAGTGGCAGGGATGTGTGAAAGTGTCTCAATTCGTTCTGACATTCATTCGCATTTTCATCCACCATGTTTTGTTCCACTGCAATTAGCTTATTTTGCAGAAGCCTTTATTCTGTTTCATCATCCACTGATGTGGAAATACCCTTATTTTTAAAAAAACCTATATTATAGCACACAATAACCATGTACTGTACCATCTTAGCCATCAACAGATATTTACAAATGAATGATCTTCCCTGTGCGTTCCCTTTCAAACTTAGTGAATTTCCAGAGTGGTAGTCCTGTAAGTTTTCTTCAGCAAAAACAACAATGAATCTTCAGGCACCTTAAATGTAAATTTGATGACCCACCACAAAGCCATTTATGGCTGCAATTTTCACGATTTCTATTTAGAAGTAAGTCCCACTGAATTCAGTGGGGTTTACTCTCAGGTAAGTGGAGTTAGGATTGAAGCCTATCTCTCTAGCTTGAGTTCAGTGTTTATATAATAACAGAATCATAGAATTAGAGAGTTGGGAGGGACCTCAAGGGTTAGCTAGTCCAACCCTCTGCAATGCAGGAATCTCAACTAGATTATATAAACCTCTCAGCCTGTTTCATTTTTCTCATTCAGGGATCAGAGAAGGACAGTTTAGCACCCAATTGATATTTTATTCTTTGTGTCTTGGATTACATCAATTACTCCTTCACTTGGTGTAATGCTGATTAGGCACATATAAGTCCTTCATTTATTGCAACATTTTATTTTATAAATGCACTTTTAATTTAAAAAATGGTTGTGTGCTTGTATCTGCTAAAGTAGCACTCAAACTAAATTGTGTTTTAAATGTTTGCAGTAAATGTGATTTTGTGTTAATAGCAATGCTCTTGTGCAACCTAACAATTTATTTTCTATATTTATCATTTGATTCTCTGTTTGTTTGGTTTTTTTAAAAAAAGTAGATAGTAACCTTTCAAGCTGTACATTTTGTGTGAAACCCACCAGCTCCGCTTCAATTCCTGTGTCTTGCACTGCTTCACTATACAAATCTAAGGGAAGGACATTTTTAAAGCAAAGCAAACCAAAGCAAAGTAAGCAGTCAATTTCAGAAGGTTCTTCCCACTTTGAGAAAGCGGCTTGGGCAGGTAAAATTTACAAGTAACAAAAGAGAACAGTTCTTTCCAGGTGAAGAGGACAACAGTGAATAGTGCAAAACTCTGGTTTTTAAAATATGCAGTAGGATCCAGAGTAAGGCTGCACTCCTAACCCACCATGCTTGGGAGTAAGACTCATGGAATGGCTGGGCAAAGAACAACCAAGTCAACAAACAGCACTTGAGAAAAAGCTGCTGCTACACTAAACAGCCGACTGCTTGCAAATGCAGAATGCAGTTTATAAATGTAAAGCACATTTAAAACATTCCCCCAAAGAATCCTGGGAACTGTAGTTTGTTAAGGATGCTGTGAATTGTAACCCTGTGAAGGGTAAACTACAGTTCCCATGATTCTTTTTTCGGGGGGGTGAGCTTTAAATGCCATCAAACACATTTCTCTTTAATATGCACTGTGTTAGCCTTTAAAGTGCCGTTCAGCTCTTTGTTGGTTTTACCTGAAGAGTGAGGCCTGTATCCCTTGAACCCATACAGATCATCATTTTACCACACATCTTAGTTCACATCTGTACCTGACAGGTGGCCGTCTCCTCCATGCCACTTGGCAGGGTCATACAGGCCACCATGGAACCCCAGGTAGAAAGAACATGCCCCCAAGTAGTTGGCTCTGAGGTCCATTGGGAAATGGACATATCTGAAAAGTGAGGAACTGTTTCTGCCAGGTTTGATTAAAACTATCAAATGCAAATACACAAACACATATATGTATCTCATCAGGTATTTTTACAAAGCGAGTTTACACCTAATGATGTCCTCAAGTTTAGAGCCTAAATAAGAGATGGGTGGCCTGCAGCCCTCCAGAGGTTTGCTGGACCTCAACTCCCATCAACCCCAGGCACCACGGCCAAGTGCCAGTAATGATGGAAACTGGAGTCCAGCAGCATCTCGAAAGAACCACGTTTCCCATTCCAGGCCTAAAGCATCCTATGTATCACCAGAAATTATATACACAACCAGAGAAATGAAGCCTTTTAAAACACAAGTTTGTTTAGCTGCACTGTGATATTTTTCAGGAGAATCTGGATTCACTTTTTTAAACAACAGCACATTTCCCCCTTAAAAATGCAGAATGACCTTGTTGTGGTATCCACTAGAAAGAAATAACAGGTAAAATGCACACCCTCCAATATTTATCCAATAAAAATAGGGATGTTCTATTCAACAACAATAATAATTTTATTATTTATACCCCACCCATCTGGCTGGGTTTTCCCAGCCACTTTGAGCAGCTTCCAACATATATAAAAACGTAATAAAACATTTTAAAAAATTTTTTTTAACTTCCCTACACAGGGCTGCCTTCAGATGTCTTCTAAAAGTTGAATAGTTACTTTCCTCCTTGGCTCAGGAGCCCCATGACTTTATACCCTCCGACATTTCTCCAGTGAAAATAGGGACATCCTAAGGAAAAGCAGGACATTCAGGGATCAAATCAGAAACCAGGACAGCTTCTGTAAATCCAGGACTGTCCCTGGAAAATGGGGACACTAGGAGGGTCGGAAAATGGTGAACTTCAGTATCTGCAAGTGTGCGTATGTGTGTGTATGGCCAGGGAGGGGTGTGTGTGGAAAACACATGGAAACATTTGTTAAGAGTTCACCTACTTTGGGGGAGGGGGAAGACAATTTCATTTCTCAAACTCCCACCAGCCCTCTGATGTACCAATCAACCTTCACTGAGGCAACTGCAATTTCACATAAATTGGCAGAACACTACCAGTGAGAGGCAATGCTTTTCACATGATGTCAAGCAAGAGCAATTGTGAATGCAAGTTTACTAGAACAGACTTCCATATTTTCCACATTGCCCAAGCTAAAAAACCCTACTTTCTCATGCACACACACCTACACCCCTTTCCCCCTCAAACAACATACTGAAACCCAACATTTTGTCAGACACAAGTGCAACATCATCACTTCAGCAAAATGGCGGAAGGGTTGCAGCATTTAAATCAGGAAGGAGGAGCCTCTCTCTCTCTCTAGGTGTTTATTGTTGAACTCCAACTCCCATCAGCCCCAGCCAGCATAGCCAATGATCAAGGGGGGGTGATGGGAGTTGCAGTCCAACATCGTCTGGAGGGCCACAGGATCCCCATTTCCTGTTTAAAAGAACAAAAGTATAAGAAGAAAAAAAATAGGAGGGCTGGAAAGACATGAGACAGCTATGGCCTCATAAGCAGTGACCATAAATATGGAAAATTCAGGACTGGTGATGGGAACTGAGGTAGTGGACAGAAAGGAAATGACAGACAAGGCAGCCCTTTCAAGAATGGAGAATGGTTGTTTGATTGAACCGCTTTATTTGCAGAAATAAATGCAGCAGAGGCTGGTTCAGTAGGGCAAATAGCGCACTACTCCACAAACCCTCCTCCTAGGTTTATTCTAAGCTCCACCACCACCCCACCCAATTTCACAAGCGCAATGCCCACCCCTGATTTTTTATTTTTGTAAATGAAAGAATGTGAAAGAAGGAAGAGACAATAAGAATTACAAGAGAGACTGGAAGGAAGGAAAAATAACAGGCAAAGAAGGCAAGACAGTAAATCTGGGGAAATGAAAGACAGTGATGGAGCAAAGTTGGATGAGTGCACATTTTGAAGGACGGCTGTGTTTTGATTCTCATATTATTTCAGAAAGTGCAAAGTAGAATTCCGTTATCTACTGACTTTTGCACTTCCCTAATGTTCTGAAGTCATTCCGGGCTCAAAAAAGTTCCAAAATATGTTTAGAACTTATAATTGTTAACGTTGTTGTAGTTATTGTAGTTGTTAATTGGAGGGCACAAGGAGAAGGGGACGACAGAGGACGAGATGGCTGGACAGTGTTCTCGAAGCTACCAGCATGAGTCTGATCAAAATGCAGGAGGCAGTGGAAGACAGGAATGCCTGGCATGCTCTGGTCCATGGGGTCACGAAGAGTCGGACACGACTAAACGACTAAACAACAACAACAACAACAGTTGTTAATTACCCATCCTTCACCTTAACAATTAAAACACAATGTTAAAAACAGTTTAAAACAACTTACAATAACGCATATTTTTTTTGAGGGGGAATTACATATTTACACCATATTTAAATGCACATCTTTTTAAAAAAGAAAATCTCTGATTAATGTTGAAACGGGACTAGATGAACTTAGGGGGGAGCATCAACCATTCATTCATCTCTTGAAGAATCCCTGCTATTTTTCTGAGGGTCCCAGGGTCCCTGAGAACATGGACTGAAAACCACAGCCCTAAGGTCAAATGTGCACCATCAGCATCTTCTAGAATGAGCGTGTCGCCTTGGGAATAAAAAGCAGCAGGACCAAGTGCAGGAGGGCCACGTGGATATCAGCGCACTGGCCAGACCCACCAGGGGAGCAGACGACGTGGCTGGCTTCTTCTATCTGGGCGCATCTACTATGCGGTCGACCCACAGCTGAATGTGAATGTCCCATAATTAGATTGCGGCTCTGCTGTAAAACTGATTGATTTGTTCTGAGGCAATGACTGTATTAAAATTCTTCTTGCTCACTAACAATATTATTGTGGCATTGTACCATTGTTTGCTGTCCTCACTGTAAATATATTCTTGAAAATTAACATCCCAGAATCCATTATAAGGCTCAAATCAATTACATCGCTTTGATGGCACATTACAGGCTAATGTTATGAAATTAAGTGCTGTTTTAATTAGCCACATTAATAGCATGGCGCTTGTAAGCCTCTATTGTTAGACATGAGTGAGGAATAAGAATGGATTGTTTTGATATTGGAATATTGTAGCAGTAACAGCATAAGAAAGCAACACGTCTCAATCCTTCCATTCCATTTGTGAGTGCCTTTACTTGCAGGGTTACTTCCTTCCTTCTCTATTTAGCCCAGAGCTCGCCATGGCGGTTCTTCCGTCTCATAGCAAACTTGCATACACGCACATACCCGGCACTTCAGTTCCAAAATGGGAGGTGTATGGGCTCAAGCCTGGCAGAGACGGCTGTCCTCTACTCTTAGCTGAATAGGAACTGCCTAGGATTACTTTTATTGAGGGTAAAAGAGGAGAGCGCAAAGTATTTATTTTTTTAAAAAATAAATTTTTATTAAGGTTTTACAGAAAAGAAAAGTAGAAATTCTCAGAATAAAAAAAAAAACCATAAGTTACAGAAAAAAGAAACACACAGAGATAGAAGAAAAAAATCACAGCTAATTAAGAAAAATTAAATTTAAACAAAGAACAAAAAATAAAAACAGATCCATTATTCCCAATAACCTTGAATTCATATGCTTATGTTCTTGACCTCCTCACGCCTCCCCCTTTTTGTATTCCCGTTTAGATATTTAATTCAGCAAATTCTTACCCTTTTTCAAATATTTAAACTTTATACCATGACACATTCTATATCAATATTTTCAGCCAATCATCAATGCCTTTTTTTGCATAATCTTATTAACTTTTATCACTAATTACCACTTATTACCAACCCAAGCACAGTTTTAGCATTCATTAATTTTATAGTATTTCTGAAGATAGTCTTTAAATTTCTTCCAGTCTTCTTCCACCAACTCTTCTCCCAGGTCTCGGATTCTGCCAGTCATTTCTGCCAATTCCATATAGTCCATCACCTTCATCTGCCACTCTTCCAGGGTGGGTAGCTCTTGTGTCTTCCAATACTTTGCGATAAGGATTCTTGCTGCTGTTGTTGCATAGATAAAGAAAATTCTGTCCTTCTTTGGCACCAATTGGCCCACCATGCCCAGGAGAAAAGCCTCTGGCTTCTTAAGAAATGTATATTTAAATATTTTTTTCATTTCGTTGTATATCATCTCCCAGAAAGCCTTAATCTTTGGGCATGTCCACCAAAGGTGAAAGAATGTTCCTTCATTTTCTTTACACTTCCAACATTTATTGTCAGGCAGATGGTAGATTTTTGCAAGCTTGACTGGGGTCATGTACCACCTGTATATCATTTTCATAATATTCTCTCTTAAGGCATTACATGCCGTAAATTTCATACCTGTGGTCCACAACTGTTCCCAGTCAGCAAACATAATGTTATGACCAACATCTTGAGCCCATTTAATCATAGCAGATTTAACCGTTTCGTCCTGCGTATTCCATTTTAGCAGCAAGTTATACATTCTTGAAAGTATTTTAGTTTTGGGTTCTAACAACTCAGTTTCCAATTTTGATTTTTCCACCTGGAAACCTATTTTTTTATCCATGTTATAGGCTTCTCTTATTTGAAAATAGTGCAGCCAATCTCGCACCTTATCTTTTAATTTCTCAAAACTCTGCAATTTCAATTTATCTCCTTCTTGTTCCAATATTTCCCAATATTTCGGCCGAGGAGAGCGCAAAATATGGTCTGAAGCTCAACATCAAAAAAACAAAGATCATGGCCACTGGTCCCATCACCTCCTGGCAAATAGAAGGAGAAGAAATGGAGGCAGTGAGAGATTTTACTTTCTTGGGTTCCATGATCACTGCAGATGGTGACAGCAGCCACGAAATTAAGAGACGTCTGCTTCTTGGGAGGAAAGCAATGACCAACCTAGACAGCATCTTAAAAAGTAGAGACATCACCTTGCCAACAAAGGTCCGTATAGTAAAAGCTATGGTTTTCCCAGTAGTGATGTATGGAAGTGAGAGCTGGACCATAAAGAAGGCTGATCGTCAAAGAATTGATGCTTTTGAATTATGGTGCTGGAGGAGACTCTTGAGAGTCCCATGGACTGCAAGAAGATCAAACCTATCCATTCTTAAGGAAATCAGCCCTGAGTGCTCACTGGAAGGACAGATCGTGAAGCTGAGGCTCCAATACTTTGGCCACCTCATGAGAAGAGAAGACTCCCTGGAAAAGACCCTGATGTTGGGAAAGATGGAGGGCACAAGGAGAAGGGGACGACAGAGGACGAGATGGTTGGATAGTGTCTTCGAAGCTACAAACATGAGACTGACTAAACTGCGGGAGGCAGTGGAAGACAGAAGTGCCTGACCTGCTCTGGTCCATGGGGTCACGAAGAGTCGGACACGACTAAACGACTAAACAACAACAGGATTACTCAGTAACACCAACAAAACATTTTGCACCCAGGGGAGCACCTGAAGTTTCAGTAGAGGGGCAGCAAAGAGATTTCAGCAACGGGAGGCATGATTCTCAACAAGAGTTAAGGGTCCACTCCTAGATAAACTCAAGATGAAATTGCTAAGCAAATTAATAAATCACTTCATAGAATCATAGGGTGGAATTCCATGGTGTGCTCTATTGAACGTTTCATCTGTGCAAGCATATCAACTTGCCAGACAGAATGAGCCTGCTCCCCCCCCCCCCCGGGAGCTGTTCTGGAGCTTCTCCTGATCCCCCTGTGAGAACTTCGGGGCAACGGGGACGGAAGAAAGCCCACCGTGCAAGAGTTGTCAGGGTTCATTGGGTGAATTCCGCCCATAAAAGGCTACTGAGGTCATCTAGTCCAAGTCTTGTCAATGCAGGAATTCCCACTGGCCATTATGAATATGTTCTTACCTCCCCTGTTGCAGCCAACATACCTCTGAATGCCAGCTCCTGGGACTCTCCAGCGGGGAGGGGGCTGTTGCCCTCAGGACCTGCTTGCTTGTGGCCTCCCCATAGATATCTAGTGGACCACAGGATTCTGAATTCTTCCTTTGTTTCATTGCTACATCATCTCTAAAACGTGCACTATCAGGGACTTAGCAACCCTGACCCATCTAATAAGGATGTAACGGCTCCCTGGTGCAAACTCAAAACCAAGATTCTTTATTATTACTTAATAGATGTAAAAAATAATAATAATGATCTGACATATGGTAAATCTGGATGAACCCATGCTAGCCGTATTAAGTCCTACATATATCTATCTGTATAATGGGTAGCCATTGTGTTGTCCTCTGGATCTTTCTTTTTGAACTACGACTCCCATCATCTCTCACCCTTAGTCATGCTGACAGTGATTGACAGGAGTTATAGTCCAACAACATTTGGAGGGTTCCACATTGGCAGCCCCTGATTGCTATATGAGACGTTATTTGTTATGTACTGAAGTTCTCACCCTGGGCCAGCAGGGGGATACTGTAGATAGTTATGCCAAATGAAGGATTGAAAGTGACGTTCAGTGACTGAATAGTTTTAGAAAGTTGCTACAGTAACGTTGTACTGGAGCTCTATATAAGCAGGCTGACTGAACCCTTCAGTTCAGTTCTGTTCTGGCCTCTGAATAAACAAGAGCTGTTTGAAGAATCGCTGTGTCGTCTGATATGTTCACCCACAACTTAACACTATTGTAATTAGCCACCCTAGGTGTCTTTTCATAAAAGACAGAAAGGTGAGATATTTTTGAATGAACACTGCATATGTATATGGATAGATGCAAGATGTTCAATGCTGTAATAGATCTGTTAGCATTTTAAGGAGCTGCAGAGTTCTTCAGTACACAACTTCTAGTTCAAATCAGTGTTTCTCAACTGGTGGCCATATGGATATTCCTAGGGGGCCACAACAGAAAATCCCAAAAATGGGGGGGCCACAGCATGAGACTATGGGGCTACAGAGGAAAGTGAGAAGTGAAGAAAACGAAGAAGTGACCAATAAAAGAAAAGACAAAAGAAAGCAGAAAACATAGAAGTGAAGTAAATAGAAACAGAGGAGTAGAGTGAACAGAGAAGTGACTGTGCTTCCCAGTGGATGGAGCGCCATGCGCACTCTGCAGCAAGGCCCCTTCCTCTTCCTTCTCCCTCCCATTTTCGCACTCCTGCTGCCCGCACCAAGTGTATGGGTGCAGCAGGGTTAGCATGTGGGGTGCTATTTCTTTGTGCGAGTATTACTGCGAAAGGAAGTGATCTGTGGGTATCCCTCACAGCAATAGAGCCGGATATAAAGAAGCTTGTTTCTGGTCATCAAGCACAAGGGACATATTGATGGAGATATACTTAAAGTATACATTTTTGCGTAATTGTATTTTGTACAAATGATAAAAATTATAAATAAAACATGTTCCATTTACAAACAAAGCAATTGCACTGGTAGGATGGGCAGCCACAGGAAGAAAACCAGGTCGGAAGGGGGCAGGGTTGGGAAAAGGCTGAGAAGGACTGGTCTAAATTACTTTGTTTTAAAAGTGTGTTTTTGTAGCAGTGGCAGTTAAGAGACAAGGGGCAGGGCAGGCTGTGATCCATTTGCGAAGAAGTGTTCTCCCTGCTCTAATTTTGGAGGTGTGGATATGTCCGTTCCCCTTCCTTCTTTATTGAAGCCCACATATTTAATATTCACACATTACTGTTTTCTTCCTCACATTTACTTTTTGATTAATGTTTTCTTCCCTGCTGCTTTTCTTCATGGGTGGGGGAAGGTACCTGGAAGGAATATTAATCAAAGACGGGTAGAAAATAAGAGGAGAAAAAGAGGATTTGTACCAGGTAGCTGATCAAACTAATAACAGGATAGGCAAGGCCACTGAGGGCAACCCTCTTTGGAGAGTATTGAAACTAGGTCTGAGCCAAAATTTATCAGAGAAGACTTTGCTAACATTGGGGGGGGGGTATATGTGTGTTCTTTTCGAAGCTGCTCCTGAACTCTGGAGACTTTCAGGTTTCCCCAATTTTTACACCTGTGGCTTTTTGTGTGGAATTGTGGGTCCAGTTTTAATATGTTACATGTAACAAAAAGGTAAGGTTGTTATCACACAGTGGTTTATTTACACATATATACAACCTGAGCCTCTAATGGAGGGGTTCACAGCATTAACACTCCTAGAGGGTCTTGCTTCTCCCATAGATGCAGTCTTTGATCCAAAAAGACACCAGAACATCATGCTCTACCTGCTGCTTTGTTTCTCAGTCACATAAATCCTAATTCTGCTACTCAAAGCACTGGCTTTATTTGTTGAGGGAAAGGCTCCACTCATCTACTGTGTCACACGGAGTCCCTTTGTGGTCTTAAGGACCCATCAACCAAGCTATCACCTCAGTGCAGAAGACTAGCCTGGCTTAATTAGCTTTTGACATGTGCTAATTCCAGGGGATTCCAGTGTCTAGTACATGACTCAATACACACAGGTTTGGCACCTAGTTTTAACATCATAAGCATTAATTAAATTCTAACACCTACTGGACCTAGGAATTTAGGGATGTCTACTACCCACAAACTCATAACACTATGATTGTGTTTATACCTTTTACTCAGCTTTCGTTTTATATTGGTTTCTATATATGTGCTATTTTTTGTTTCCTTGAGTTACATTTTGTTTTTAAAAAGTGACTGACAAGTTCATTTGCTTGATGGCCCTGAATGCTTGGTGGTTACATAGCCTTTGAAAAATTTTGGAGACAGGTGAGGTCCCTACAGTCTGGAGGTGGGTAAATGTTGTACCCATCTTCAAAAGTGGGGGGGGGGGAGACCCAGGTAACTACTGACTGGTGAGCTTAACATCAATACCAGGAAAGGTCCTGGAACAGATAATGCAACAATCGGTCTGTGAGCTTTTAGAAAAGGATGCTATGATTACTAAGACTCAGCATGGGTGTCTCAGAAATAAGGCATGCCAGACCAATCGGATTTCTTTTTTTGATAGAATTATAAACTTGGTGGATCAAGGAAAAGCTGTGGACATAGTGCATCTTGATTTCAGTAAGGCTTTTGACAAAGTCCCCCATGATATTCTCCCAAGGAAGCTGGTAAAATGTGGGTTGAACAAGGTAACTGTTAGGTGGATTTGTAACTGCTTGACTGACCAAACCCAAAGAGTACTCATTAATGGTTAAGTGACAAGTGGGGTGCCGCAGGGTTCTGTCCTGGGCCCGTTGTTGTTCAATGTATTTATAAATGACTTGGATGAAGGAATTGACATGAAACCAAACTGGGAGGGGCAGCTAATGCCACAGAAGGCAGAATCTGAATTTAAAATGACCTTAACAGATTAGAGAACTGCAAGCTAACAAAATGAATTTCAATAGTGACAAATGTAAGGTTCTGCACTGAGGCAGGAAGAACCAGATGCACAAATAGACCACAAGCTTAAGGTGAGTCAACAGTGTGATGCAGCAGCAAAAAATGTGTATGCTGTTCTAGGCTGCATCAACAAAAGTACAGTGTCCAGATCAAGGGAACTCATAGTACCACTTTATTCTGCCTTGGTCATACCACACCTGGAATACTGTGTCCAATTATGGGCACCACAATTTAAGAAGGATGTTGACAAGCTGGAAGGTATGCAGATGATCAAGGGTCTAGAAGCCAAGCCTTATGAGGAGCCCTTGAAGGAGCTGGGAATGTAGCCTGGAAAAGAGGAGACTGAGAGGAGATGTGATAGCCATCTTCAAATATCTCTAGGGCTGTCACACAGAGGATGGAGCAAGTTTGTTTTCTCCTCTTCTGGAGGGTAGAACTTGAACCAATGGCTTCAAGTTAGAAGAAAGGAGATTCCGACTAAACACCAGGGGAAACTTTCTGACAGTAAGAGCTGTTCAACAGTGTAACGGTCTCCCTCGGGAGATTGTGGACTCTCCTTCCTTGGAGGTTTTTAGCAGAGGTTGGATGGCCATCTGCCATGGATGTTTCAGCTGAATTTCCCGCATTGCAGGGGGTTGGGCTAGATGACCCTTGGATCCCTTCCAACTCTAAGATTCTATGATACTGCGCATACACCACACACATGCATGTGAGTGCACATTAAACAATTTTGACAGTTTGGATCCAGACAGAGAAGAAGAGAGAAGCCTTAAGTCTATGCAGCTGGCTGGCAAAAAGGAGCCTTCGGAAGTTGTTTGCAATGTTGCTGCCGGGGGAGGGCAGCTGCTGTAAGGACGAGAGCTGCCTGCATGTCTGCTTGATCCCCCATTCTCAACTTGTATGTCTGTAAAATAAATCAATATTGGAAAATACACCATAGCGCTCCACAGTGTTCTCTGCTGTAAGGAGAATGACCCCATGTAAGTGGCTGCCCTGGATCTTCAAGCTGCTCCGGCAAGTGGGGAGAACAAAATGGCTGTAAACATTCAGTGCCTGTGCTTGTAGTTCTTGACATCAAAGCACTTTGTTTTACATCACCTGGGGAGGTAGCCTAAAGTAAAGTACTTTAAATGTGTTTGGGTTTTTTTGTATAATGCTTTGAAACAGTCAATGTGCATGAAAATGCTTACCGGTGTTAAACCGCTTTGAGCCATTTAAAATATTTGAACCATCTAAGTGTTGGATGCACCATTAGGGAATTTCAAAGCACAAGACTGTCTTTTATCTCCCCAGCTCCCCACTCCCAAATTGTTGCCTTTAGCAGCAACCCAAACCCCTTTGTCCTTGCCTGTGCTATGGATTCTGCTTTGCAAAACCGCTCTCTTGTTTCAGCCCAGCATGCTCTTTTATTTTTTGTGTTTAGCAATGACGCCTGCCAGCTTCCCACAGAAGGAGGAACACTGACCTTTGTAAGCCAGTGAACTTTTTTTTCTCTTTCACCCCCCCATTAGCTACCTGCAGAGGGGGGGGGAGAGGGGGGATCAAGCCACCAATTTATTAGAAGACTACAAGGTGAGAAGCTGAATAACCAAAGGGTTACTCCAAGGCAGCCTTAGATAAGGAGAGTAGGTTTGGGGCATTGAATTAAGCTAGGATCAACAATTCCATGGGGTAACATAAACTTCATGAAGCCAGTCTCAATGGCTAGCTGGCTGGCTTACATACATGCAGCAGAAGGCAGGAATAGAATCCTGAGGTGGGAGAATGAACTGCACCACTTCAGGATGCAGGTGGGGAGAACACATTGTTGAATGCTCCTCTCAGGGTTAGCTCTGTTAGGATCGTCCTACTCGCATGTAGGACCCTGGCAGAGACACATGCCCGACTGGCAAGTTCTCTCCCTCCTTCAAAAGTTTTCTTCAGCCTGAACATCACAGCGACTGATACCAAGAAGCATCAGCACACTTAGGATCCTGCAGCGCATCTGCGGTTTGCGTAACAGACTCAATAGCTCTGCATCTTGGCTAATCTACTTTATTTAAATATAATACACTCGGGGCATTCTGACTTAGCTCCTTCCTTTTTCTCATCAGACAGCAAAGAGAGAAAGAACCAAAGGACAATAGTCCTATTTTCCGGAACACAGAAGTATCAAAACATCCTGTCTCCGTCACTTCCCACACTGTGGAATGAAAACATACACCGTCATTTGATAGACAACAATCTCATGACTGCAAACACGGAGCAAGAATCCTAACAAGCTCACCAATGAGACAAAGTGAGGGGATTGCCCCAGACTGCTGGATCCACTGGGGCAGCAGATCCCAATGTAGATCTTTACCCACTCCCCTGCTCCTGATGTAGCTCTTCACTCACCCCTTCTTATCTGGCAGGCAGGAGGGTGCCATTTTGTGGTTCATCTCAGGTGCCAGAATGTATTGGGCTGGCCCTGGTTCCTCTACATTCACTGCAAATTAAAAAAGAAAAGAACATTACAGCACAGGAGAAGTTGAACTTTCTCTCCCCAGTGTGCTGTGTTTCTTTGCTTTCATTTTTACATTGAATACCATTCAGAAGTAGCATTCCTCACCTGAAGTCTGAATGGTACAATACCACATTAGCCCTCTGCCACCTCCATCTGTAGCACATGCAGACTCATCCTATGTTGATGACTGGCACTTCAGCAAGGAGCCTTAAAAGTGGGTCCCAGTGGTGTAGCATGGGTTGCTGGCACTCAGGGCAGGGTAAGGGCTGCGCCCCTCTGGTGGATTGGGCAGCTGGAGGAGGGGGGTTGCAAAGAGCCCACTTGGAGGGTGAACAGAGCCTGCCTCCAACAGGCTCCTCGCCCACTGCCTCTGTCCACCTGCCCACCACTGCACCCCAGCTGCCTGTCATGGGGGCACCTGGTTGTGGCCCCTCAAAAATGTGCACCCAGGGGCACGGCCCCCTGCCCCCCCACTATACGTCTAGTGGGACCTGAATGCAACAAAGTGTTGAAGTGTGGAGTGTTGCAGCCATCCCTTCTTCCAGGTCACTCTATTCCAGAACCCTGCCCTGGTTTTCTGTTCTCTCCCCCTGCCTGCCTCCCATCTCCCTCAACAGTCAGCCACCATTTTGTGCAAATTCTTGTGGTCGGGATATCTGCTATCCTAATGGAGTGATTACAAGAGGTATCTGCACAGTGAGCCCAGCACTCAGTCTCATGTTGGGACAGGAGAATCTGGGAATACAGAACAGGAGGAAATGAGAGAAACATAATGTGCACTAAGGTGCCCTATAAATAATCTCCCCACTGTGTGGCAGCCACTCATCCATGAGCACTTTCCATGGGGCTGAGAGACTACTAAATGACTCAAATGCATGGGTCCTGCTCATGCCAATTCCATAGGAAAGTCACACTCGAATTTGATGGAGGAATGTGATGTAGTGGTTAGAGTGTCAGACTAGGGCCTGCGAGACCAGGGGTGGATCTGCACACAGGGAAAAATGCTATAGATAAGTCAGAAATTAAATCGTTATAACAAAAGGTTTTTTTAAAAAGCCCTATGTAAAAATGCTATAAAAAAGTTTTGTGCTCTCTGGCACCATCTGGTGTTGTATGTTTATAAGACATTCAAATCACTGTATTTTGACGAATGTAGCTTCCCCCCAGGATTCAAATCCCCACACGGCCATGAAGCTCACTGGGTGACCTTGGGCCAGTCACTGCCTCTCAGCCTAACCTCCCTCACAGGATTGATGTGGGGATTAAACGAGGAGGGAGAGGGCCAGGCACCCCACCGTGAGCTCCTTGGAGATGTAAACACTGGCTGCGACAAATTTCATTTGTGAAATAACAATCCAGAAAATCTTCCTTATCCTAAAGCATTAGCTGCAGCGCTACTTGAGGAATTAAGTTGCAGGTACATTTGGCATGCTTTATTTTTCTGCACAGCCGTTGCCGTCTGTGCGGAATTGAAAGTGAGTTCATGAGCTGCCCAACAGGGAAACATAACAAAGCTATTGCGGAGGCGATTGCATTTTGATGACGCCAAAGAAAGTTGGGTTGCTTCTGTACTTCTGGCGGGACCTTGGAGGGGTGGGAAAGAGGCATTCATTGGAGTTCTCTGTGCTGTTGTTTTTCCTCTCTTTGAAGCCTCGAGATGCTCTCTTGGAGGATTTCAGATATCTCTGATACTGGGGTTAGGGATGGACAAACCCATCAATATTTGTTCACCCAATTTCTCACTTTTCCCAATCTTAAATTTGTGAGAGATTTATGCAGCCCAACATACCTGTGCATAAGTGCCAGTAAGAAAGGGGTTAAGGATCACAGAGTTCTTAATTGTTAGAGAAGGCTCAAATTAGTCATGACCCCTAATCTGAGGGGGGAAATAACAGCTGTTCCCTGTTCCTCTCCCTCCTGTTTGAACCATTTATCTGACCACACGCATGAGGCTGGAGCCCAGACTCCATGCCTGAAGATACTTTTTGTATTTTGCCTGTGTTGTTTCTGTTGTAGCATTGAACGAGGCATGAGTGAGACCTGTGATTACCTGTAAGGAAAGCATTTCAACATACTGAAGTTTGTAGTCTATTTACTCCAAGGACGGCAGAAGTGGAGGGAGCTCACAGGCAGCCATTTAACTTTTACAGTTTCCCCACACATGTGGGACTTCAGAATTAATTGGTATTCTCCAGTTATTTCCCAACAAAATTCACTTCTTCACATTTGCCAATTCATCTGCATTTTAGTGCAAATTCCTTTTGATGAGCACATTTTGCTTGTATGCAGTTTTGACAAACAACACAGGGGGGATGGAGGGCCAGAGCTTTCCCATTCCTGGAGTAAATAATACAAGGCTAGATGGACTAATACTGGATACTAATACTAATACTAGATGGACTCCATCTGAGGCAGCCTCCAGCCTTCCAGATCTTCCTCCCATCATTTGCTGGGTTCTGCCCTGACTAGGTCCATGGAGAAACTGATATGCCAACATCATCCAGATGCAGCTTGGCCCCAACTAGGCACTTTGTTTTCTGGGACTCTTTTTCTCTTTCTGGTCACATTTAAAGGACACCACAAGATATAAATTAATGCAAGGCAGAGACGGAAGAAAATTCATTCTTCTTCCTGACAAAGTGCCGCAGGGAGCAGGGATTCCACAGTGACCTTCAGATAACCTTCATCTAGTTCGGCAATTAGGCGTTTTCTGGAGGTGCTGATTGCAAAACAACGAACCCCCTCATCATCCCCATGCCTGGGACCTGGCAGTGACAGCAGAGCGTTATTTTTTCCCTGGCAATTACAGCCATGCATCCAAGTTTCTCCTTACTCCTGCTGTTAATTACTTATTTTGACAGTCTTTATATGTCATGAAACAAAAGAGGAAGAAGAAGAAAGGAAGGGGGGTGAACCTCTGAACCTCTTGACAGAAAAGTTTATGAATTCTTCTCCTTCGCTGTCTTATTCCCTATTTTCCACCCTCTGCTCCCTCCACTGCCCCCCCCAGCTCTTTCCTCGCAGTAATTTGCTACCTACCCCATAGCTCTGCAAATGAAGGGTATAGCTTCCAAGGAGAAAATGCACACAGAGTCCATGTGACTCTGTTTCTTAAGTTCTGTGCTGTAGAATTAACTCTTCACACCTCTCCACAGCATTCCCCTTCTATAATGCAAGGGTCATACACCCAGGCATCTGTGTGTAGGCCCTGATGGCAAATTAAAAATAATGAGAAACCTCCCCAAAATAAATATAAATGTTGTGCCCAGATCACTACATTTTTAATTTTATTTTATTTTGCAGTTCTGTTGCATAGCCTCAGCTGCTATTTTCTATTGCTAGGAAGCTGAGATCACTATAATCAATCTGAGGAGGGCGGTGGGTGATAGGGTGTGTGTTTTTTCTGCCAGAGGGTTGAGGATGGCATAATGGATATATCATTGACCCAAGTACAGATGTCTGCTTTATCTGCCCAAGCATGGTTTCTGGTCAAATAGGTTAAATAGGTTTTTGTCATCTTTAGAAACCTGCAAAACTCATTTAACTGGGTGATGATAGCTTTATCATATTGCTTTAAAGACCATACCCACAGAATAAACTAATATTCCTGGCCTGTTCTAGGTGTTCTAGAATCTTCTTAGAACAGTCTTCTCTTTGTGTCTCTCAGAGACACACTACATATGACAATCCATGTCGGAGTCTGCATGCATCCTAAAATCATAGAAGAGACTCCTGCTGGATCAGGCCAGGGGCCCATCTGGTCCAGCACCCTGTTCTCACAGTGGCCAACCAGATGCTTGTGCGAAACCTGCAAGCAGGATCCCAGCGCAAGAGCAGTCTCCTCTCCTGTGGGATTCAGAAGCATTACTGCCTACTGCTCAAATCCCATTGAAGGACATGCTTTGTGACCTCCTTATCTGATGAGATCCTTGGAGCAATTGAGATGCTTGAAAGAGTCAAAATGACAGCAGTAACAGAATCATTTATTTTGTCATGACAAAAGTGGTACAGACACCCATTTGCCCAATGTCTGCCCCCGAATTCTGAGCAAGCCAGCTTTTTATACATTTGCAGAATACAATACCACCTGATTTCTTGTAAACCACCTGATTTCTGGGAAATCAAAAGTTATAGTAAGTTCCTATTACCATGTAAGGTCTTGGCCTCCCTCCTCCCTGCCATCTCCCACATCACCACGGCCATGTGCATTCCTGAGTTTGCTTCTCTCTTTACAACCTTCAATAATAAACATTTGAGCCTGTTCTATCAATGCCAGCCTTGTTCTCCTGACGGACCTCTCCTTTCTCAGAAAGGCCTTTGGGGGGGTTGCTATGGCCCTACACCATCGATAGACCTCTCCTCCAGGAATCCTGCATGTTGGTTGCTAACACGCCAGACATACAACAACATGTGTTAGTCGACAATTTGTTCAGATTACTACCTGGAAGTGAATCCGCTTTCAAGCATTTTATCTTCATTTCACCCTCCGTGCTGCACACACTCTTGCAGGTGCTGCTAGGGTTAAAGCCAGTAATCTTCAGTTCTTTGTGGTTACTGGTCTGCCCCCCCCCCCCACTCAGGCTGGCCATTGGGTCTTCTGGACAGGAAGGGATGGAGAGGCCCTCCTCTCTGCTGAGGTTGGCTCACCTCAGCCTTCTCTCTCTCTCTCTCTCTCTCTCTCTCTCTCTCTCTCTCTCTCTCTCTCTCTCCCCATGTGTCATACCAAGCAGCTCTTATGTGACATGTCCTGCCATTTTGACACCCACAATAAGCACGGCAGTGATCAGCCTCATTGTCACAGTGGATTTGCAGTGAGGGTGCTGGTCTAGCTCTTGCCTTACTGCCCCCCCGCCCCCCGCCAAAGGCAACAAAGAGAAATGGTTTTGGGGGGGGGAGCAAGGCTTCCTTCTCTTTTCTTCTTGCCTTCAGTCCTTGCAGCCACAGTCTGCAGAGTCTTTACCTAGAGCTCTCCTTTCTCCTTAGCCAGCTCCTCAGATGGTCTCTAGATCAGGAGTGGGGCTCCTTTTGTAGCTCAAGGGCCACATTCCCTACTGGGGGCCACATGCCAGGGGTGGGCAGAGCCAGAGGCAAATGTGGGTGGAGCAAGGAATGCAGATTTTACATTTTTGTGCATCACCCTGGCTTCTACACACACTCAGGCACCCCTCTCTACCCTCCATCCAGGCAAGCAAGAGTTGAAGGACACAATCCGGCCAGGCAAAAGCACTCAAGGAGAGTGTGAAACAGGGCTAGTAGGGTGGATGTGTGGCTTGGAGAAAGTCCCGTGGGGCAGATGGAGTGGCCTGAAGGGGTGCACTTGGCCTCTGGGTCCAGTGGCCCAGACCTACTTCCCCAAGCTCAGTGGCCAACACTCTCCTGTCGTCTGGCTTCTTCCCTCTTGAAACTGCCTGCAAGATAGACACTGGTTTCCAGCCAACTGACATTTGCATGTTAAAGTTAATTACAAAAGACACAACACAGGTAAATAGCTTTGACTGGACCAATGTTTGCTGTAGCAGGAGTATGCAAGCTTCCTTTGGAAGGATAAATAATGAAACCTTAGATATATGCATATGAAAGCTGTTACAAGAGAGCGATTCAAGCTTGCTTCATCTAACATGTCTAACACTTTTTCTGTCTTTCGATTCTACCTTGTTTAACCTGTTTTTATTACCAATTTACCTCCTCTCACATCTCCTATCCCTTTGGGACTAGCAATCCAACTGTCTACTGGAAAAAAATATTAGTAATGAGAGCTGTCTGTGTTCAGATAAATCAAGAACTTCAAATTCTGAGTGAAGGTAATTCCAGCTTCTGCACTATGCAAATAAATTGAATGTGCATATATTTATTATGTATAATAAATAAATAATATGCAAGACACTTTACATAGCAAATTGCAGTCTGCAAAATACAAAATGGAGGAGAAAAATGACAAGTCCTATCTTGGGGAGCTTTACAATACAGTGGTACCTCGGGTTACATACACTTCAGGTTACATATGCTTCAGGTTACAGACTCCGCTAAACCAGAAATAGTGCTTCAGGTTAAGAACTTTGCTTCAGGATGAGAACAGAAATTGTGCTCTGGCGGTGCGACGGCAGCAGGAGGCCCTATTAGCTAAAGTGGTGGTTCAGGTTAAGAACAGTTTCAGGTTAAGAACGGACCTCCAGAACGAATTAAGTACTTAACCCAAGGTACCACTGTATTAAGCTGTGGTTCTTTGAACATGTCAGAGATGGAGAACCTGCAGCCTTCCAAATGTTGTTGGACTCCATTTCCCATCAGTCCCAACCAACATGACCAGTGGTTAAGGTTGATGGGAGTTGTAGTTCAACAACAAGTTCCTTGTCTCTGCCATATGTTGAGTTAGCTTTTTTTTTTTTAAGTGCTAGGGTGGCAGATGGAAAACAAGAAAAGTTTTGGAATACTGTAGATGGAAATAATATGGGGTAGGTTGTATTGACTGATTGATCGATTTCATTGCATTTGATTGCATTGCATTATATTCCAGCCATATAACTATAAATGCCTCTGGGTCGTTTAGACATATTATTCACAATACAACCTAAAGTTTAAAACAATAAAAACAGTTGTAAAGAATACAGGAAACAACCTAAAAGCTTGGGATATATATCCCAAGCTTTTAGGTTGTTTTCTGTATTGTTTTTATATGAAGAATCTATAAAAGCTAACGTGTGGGTGTGTGTATGAAGGATCTAGGGTTGGGGGCAGGAGATTTGATTCAATTCATATTTAATGGCAAATCTACTGAATTCTCACTGTCCAAAACAATGCATGAACCAAAGCACAGCCATCCTTCCAAAGTTGTACTTCCCCAAATTTTGCAGTGCAGTTTTCTATATAAGTAATATGCACAAAATGCATGCACTCAGGGAAACTCTGAATAAAAATGCCTATGTTAGTGAAAACAATTTACAAGAAAATGCATTATATTGAGGAAAATGTAAATATTAGAATACAGTTTGCAAAATTAGGCAAAATTGGCTGCAAAAAATGTGCATATTAAGAAAAATCCACACTAAAATGCTGTTGAACTTTTTTAAAGGCAATCACAAAGTGATGTGGAACCAAAGACAACTGAATTTAATATTGGAAAAACGAGACAAAGCAATATTGACAGATTCTCCTGTCTCTAGTGGGGACAGAAGGTACTGAAAACCCTTCTCTTGTTTGTTGAAAATACCCCAAGCCTAAAACCTTTGGTTTCTGGAATGTGCAGGTCTGTTCTGCATATCAATGAGAGCTAGAAATTCTTCTTTAAAAATAAAAACTGATAGGGGTCAATGTAAAGGTACTGCTGGGCCTTCACATACAATAACATGCGCACACACTGACATACTTCTGTTTATGCAATAATTGATTTATTGGTGCCACAAGGGTTCTTGCTGCAGAAGTTGCCCCTTTGAAAATCCCTGTAAGCAACTTCCGGAGGTGGCGCCAACGGCAATGGCGGTCTCCTTCTGAGTAGGAGGAGAAGCCCTGTAGAAAGTGGGTCTGTTCCGCTACGGCGAAGCGGGGACCCGATCTGAAATCGCAGGCAGAAAGAGCCTGCGAGCGTGGGACCCAGCAGGCACCTTTTGCGCCCCCCCGTTTTTGCGAGGGAGCCCCGAAAGGGGTTCCGGTGTGCAGCGGGAGCGGCGCGGTGCTACGGGTCGATTGCTGCGTCTACAGAGCGAAGCCGCGTAGCTGTTGCCGGAGAGCGCTGACCTTTTTCCTGTGAAATTCGGCTCTAAAAGAGAACACCCGTGAGTAGGGGGATTTAAGAAACTTGGATTTGAGAACAAAAAAGAGTGAATTTGGGCTCCGAAGCGGAAAGGTGTAAACAGGAAGTCCGCCTTTCCGCTTTGTAAAAGATCAAAGCAAAGACCTTTTTGTGCTATTACTTTAATGCGGATCGTTCAACTTTAACTCTAAGCACCAAAAGAGAGAACTCCCCTGCAGGGGAAGTTAAGAAAGTGACTGTATTTCTTCTGGGGATCTTCTGGGAATTTAAAAAGACTTTTTATTTGAACTCTCATGGGAACGGACTGTCAGATTAACGAGGTTTGCTACATTTGAGCTCGCATTGACTGTGGATACAGTAAATATTTGATCTAACTCTGCAAGAAGATACATTCTGAGTTTTACTGATCTGAATACTTAGTTTCAATTAAAGAGGGGACACGGAAAGTTACAAAAAGACTTGCATGTTTGGCTATTGAGAATTTTATGGTAGCTACTGTGTCCCCCTAGAGGACTATTGAAGTTAGTACTTGACTGGAGGAATTTTCCACTGCTAACTTTGGGGACTTTCCACTACAAGGCCTGCCTGTGGGAATTGACCTTGACTGAAGATAAAGGGGAATGACTGACCAAAGAGCAACAAGATCCAAGGTCAAAGTCCAACAATCTACTTCAATCTCCCAGCAACGTAGGGCATCTGTGCCTGGCCTCCCTGTGACTCAGGAGGAAGACCCAGGGCAAATTGAGCCAAAAGGAATGGCCTCAGAAGGGGAATTTACATCTGTGTTGAATAAAATTTACGAAAAATTGGAAGGCCTAAGTAAACAGGTCTCAGATCAGTCAGCTGAAATTAAAGGGAACACAGCCAGTATTAACTCAAATACCAAAGCTATAGAAAAACTGTTGGAGGAATCTGCGACTACTAGGAAAATAGCTGAGGAGGCAAAAGAAAAAGCTGTGGCTGTGGAGGAAGAAATCAAACCAATACGTAAACAGATTGGGGACCACCAGGCCTTATTGTCTATGGTTGAATTGAGAGAGAGGCAGACAAACCTGAGGATCAGGGCGGTGCCAGAACTTGAGAGAGATAATTTGAATGACTATCTTTCACAGGAATTTCAGAAATTCTGGAACTTGGAGCTGGATAAAGATTTTAAGATAGTGAGCGCCTTCAGACTTGGAAGAGGAGGGAGGAAAAACAGGGTGAGAGACTGTTTGGTGACCCTCCGATCGAAAGAGGAACGAGACAAAATATTGAGTGCTCACTTCAGAAGACCCTAGAGATCAATGAGACCAGAGCGGAGATTTTTAAAGATATTCCGAAACACCTTTTGGATTTGAGAACTAACTACGGAGACTTGGTGGCCTTGTTGAGAAAGAATACTATTGTTTTCAGATGGGAGTTCCCCCAGGGATTGTCCTTTACATTTAAGGGGAAAAAGTTCAGAATCAGATCAGTGGAAGATGAGGAAAAATTTCTGAGAGACTTTGAAGATCTACAAAAGGAAGCGACAGATCTGCCAAAAGCCTTGAGACCAGGAGTTGACACAGCACCACCACCTTTGGAATTTGACAAATCAAAAAAGAAGATACCACCGCAAGAACTTGACGAGCTCTTGGGAGTGGCTGGAGGAAACTAAAATAATCACACCATGTCTCTGCAATTACTAAGTTGGAACATTCACGGTTTTAACTCGCCGGAGAAGAGGAGGAAAGTATTTCATATATTGAAAAAGGACCAATTGGATCTAATTTGCTTGCAGGAAACTCATGTGGTAAGGCTCCATAGGAAAGTTCTCATTAATAAAAGATTGGGTCAAGAATTTATTTCATCGGACAAAGTCAAAAAGAGAGGAGTTGTTATATACGCTAAAGAGAGCCTATCACCGAAATTTGTTTTTAAAGATGAACAAGGAAGGTTTATCGCAATTGAGATTCAACTACAAGGTGAAAAATATTTGATTTTAGGAGTATATGCACCAAATGAGGGGAAATCTGAATTTTTTAAGAAATTGCACGAGACATTGTTGGACTATATGGACTATAACATCATTTTGATGGGAGATATGAATGGAGTGGTATCTACCAACATGGATAAGTCGCAAAGACAGGTGGTAACTAAAGATGGAAGACTACCAAAAACTTTCTTTGAATTGACTGACAATATGGATTTGATTGACACTTGGAGAACTAAGAACCCCCTTGGAAGAGAGGGAACATTCTTCTCTGAAGCCAATATGACATGGACAAGAATTGATCAAATATGGATAACTAGAGGACTGGCACCTAAGATTCGAAAAGTGGAAATCTGCCCCAAAACTTGCTCCGACCACAATGCAATAAAGATGGAGATGAAACTAATGCCAATCGGCTCCTTCAGATGGAGGATGAATGACACCCTGTTTAGAAATCAGGAGGTGATTAAGAAGGCCCAAAAAACATTGAGAGACTATTTTGAGATAAATTTAAACACTACGGTGGAAAAAAGAACAATCTGGGACGCAGGCAAAGCGGTCATGAGAGGGTTTTTGATTCAACAGAATGCAATAAAGAAGAGAACTCAAAATGAGAAAAAAGATAAAATTTTGGAAAAAATAAAAGAAGGAGAGAAGAGATTAAGAGCGAAACCAAAATCCCAAGAGATTCTGAGAGAAATTAAGCTATATCAAGTACAATATATGAGAATGATAAATCAGGAAGTGGAATGGAAAATTAAACAGATGAGACAAAAGTCTTTTGAATCGGCTAACAAATGTGGGAAACTGCTTGCATGGCAGATGAAGAAAAGACAGAAACTAAATACCATAACAAATTTGGAAGTAAATGGAAAGATTATACAGAACCCATTGGAAATTAGAAACTGCTTCCAGAGATTTTTCAAACAACTTTATACACAAGGGCCACAGAAAGAGGTCAAATTAGACCAATTTCTGAGGAAAAATGGATTACAAAAAATCTCTCAAGAAAAGAGGATAATGTTGAGTGACAAAATTACAGAACAGGAAGTGGAGGGTGCCATTCGGAACATGCAGTTGGGTAAATCTCCAGGACCAGACGGCTTAACCTCCAAATACTATAGAGTTTTGAAAGATTGGTTAATTCGACCACTAATGGAGGTATGCAATGAGATACTAGAGGGGAAAAAGGCGCCGGAGTCGTGGCAGGAAGCTTATATTACACTTATACCAAAAACTGAGTCTGAAAAGACGCAACTTAAGAACTACCGCCCCATATCCCTTCTTAATGTGGATTACAAAATATTTGCGGACATTTTGGCAAATAGATTAAAGAAAGTACTATTGGAAGAGATTCATAAGGACCAAGCCGGCTTTCTCCCGGGTAGACACTTGTCGGACAATACGAGGAACATAATTAACATTTTGGAGAAGTTGCAAGTGAATATAAACACCAAAGCAGTTTTAATCTTTATAGATGCGGAGAAAGCCTTCGACAACATTTCTTGGAGTTTTATGAAGAAAAATCTTCAGGGGATGGGGGTGGGTCAAGGGTTTGAAAATGGTATAAGTGCAATTTACTCAGAACAAAAGGCTAAATTAATTGTGAATAATATGGTGACAGAGGGATTTAAGATAGAGAAAGGCACACGACAAGGCTGCCCAATTTCCCCATTGTTATTCATCACAGTCCTGGAGGTATTATTGAATATGATTAGAAGGGACCGTCTGATAAAAGGCATTCAGGTCGGAGCTAAGCAATATAAATTGAAAGCTTTTGCAGATGACTTAGTTTTAACATTACAGGAGCCAGAATCTAGTTCGAAAAGAGTTTTGGAAGTGATCCAAGAATTTGGGCAGATGGCTGGTTTTAAGCTGAATAAATCTAAAACTAAAGTTCTTGAGAAAAATTTAACACCGATTGAGAAAGACAGGTTTCAGAAGGAGACAGGCCTAACAATAGTAAAGAAGGTTAAATATTTGGGGGTTAATATGACTGCTAAGAATCTAAACTTGTTTAAAGATAACTATGAGAAATGTTGGCTAGAAGTGAAGAAAGATCTAGAGATATGGTCAAACCTGAAGCTTTCCTTGTTGGGAAGAATTGCGGCTATAAAGATGAATGTATTGCCAAGGATGTTATTTTTGTTTCAATCTTTGCAAATTGTGGACAAGATGGACTGTTTCAAGAAGTGGCAGAAGGATATTTCTAGATTTGTCTGGCAGGGCAAGAAGCCCAGAATAAAATTTAAAATACTAACTGATGTAAGATGAAAGAGGTGGTCTCGCCCTGCCAGACCTGAAACTCTATTATGAATCGGCCGCATTTTGTTGGCTGAAAGAATGGCTGCTTCTTGAAAACACAGACATTTTGGATTTAGAAGGTTTTAACAATGTTTTTGGGTGGCATGCATATTTGTGGTATGACAAGGTTAAAGCTCATAAGGCATTTAAAAATCATATTGTCAGGAAAGCATTGTTTAATGTCTGGTTAAGATATAAAGACTTATTGGAGAATAAAACCCCAAGGTGGTTGTCACCAATGGAAGCAAGGGCATTGAAAAAGTCCAATATGAAGGCCAAATGGCCGAAATATTGGGAAATATTGGAACAGGAAGGAGATAAATTGAAACTGCAGAGTTTTGAGAAATTAAAAGATAAAGTGCGAGATTGGCTGCACTATTTTCAAATAAGAGAAGCCTATAACTTGGATAAAAAAATAGGTTTCCAGGTGGAAAAATCTAAATTGGAAACTGAGTTGTTAGAATCCAAAAATAAACACTTTCAAGAATGTATAACTTGCTGCTAAAATGGAATACGCAGGATGAAACAGTTAAATCTGCTATGATTAAATGGGCACAAGATGTTGGTCATAACATCATGTTTGCTGACTGGGAACGGTTGTGGACCACAGGTATGAAATTTACGGCATGTAATGCCCTAAGAGAGAATATTATGAAAATGATATACAGGTGGTACATGACACCAGTCAAGCTTGCAAAAATCTACCATTTGCCTGACAATAAATGTTGGAAGTGTAAAGAAAGTGAAGGAACATTCTTTCACCTTTGGTGGACATGCCCAAAGATTAAGGCTTTCTGGGAGATGATATATAATGAAATGAAAAAATTTTTTAGATATACATTCCTTAAGAAGCCAGAGGCCTTTCTCTTGGGCATGGTGGGCCAATTGGTGCCAAAGAAAGATAGAAATTTCTTTATGTACGCAACAACAGCAGCAAGAATTCTCATCGCAAAGTATTGGAAGACACAAGAGCTACCCACCCTGGAAGAATGGCAGATGAAGCTGATAGACTATATGGAACTGGCGGAAATGACTGACAGAATCCGAGACCTGGGAGAAGAGTTGGTGGAAGAAGACTGGAAGAAATTCAAAGACTATCTTCAGAAATACTATAAAATTAATGAGTGTTAAAATTGTGCTTGGATTGGTAATAAGTGGTAATTAGTGATAAAAGTTATTAAGATTATGCAAAAAAGGTATTGATAATTGGTTGAAAAATATGGATATAGTATATGTTATGGTACAAAGTTTAAACATTTGATAAAGGGTAAGAATTTGCTGAATTAAATATTTGAATGGGAATACAAAAAGGGGAAGGTGCGAGGAGGTCAAGAACATAAGCATATGAAATTGAGGTTATTGGAAAAATGGAGTGGTTTTATTTTTTCTTTGTTTAAATTTAATCTTTCTTAATTAGTTGTGTTTTTCTTTCTGTATTTTTTTTCTTTTGTGTGTTTCCTTTTTCTGTAATTTATGGTTTTTTATTCTGTGAATCTCTACTTTTCTTTTTTGTAAAACTTCAATAAAAATCTTATAAAAAAAGAAAAAGAAAATCCCTGTAAGCAGGGTTGCATTGTCTGTGCGTGCAACATTATCAGTGTTCCGGATGCTGTCATTAGACTAGCTCTGAGTTGGGTCCTTCCATGCAAATCTGAGTTATTTTGTCCTGAAACTGCCTCTCACATTTGTTACAGATATAGTAATGTTTCTCAGATTCTGGTTTCTAGGTTGAATTTGGATCATAAATAGCTTTTTAAAACTCTATAGGTGGTACTCAGCCACATTTTACTCAAAGTAGACCCACTGAAATTAATTGACCTAACCCTAAGGCTTTTTGCAACAATTGCATGAATCTCATTCTAGCCCTTAGGACTCATAAAAGTTTTGTAAGGTTCTTCATAAAAGTCAGACATCATCAAGTGTACAGAACTGTCCTTGGTGCTGCAAAACCCAATAAGTGAAATATGGCTTAATTCAGATCTATGGCCCAGCAGTACCATCTCTCATCTCTGCACCAGCCCCAGCCTACAAACTCAGCCTTGTAACTCAACACACACACACACAAACAAACAAACAAACAAACAAACTCAAAGAAGCATTATGTACACCATGTTCTTCCCCTGCCCCAACTCCACTTGGCTATTAACAAATTCAGTTATTTTGTCTGTGTGTATGATACATAGTAAATACAAATCAAGGTTCTGAACTATTAGATGTGTACAATGCTGTGATCATTTCCCTGGAAAAGACGTGGGCGCAAAACCCCTCAGGTGGTTCAAGATTGAATTTGGGGGAAAATAAATGAGGCTAGTTTATTTCCATCCTAGTGCTTCTGTTGTTTCAGACATCAAGATTAGGGAGCAATGTACGCTTTTATATATGTTGTTAATTCCACCCTCCATTTGAGTAGTGGTCCACCAAATGTCAGACTCCAACTCTCACCAGCCTGAACCAGAACGGGCAGTGAACAAGGTAATGGGGTGTGTAGTCCAACAACAGTTTCCCCATCCTTGCTGTTGTGCATCATAAGAGTATGTGCAATGCTGTGAATGAACTAGCACTGGGAATTCCCCTTGATCCATCAAGCCATCCACTATCTCAGCCAAGACTTCCTCCCAGAGTTGGTTTGATGATAGGGAGGTAATCATGCATGTCTTCCTAAACTCATTGGGAAAATATCACATAAAAAATAACAAATTGTGGATTAACACAATTGAAAAAGAGGATTGGGTGTGCAGTTATGCTGGAGGGACATTGCTGCTGCTGCTGTGAGGTCTGGAAGGAAGGCCGCTTCCTTCTGCAAGGCTCCTGGGAGGCCACTGGGACACTGCTGGAACAACTCTTGGGTTGGGGCAACTGGCGAAAATGTTTTACAATATTTTAAACGGTCCTAATTTTGGTTCCTCTGTTTTGTTTTTGTCAGGGTTGATGGTTATTTTAATTTGGGTATAACTGTAAACTGTTTACTATTGTTGTTATTATCATTTTTATTGGTTTCTGTTGATTTATTGGTTGGTTTGTTGCTTGCATAGGATATTCTGTTTTTTAATGTTTAATGTTTTGTTGTGTTTTTATATATGCTGTAAGCCGCATATTAGTAGTAGTAGTATTAGTATAGCGTGATGGATTGCCAAGGCTGGGGCTGGGAAGGACTTTCCTCCAAAGTCAGACTTGCTTGCTTCATTCTACCCATATAACACATGACTTCATTCAATGCTTTGAGTCATCTGAAACTATTCCTCCTCAGGCACATTTCATCAATGAACAGGTACTCTGCTTTGCATAGGCCAATGTGTGAAAAGAACAGGTTGACTGATGGCATTTCTTAGCAATGGCTCAAAGCCCCCCTGAGAAATCTACTGCATAAGCTCATCCCCCTCAAACAGAGGTAGCCAATGTGGTGCCACCCAGTTGCTGTGGACTACAGCTCCCATAACCTCTTACCATTGGCCCTGCTGGCTGGGTCAGATGGGAACTGTAGTGCACTACAGGTGGAGGACCCCACCTAGTCCCAAGAAGTGGTATTCCACCAGGAGGGTCATGTCCATGGTTAAATAGTGGGAAGTTGTGCATACTCCAGAAGGCTGTGTTCATCAACCTTTTCCATCTTGGCTAAGGTCCCCTTCAAAACTTATTCTGCCAACTCCTCCTCATAGCCCCAGCCATCTAGTCATAGCAAAGTGCACAACGATCCTTTCATGCAACAACAACAACAACAACAACAACAACAACAACAACAACATTTATTATTTATACCCCGCCCATCTGGCTGGGTTTCCCTAGCAATGTTCTGCAAGCAGCCTCCTGTTTCGTGCAAAGATCTGTGCAGCAGCGTACTAATCCAACACTGGTATTAGACAAGAAAATACTATTTAGTGTTATTATAGTTCTGCCTTTTTTTCCATTGTGGTGATCAATGCAGTGTATATGGACCATGCACTGACAAGACCTAAAACTGCTATGTGGCTACATTGTTTGCTCTCAGGGCATGCACAACAATACATAATTGTACACACTATATTGCTCAACCCTTGTAAAACAGCACATCAGTAGAGCAAGTAGCAAGTTGGGAGCCTTCACCACCCTCACACACATCCAATATGAACTTAGAGCAGTCAGCACACCCACCTCTTGGCTAGTGAGGGGAGGAAGTGTACACCGGCCTCAGTCAAAATCCTTGGAATTTTGTAACCCCTTTCAAGACATTTCATCCCTACAAGGAGGCCTGCTCCACAGTTTGAGGACAGCAGGTTCATCTAGGCCCTAAAAGTTGTTTGGGGTGCATGGAAACCATAGCACTGTATCCAAAGCTGTCACTCAACTGATGGTAAAGTTTCCTTCAGCACAATGGGGGAGAGCATTTTGAAGGGAATCCATCTCCCAACTGCAGCCCCCAACCAAATCCACTCCAGAGGGTTGAAGGACCCTCCAGATATAGGGGGTGGGAGAATAGCTGAAAACTGTTTCCTTCCCTCTTCTGTTGACAGAAGCCTCAGAAGTCTCAATGTTGCACAGGTATATATGATTGAGTTTACACTGCAGCACAGAGCTTGTAGTGTTTAAAGCTTTGCAATCATTTGTTGTGCATGTGTAGCTTGAAGATGCACTGCCACACGGGATATAGAGACAAAATGAAAAGGTTTCGCAGGAACAAGATTTAAATGGCAATATTATGAGAATACAGAATGGAGTATAAAAACAGACACAGCAACTCCCTGGACAAGTAAGCACAGCAGGTTTGACTGATGTGATTCAGATTCCCATAATGGTTGTGTCTGTCACTGTATTTCAAAGGTCAGCTGGGCTTCATATGTTCCTGTACATGTGGCAGCAATTAGTCAAGTCACAAATAAATCCTGTGCTTGGCCACTTCCAACCACACAGCCTCACAAGCAGCAGAGCCCATGGCTCGGTTCCCAGGTGACTGCTACCTGCCTTTTACACTTTTCCCTCTGACTATGTTGCTTGCCCACCTGAGGATTAAGAGTGGGAGGGCAATCAGACCTGATCTGTTTGTGTTATAGATGGTTTGGAGCAACCTGCGGGGCTGTGTGACAACCTAGAGCAATTGCTCTGTGAGAGCATCCCTGGCTATCCTGGAGTAACTATTTATACTCTTTCCTGGGGGGCGGGGGGGGGAGGAAGAGAGAATATACCGGTCTTCTAGAAAATGTTAAGAGGGACCTCATTGTTCCTTGTTTCTGTAGATTCTGTAGATTCTTATTCCTTTTGTTCTGAGACGTTTGCATAGCAGAGTCCAGTTCTATGGGTACATGCTCTAGTTTTGTTAGGATCCAGACCTTGAATGAGAAAGCAGAGCTTTCTGACTATCACGGTGTCCTTTTGTGCAATGGAAAAGGGAGCAAAACTGCACAGATCCTTACAAAAGGCAAAGGGCCATAGCACAATGATAGGGTGCACGGCTTGGCAAGAAAATGGTCAACAAAAGAACACAAGAAGAGCCAAAAGCCCAGCCAGTCCCGCCTCCTGTTCTCACAGTAGCCAACCAGATGCCCCCCTGGGAAGCTCACAATCAAGTCCTGAGTGCAACAGCAGTGCTCTCCCCTCCCATAATTCCCATCAATGGGTATTCAGAACACAGCTCTCATGGCTACAGTATTTCTTATCCGCAGTGAATTTGTCTAATGGAAGTTAGTGGCCAGCACCAGGGGCGGCACATCCCAGTTCGCCGGTGAAATGGGAAGTGCTGCCTAACTCTGCCACCGCTTAACTGTTCCTGCCACCACCTGCTCTGCTGCCACCATGTACCCTGCTGCATCCACTCCTGGTGGTGGAGAAGCAGTGCTGCCATCGGCTAGCGTTGCCATATTCCCAAGAGCAAAAAAGAGGACACATTTGCCGGCAGAGTGTGTGTCTGTTGCAGGAGTGCACATGTGCACCTGGCACACCACGGGCCTATGAAGCCACACAAACAACAACAAGAGAGAGAGAGGCTCACCCTGTTCTGACTGCACCACGGTCTTCTCGGTGGCACCAAGTCCCAAGCTTGGCTCATGGCATCTGGCAGTGGCATGGCGTGCGAGCCAGCGAGGAGGAAGCTGCGGCTGGGGGGGGGACATGGGGCTGCCAGGGATTGCTGGTGGCGCACAGGCCTTGCGCACGCTCATCTCCAGCCAAAGCAACCACTTCTGCTTCCAGGGCAAACTCTATCTCTATCTCTATCTCTATCTCTATCTCTATCTCTATCTCTATCTCTATCTCTATCATCTCTATCTCTATCTCTATCTCTATCTCTATCTCTATCTCTATCTCTATCTCTATCTCTATCTCTATCTCTATCTCTATCATCTCTATCATCTCTATCATCTCTATCATCTCTATCTCTATCTCTATCTCTATCATCTCTATCATCTCTATCTCTATCTCTATCTCTATCTCTATCTCTATCTATCTATCTATCTATCTATCTATCTATCTATCTATCTATCTCTCAGACCCGGACATTTCCTATAAAATGTAAAAATCCACCCAGGCATGTTGGCCCTCCAAAAGAGGATATGTCTGGGAAAACCCAGACACATGGCAACCCTACCATCGGCACCAATTTGAGGCAATATCACATTGATTGGGGGCGAGATATCAGGCTCCACAAATCTTGCACAGTCTTGTCCTAAATCAGGACTGATGGCAGAGCTGCTTATCGGCTACTGGTGGTGGCGGTTGGGCAGGCGGGGCAGCCATGGACATGCCACCTGGGGGCTTCTGCTGCCTGAGGCTGCGGCCTTACCCTGTTTAATGGCTGGGCCAGCTCTGGCCATCACAACCAACCCCACAGTTTGACTCTGTACTGTGTGAAAAATGCCTTTATGTGCCCATTCAGCTTCATTGGATGGTCCCAAGTTCTAGCCTTCTGAGAGAAAGGGAATAACCTTTCCTTCTCCACTCCGCACAAAACATAATTCTGAATACCTCTGTCATGTCTCTCCTTATTCACCTTTTCTCCAAAAAGCCTCAAATGCTGTAACCTTTCCTCATAGCGGGAATTACTTCAGCCCCTTGATCATTTTGGCTGCCGTTTTCCAGCTCCACAATATCCTCAGGTGCAACAGCAGATTCAGTCACTGCCAATTCTGGGTAGGGCTGGGAAAGTCCAAGTCTGTAACCCTGGAAAGTCACTGTGAGTTGATGTATACAACACTGAATTACATGAACCAATGAATAGTTTCACTAAGTTCCTCAACATATACAAAGTGACCTATAGTAGGTGAAGGTGGCGATGGATGAATATGTATCTCCAAGTTATTCATTTTTCCAATCTTAAATTCAGCCCACCCTGTTGGTCATTCATTTTCAGAAAACTGTGAGTTTCTGTATGTAAGACAAAACTCTGGCTGTGAAGCTGGATTGTTTACACAGCTGCAAGATAAGACAGGGGAAGCGTGGACATATGCACTGCGTTATGTGAGCAACGGAGAGAACTTTCGTTTTTGGCCTGCAGAGAAGATGCAAGCAGATCTGCCGCTGCTGTGGGATCCACAGCCGTTAAGGACTATCTCTGTAAATAGCAACCAATGCGCTTAATGACGGGCAATAAAGTAATCTGCCTACAACACTCTTGTGTTGCTGGTCAATCAGACTCAGGATTATTTCTGTTCACTTTGCTGCCGACTGTCCTCTAACTCTACTGGAAGCCTGGTGGAAGTGTGCCAGGCAAAATCTGTTTTATGGCAGCCTTCACGCCATAAACAGCCACACACCCTTATTTTGGAAACATTTTAACAAACAATTTTTTCTTCTAATACAATGCATTTTCATATGCATTGTTATGTACACTTCCTCCTGATATCGATGCTAAAAAAACACTTTTGGTTGGAGAACTACATCACAAAATTCAGAGGAAGGAGATTTCAAAGGACAGCTTTGATTTGTGTTCCTTGGTGAAGATTTCTTTTTTTGTTACTTTAACAGCACAAATCTAATAAGGTGTACTCAGAAGCAACATCAATCAAATTCAATGGGACCTTGTTGTTTAGTCGTTTAGATGTGTCCGACTCTTCGTGACCCCCTGGACCAGAGCACGCCAGGCACTCCTGTCTTCCACTGCCTCCCGCACTTTGTTCAAACTCATGTTAGTAGCTTCGAGAACACTGTCCAACCATCTTGTCCTCTGTCGTCCCCTTCTTGTGCCCTCCATCTTTCCCAGCATCAGGGTCTTTTCCAGGGAGTCTTCTCTTCTCATGAGGTGGCCAAAGTATTGGAGCCTCAGCTTCAGGATCTGTCCTTCCAGTGACTTACTCCCAGGCAAGCCCAAAGATGAATCTTATCCTCACTTACCAAGAGGTGGGCTCCATTGAGTCACCGGCACTTATGAAGGGAGGTGTATTACATTGCACTTTAAGGGTTGTAGCCAATGCAAAAGAACTTATCTTCCCTCTCCTGTCCCCTGTCCCCTCCACCTGTGCCCCCCAGATCTGCACTGGAGGATTGAAGGAACCCATTTTAGGCAACTCTGAGGTAGATGGACCAAAGGCCTAGCATTATAGAAAGCAGCTTTCTGAGAAACGAAGCCCAGGTAATGCTTCTAAACTGTAACCTGTAACCTGCGACCTGAAACCAGCAACCCTTCCTTTCCCTCCAGATTAGCCCAGACCTGTTATTGTAAGCATGGCCGTCTCTGAAGTTCTCTCGCTTACTGTCTTACACGCCTGCCCCTTCTGCAGGGGAGAGCCCTCCGAGGTCTTCCATCCAGGCCCCTGTTTCCCAGCGCATGTAGCTGAAGTTTTGCTGTGGGTCACTCTAGGTCTCCATTATCCAGAAGCGAGGCTAGTTAGCCTCTCTGACCCTCTCCATCTCGCCCCCTTCCAAGCTGCCTCTCACCCTGCTAGTGAGTAATACGGTGCTGGAGTCTGCAAAATCAATTCCTATTCCAGCCAGGACACGAATGGAATGCGACAAATCAGAGCTCTAGTTCCGTAACGAGATAATGTCATTTTTCTTACTGAACTTCATAATAGGAAATCAATGGGGAGTCTCTGTGCGACTGGCTCATCATCCCCCACAATTGACTCCCCCCCCCCCCCAGGAGCAAGGCAACACTTCTGGGAAAGAAACCAAACTCAAGCAGGTGGTGGCACAACGAACAAAACAACTGCCAGCCCCACTGTGATCTTGCACCCTGCACCCTGCCTCTGTCAGTGGGAAAGGAAGGCATCATGAAAATTTTAAACAATAATCTGATATAGGCAACTGTTGACAGGCTGGTCTCAGAGTACGCATGGATAAATCTGTCAATTTCGGTTTCTCTTTTTTTCCAGTCTCCAAAATCCAATTTGCAATTTTTTAAAAGTCTACACAAAAATACCAATGTGTGCTTTTCTATATGCTGTTTTCACTTATCTATGCATTTTTCTGGGCACTTCCCCCAAATATAGACATATTATTTTGGGTATGCATTTGTGGGGCAGGGATTGGAGAACTGCATTGCATGATTTGCAGAAGTGCAAATTTTAAAGGACAGCTGTGTTCCAACTCATGTATTGCATGTTCAGACCCAGAGACCTCCCCCCTAAATAAATACACATTTGACTCAAATTTTAGTTTTGGTTTTTGGCAGAATTTAGGCCACAACTTTATTGATTACAGAAAAGTGAGTGGTTGCACAGGCTCTGGTTCGACTAGCTCCCTGCACCCTTGCAGGTAGCGCTGACCCAGGGCACCAGCATAGGTCAGCCAAGGGTGAACACCTGAGGTAGGTAAAAAGCCCGGGAACAGACTTTGTTCACTCCCCAGATGCTCCCCTTGACTCAGGCCTTTTGGGGGTTGACCAAAGCAAATTGAGTCCCTGGATTCCTTTAACGGAATACCCTTCACATAGGGATGGTGAGACCGTTCTCCAATCCCTTTCACCTGAACCAGTGTCTATCCACAACCTTACAAGTTGTGATGATTTGCTACGCGGCAGGCGAAACCCAAATGGCAACAGCCAATTAGCCAAGCAGGGGAAATTCCTGCCGTGCCCCTGTCCCAACAACAGACGACACACGACAGCATAGCAAGGTCAATCGCAAAATGCCCTAAAAGTAGAGAGAGGTGGGAGGTTGTTCCGATTCATGAGCTGAAAGAGGAAGCTCTGGGTCACGTGCATAGGTATATATAGATCCCTCGATCCGTTTAGACTGCACCCCATTGGCCAGATTAAACCCAGCAACGAGGGACCTACCAGTCGAGTGTTGTGGCTGTCCAATATACTCACCCACAACCAGGAGGTCAGTCTCCAGGTCTCATCGCAACACGTGCCCTCTATCAGGGAGGACACAATTTGGTTCAGGAAGTGCAAATTAGGTAGGTTTGCATTAAAATGGAAACTAAACCCCCAATCTCTACCCCAGAGAACAAGATGAGAGGACTGTGCATCCTTTATTGCGATCAGCCAAATATTAATAGTTTCTGACTTCAGGTGAGTTCTACTGAACCCAAAAACCTGGACTGTTTTACATATTAGCACTCTATGAAGAAAGGAATTATAGAAAAATAGCCGCTATAAGGTCCTCACCACACACAGAGAGAGAGGTTTAAATCACCTTTAAGCATTTCACACACAATTGGAGAGGGTTTTGTAATGTGAATGATCATTTGGGGGCCAAGGTAGATTTTACATTTACATTATCAACCTGATTGATATCAAAGCTACATTAAGTCAAGTCACATATGAAGAAGTCTCCATTAGTCTGTAGCTGCAAGAAGGCCTAAAGTGATGGGGCAACAAAGAGAATGGGCTAGAGACCAACTTCACTGGGTATCTGCCCTGACTCTCAGGTAGTTTCCTGGCCATACCTGGAGATAGTGGGGTTTGAACAATCCTGAGATGTTTTAGTGCGCATTGCAGATGCTCCACGACTTAGGCCACGCCCACACCATACATTTAAGGGACATTACCCCCCCCCCAAAAAAAAAAATATTATGGGAACTCTTTGGTTTATCCCTCACAGAGCTACAATTCCCAGCACCTTTAACAAAAGGCCATTCCCAGGATTCTTTGCAGGAAGTCATGTGCTTTAAATGTATGGTTAACTATGGCCACTTCCCATGCAATAAAAAGTTGTCCTGTTGACATCTGCAGATCAAGCTGCTGTCTTAAAACTCACAGGAAGAAGAGCAGGTAGAATTACTGGCAATCTTCATTGAAGCATAATGGATGATAATAATCCAAATTTCAAAAGATATTATTGCAGTGGTACCTCAGGTTACATACGCTTCAGGGTAAGGTAAAGGTAAAGGTACCCCTGCCCATTCGGGCCAGTCTTGCCAGACTCTAGGGTTGTGCGTTCATCTCACTCTATAGGCCAGGAGCCAGCGCTGTCCGCAGACACTTCCGGGTCATGTGGCCAGCGTGACAAGCTGCATCTCGCGAGCCAGCGCAGCACACGGAATGCCGTTTACCTTTCCGCTGGTAAGCGGTCCCTATTTATCTACTTGCACCCAAGGGTGCTTTCGAACTGCTAGGTTGGCAGGCGCTGGGACCGAACGACGGGAGCGCACCCCACCGCGGGGATTCAAACCGCCGACCATGCGATTGGCAAGTCCTAGGTGCTGAGGTTTTACCCACAGCGCCACCCGCTTCAGGGTACAGACTCCGCTAACCCAGAAATATTACCTCGGGTTAAGAACTTTGCTTCAGGATGAGAACAGAAATAGTGTTCCAGTGGCGTGGCAGTAGCAGGAGGCCACATTAGCTAAAGTGGTGCTTCAGGTTATCAACAGTTTCAGATTAAGAACAGACCTCTGGAACGAATTAAGTACTTAACCCGAGGTACCACTGTATTTGTAAAACTCTCCAAATGGTGTACAAATAAAATATGGATAAAAAGCACAGCTCAAATCCACAAGCCACTGAAAAAAACAAAAACTGAAAATCAATGAGATGAAATGAATGAAATATATTTTGCAAACTGCACCCTGTTTTGAAATCTGGCACACAATCTAAGTTTTTTTGCTGGAGAATTAGAGCATTGCCTAATAAACAACTGCTATCACCCTAAACAGAAATCAATTCCCTGTTGGAGTGAGGGAGCCACCCTTAATTCTTATTGAAATAACAAAATTGGAACAACATGTTTAAAAGAAAAAAAACAAGTAGGACTTGTTTGGTGTGGAAGAAGAAGAAGAAGAAGAAGAAGAAGAAGAAGAAGAAGAAGGGAGGAGAAGAAGAAGAAGAAGAAGAAGAAGAAGAAGAAGAAGAAGAAGAAGAAGAAGAAGAAGAAGAAGAAGAAGAAGAAGAAGTTCCTGAGCCAAATCTGCAACCTTTTAAGATCTGGGCATGATAGCTTAATGTCAGAGCACATCCCTGAGGAATAGGAAAGGAGCAATTGGGAATCCAGAGTTTTAGGTTGGCAGGGAGTGAGTCATGCAGCGATTCATTTATTATCTGCACTCTGGGCAAGACAAGGTGTTATCGCTAAGGAACTAGCAGGGATCCCTTGTGGTACAGAAAAGAGCTCTGATTATCCAAAGAGTTAAGGCAGAATTCAAACACAGTTTTGCACAGGTTGGATCTGACTGCAGTTTAAGTCTCCTTTTGTTTGAGTCATGATCATGGTGTGCTGCTGAGAGATTCAAATGAGGATGCATCTTGCAGAGAGTTTGAAAAGGCCACAAATCTCAGTGAGATAGATAAGCGTGCTCGTGGAGGTACCTAACTCAGATCAATGCCTTGAGAAGGCTTTGAAGGCTTCCTCTGGTGGTGGAGGAGGATGCGGAGAGTCACAAACACTTAGAAGAGAGGGGCCTTTTGAGTAATAAAAGCCATGTGGGGTAAATGAGTCACAGCTGTGGTTTTTAGGAGCCAGCACATGGTGGCCTTCATTGTGGAATCTGGTGCTCAGAATGGAACCTAGAGAAATGAGAGTCAGCGTGGTATAGTGGTTAGAGTGCTGGACTAGAACCTAGGAGACCAGGGTTCAAATCACTCAGCCATGAAACTCTCTGGGTGATCTTGGGCCAGCCGCTGCCTCTCAATCTAACCTACCTGAAAGGGTTGTTGTGGGGATTTAATGAGGAAGTGCGGAACCATGTATCCCATCTCAAGCTCCTTGAAGAAAAGGGGAGACATAATTGCAATAATGAATAAATAAGTATGCACTGGGGCAGCTTCCTTTTAAGTTTGAAATAGATGAGTGCTAGTTTCATGTAAGTTTTTTCACTTCTGGAGTAATGTTGCTATCAGTTGGTTTCCTTCCTGCTGGAAATCCCTCCCTCCCTACCCACCCCCAACCCAGTCTAATATATTCATTTTTAAATGATACCCCCCCTCCCAATTTTACACACTTGGTTTCAAAATACGGTTTATTCGCACTGCATTCTCGCTTTAAAATGAATGTTAATTTGTTTGTGTTTACGCTTAATTGTATGTTGCACAACTGCCATGTTGATGCAGAAGCATTGCATAGTACAGAGGACCGCTTGCCTTCACAAGCCTTTGCAATTTCCAAATATATCAGCATTTTCATTCAGCTGGTGTGCAGCTTTTGATTAGAAAGAACCATCCATTCAACAGGATCCTTCTAATCAGAACTGGCACCATCTGGCTCTCTAAGAGTTTTTCATGTGCAGCCACAGTGACTGTGGGTGACTTGTTAGGGATGTTTCATGCAGCCACCAAGGCATGGAAGTGGGAAAGGGAACTTCTTTCAGGTGGACCATACTAAAACTATTCCCTTCGGTTATACAGAGCAGCGTAAGGTAGATGTTACAACCAGTGATGACAGAAAGCCTAAAACTAGAGATGCTAGTCATGTTTGCCAGGTTTAGGCCCATAAATGAACTTTAGGGGTCCAGAAATGCTCATCTCAAAGGAGAGGTGACCACTAAAACAGAGACAGGGAACCTGCGGCCCTCCAGATATTACTGGGTTATAACTCCCATCTGATCATTGGCCTTGTTGACTGGGGCCATCCGAAACTGTTCCAGAAACATCTGAAAAGCCACAGGTTCTCCACCTCTGCATTAGGACCTCCTGAATTCTTCTTTGGATCAGATTAAGATCTGAGCCAGAGAATAATTCTCAGCCTGCCACCCACCTCAAAATGCTGCAAACCAGTTTGCAGCATTTCTTATTGATGTGGTTTCAGAGAAATGAAGGGATGACTGCATAGAGATGTTACAGATTGGCTAGTGCCTGTGATGTCACCAACACAACTTCCCACTGATTCCCCACTATTTTTCCAAATATGCTAAAGGATAAACATGAAGGTATATATTCCACTTTATTTAGTTTCAAAAAAGCTAGGCACTGGACATTCGTTTGAAACCCAAAAGCTAAGTTAGCATGCAATGTCCTTTTGCAATGTAAATGGCAAAGCCAGGTTCACACCATGTATGAAGAACCCACTATGGGTCCTGCAATCCACTGCAATTGTTAAAATGCTGCGTTATGACCAAGAAGATCTGGGTTCACATTCCATTAGTCAACCTCAAAGGTTAGCCAAGTGACCTCAAGCTAATCACCACCTCTTTGCCTAATCTACCTTGCAGTCATGCACACCAGCTATGGGACTGAGGACATCTCAGCCCCCCCCCAAAGGTATGTGGGGACAAGGGTGAGCACCCCCCATCTTGAGGTGCTGGGCCCCACCAGGCCTTCCCACCTTGGCGGAAGGCCTCCCTGGGCCTCATGGCCTCCTACTGACACACGTGACGTAACACATGTGTGTTGCACACATGACAAGCACACATGACAAGCCCCCCCCCCCATGTTGTGCAGAACTTGAGGCTTCTGCTTGCAATGATGGTATTAAAAGGAGAGAAGGGGGGGGGGAGAGAGAGAGAGAGAGATAGAGAGAGAGAGAGAGAGAGAGAGAGAGAGGGAGAGAGGGAGAGAGAACAGCCAAGCATGCTAAACTGAGTTCCTTGAAGGGAGGGCAGAATGAAAAATGTGAGCTTAATCATATTCATCTGATCAATATGTCTGACTTCCCCCTCAACTGCAGCCTGTCCCACTGTATGCCACTGCATTGCACAGACCTGCTTGCCACTTCGTGGTGTTAGTGCTGCATGGAGAGCTTCCCTCTGTCATATATCACAGGCACCTGCGTGGCACTGAATTGCACGGCAGTGAACCTAGTGCTTTCACACATTTGCGCATTTGGCTGAGCCATGCTGGTGCTCCCCCCCACACACACACAGACGAGGGGAAAAGGCTCAGAAGCCTCTTCTGAAAGGAGACAGCTTCCTCTCTGCTCCTGCCAAGCCTAATCTTATCCCTTCATAGCCTTTAAACTACCAAGCAATAATTGTGGGCCAATTAGCCTGTTAAATGCAGCTTCCTTTCCAAAGCACTGCTTTGTTGCTACCTGAGGCTGTCCCAATCCACGGAGGGAATTTATGCCAATTAATCGTAGTCTTTAAAAGAGAACAGCTTTCATTTGCTTGGGAAAGATAGACATTTCTTGTTATTTTAGTTTAGTTTAGTTTTTTGTTTTTAATATACAATCTCTCTTTGGGAGAGAAAAAAACAACAACCTTCCAGTTTACTTCCAGCCAAACATCTACTTATTAGCATGGAAAGAAAAATGCAGTTCTCTTTCTAAGTTTGAAACAGGGAACAAAATTCATATCTGCTCCCAATTTATTGTTCTAGTTTTCAGATATTGCTGCACTGAGCTGCTAAAAGTCTAGGGCAGTGGTGGGGAACCTCAGGCCCAAGGGGTTAAATGTGGCCCTCCAGACCTCTCAGCATGGCCCTCGGAACTCTCCCCAGGCCACATCATTCACTGGCCCTGCCTCATCCTTGAATGTTTTTGCCTGGCTAGAATGTGTCCTTGAACTCTGAAAATGACTCTTGCTTGCCCTCAGGTTGAAACATGTTCCCCATCCTGGGCTTAGGACTCAAAGTCTCTTCACGTGTAAAGAGGTTCAGAAAGGGCAGCTTTGCCTGCTGAATTTACACTTCTTCCCATTTTATAGATAGGAAAACTATGTCTCCTAGGCCAGTGTTCCACTCTTTGGAATCTCACTGGCAAAGGAACGGTATAATGTGTAGAGGAAGGGCTGGTGCAAGTATTGAGACAAGCTTTCCCTTCCCCTGCAAATATAACCTGTTCCTACAAGGAATGTTTATGGTTTAAAACTTGGTTTAAAAGATTAGCATCTCTCCTAAAGATTGCAATCCAGCAAAGCATACGTTGTGATGAAGTCCTGTTTCAAGCAAGGAAATGAGATTTAACCATGAGAAATAGGTTTGCACCAAAGAGCAGACAGTTGATATTTGTGTTCCCATGAAGTTTGGAATCCAAGGAATTGTGAGAATGCATCCAGTTCTGTTATGTTTTAGGTCTGTTCAAGGACAACTGGAGAAACAGATGGAGCTTATGTCACTTGATTCCAGAGCAGGAAGTGGAGAGCCGGCTATACACTTTGATGTAGCATATCACAGTTTGCTGACTGTGTGAATAATCTATACTAAATGCATAATGTGTGAAGAAGGGGGTGCACATCTCCAAATAACCAGGAATTGGTTGTGATGCACAGATGCTTGTCCGCTCTGCATCTCCCCTCCGCACATCATCCTGCTCCTCCATAGCTATGGGTGTATGTGCCAGAAAGGATGGCATAAGTAGGCATACAAACAGTACTGATTTTGGCCAGATCTAGCAACCAGGTTGGTACATGCACAGTCTGCTTAGTATGGGGAAAGAGGAGGGTAGATTCCAGCTGCCTGCCCCCAGATCTGAGTAAGGCTTGATCCTGTGGGATATATTCAATTAAGTCCTATTCAGAGTAGACCCTCTGAAATTAATGAATGTATATTAACTTCAGCAGGTCTACTCTGAGTAGGACTTGCACTGCACACCACCCCATATGTTTCTAGAAGCAATCTCCTTGATGCATCAAATGCACGACAGCTTTTTAAACCCCATTTTCAGCAAGGGGTAACTAACGCCGTCATTGTAGGGGCTTGTTCATTGTCTTGTGCTTCCCCCTGGTGGCTATTCTGCACCACGACATCTGAGAGACAGGGCTAACCCCCTACGGGACCATGGACTTCCACACTGCAGGTGGGGGTTAAATTACATTAAGAAGAATGGATCTATAAGGGATGCTTCTTGTCTTGACATACCCATTCCTCCCAACCCAGTCCAGTAGCAAAGGGAACCCAGGGGAAGTCTAAGAATGGTGCTATTGTCACTTTAAAAGAGAAATTGATTCTAAATTCCACGAGGGATGCCAAGGTACCACTGTCCGTTCCCCGTCTGGAAATAAAATCCGTGAAATGCATCCGGAAGAGAGTTGAGTTTGCAATTTATTTTAATTATCCTTGGTTCCAAAACACAGGCAGAAATAATACAAATGCCTACGTGCATCAGACTGGCAAAAGCATTAGTGGCAGCGAGAAGTCCCACAACGCGGGATGGGAATACATTATCTGGCCTCTTGTATGCAGTGAAACTGAGGCATGGATCAAGGTTCACCTGGATACTGCTACCAGCTCTTCCAAAGGCAGGAGGTCTCCCTGGTGAAGATGTGGAAGCTTCAGTAGAAGTTCTAGTTCACTGTCCTGTCTGTGGCCACTGTCATATTGAAGGTATAGAGGTTGCGGCAAAATAGAGCCCTGGAAATCTATTTACTCTAACAAAACCTCCATGTTCTGCTTATACATTTGCAGGAGCCAAACAAGAGCAAATAGCTAAGTCTCCCATCACTCTCCACCTGGGAACTGCCAGGAGCATCGGACTGTCCATTTCACATAGCAGGTCATTAAACCATGGGATTCTCTACTACAGAAAATAGTGACAGCTATCAACTTGGACAGCTTTAAAAATAGATTAGACAAACCCATGGAGGCTCAGGCTATCAGTGGCTACTAGCCACAACAGGAACTGGACCTCAGTGTCTGGGCTGAACGATGGGGGTGGAGACACTCCTTCAGGTATACTGGGCCAAGGCTGTTTAGGGCTTTAAAGGTCAGCACCAACACTTTGAATTGTGCTCAGAAACATTTCTGCACTCAGATTCCTCAATTTTATTTAAAGTAAGGGGGGGGGGTGTTTGGGAAATGTGGACTGATAAGACAAATCCATTGCATATTTTTCAGTATGGCATTGGTTATCAAGCCCATACATTTTTCATGCTATCTTCATTAATATATGCACACGTTACCCTAGTATATGCATTTTTGCACACATTACTTAGCTGGAAAATTGCAAAATTCTTAAAAGTGAAATTTTTGATGGATAACTGTGCTTTGGTCCAAGTTAAATTCTCCTTTAATTGAAAAAAGGAATCAGATTCCTCTCCCATTCCTAGAGGAAACGGCACATTACCCACAAATTACCCACATTGGGTTCAGTGGTGGGTGGGAAGGCCAAAGACATTTTTCCTCGAACCCTGCCCACATTTCACTTTAAAAAAAAAAAAGCCACATGCAGGCTTACTGTACAGAAATGCATTCTATTAGTGGAAATTGCTTTGCAAGAATGTTATGTTAAGTAAACTTGCAAACAAACGTGTGCATTAGGAGAAATTTGCACTAAAATGCTGCTGAATTTTCATGATTCTTTTTTTTAAAATCACAAACTGATGTGGAAATGTGGAGCAATTGAACTTAAACCTGGGGAAATGAGAGGAACCAGAATTGAAAGATTCAAGCATCCCTAATTGGGACCCTCATGTGTGCATAATGGGTGGTGTCAAGACTTTAACCCTTCATTCCCCATTGTAGTACTAATCCAGAATGAACTTCCTGCGACTGCAATTTGCAATGTGGGGGAAAGCTCTCCTCCTCTCCAATTAGTTTGCCACACAAATAGTTGGTGATATGGGGATCCCATCTGGATTAGGACCATTCCAAGAGGCAAAGGGTTAAATCTCGCCTTATCTAGGGCTACCATATTATTATTTTTTACAAAAACACCAAATAAAGTGACTTGCCTAAGATCCAGGACCAAGTGCCACCTTTCAGGTGTGGAGGAGAGGCTGCCATTTCCCCAGACATTGCCAGGGGGGCTGTTGCATGCTGTCTGGCCCTCAGGAATGCCCCGGCTGCTGTGTCAGATTTCTGAGCATGCAGGGGCTGCCTAAAAAGCTGCTCTGCTTTTCAGGCCCTGCCACCCATCCACCCACCTTTCTTTAAACTTTGTTACAGACTATTGGCCTTTGCTACATCTTGTGGTAACAAATACACACACACACACCCAGCACACACATGCACATTAATAATGAGCTGTGTGGAAAAAGTAGTTAGTTAGTTAGTTAGTTAGTTAGTTAGTTAGTTAAAGAACCTGAGGTTCTTAAACTTAGGATCCTCTGTTTGGCTCTGGCTTCTGAGCCTGCTGCTTGTTCATCTCATTGTATCCCCCTAGAGCTGGTGCTACTGACTGAAGGTGGGAGCCCCTTGTTTCCCACAAGCAAAACCTTTCTAGGATCTCTTCCTTTGAGGCCTAGTACCAGGCAGCCCCCGTCCTTTGACTGCCATCCCACAGTGCTGTCAAGTTTTAAAATGGTGCATTATCTATTGAACTATTGAGCTCTCCCTGTGCACCTTTTTCCCAGCTGGGGGTGGGTGGTGGGTGGGAAGCAACTTCCTAAGGCTTTTTCTCTTTGAGCAGCTTGTGACACCTGTGTTGGTGGGGGTGGGGGTACAGGCAGAGGGATGATGGGACCGACAGTGTTTGCAGCTGCTCACAAAATGCCACCAGATACAGCTGCACAAGTTCAGGACTCAGTGAGCTTGGGAGACACTTTAATTAGCTCTAATAGCACTTCCCTGCCGCGCTGACATCGAAAACCTACATAATTACCAGCAGCGACTGGGAGACAGGTACAGTAGTATGGTCCTAATTGAGTGTTTACTGAAGGTGCACAGACAAAGGGGGGGTAGAGAAGGAGAAACCCATAAAAAAACAAACTCCCTAATACAGCGGGGAAGTCTGCTCCTCCCTGTCACCACGGCGTTCGGGAGAAGCACAAAGGACGACCTGTGCGTCAACCTGCTTAATTGCACATTTGACATTTTGCGGGGGTGGGGGTGGGCAGAGGGTGCACTGGGAAGCAGGGGTGGGGATTCTGCAAAATGGTTTGAGTCAGGAATGGGCTAGGCCTCCAGAGACCCAACAGGGAGAGATGAGATGTGTTGTTGTGTCTTTATGTGATGGTATTTGCAGCCTGACTTCATTAACAAGGAGCCAGAAATGATGAGAATGTCTCCAAAGGAGATGGCATACCCTCCAACATTCCTCAGGTGAAAATAGAGCTGTTTTTCACTCCCCCTCAACTGACCCTCCTTGGACCCCCCCCATTTTTGTCCCCCCTCCCTGCAGAGCATTTCCACCATGATACAGCACAGATACCCTCCACTGTCCTGAGAAAACCCGTTAATCATGGTTTTATTTTATTCTTTGGTATGAGTTGGAAGCATATTCTGACATAAGGGTTGTGCTGAAAGTTTGCCTCTTTGAGGTTTTCTGTTTTAGTTTGGGGGTGTCCCTAAAGTATTCTCTAAAACAGCCTCCCCCAGCCTGTGACCCAACTCCCATCATCCCTGGCTATTGGCCACACTGACTGGAGCTGATGGGACCTGAAGTCCCAACAACCATCTGGGAAGCACAAGGTTGGATGAAGGAGGCTGCTCTGTGTAGCTATTATTTGCAAGCAAGTTCACTGCTGTGTTTCTCTCCTGATGTAGAATCATATGCTCTTCTTGATCCAGTTATTTCTGCAGGAACCGCTTCCTGCTTTATCACTGATTGGAAAATGATCTGTTTTGTACCCATTTTCTCACACTGGACCAAACTGCTAATCCATTGCCCGCCCATCTCTCCTGGATGGGCTGCATTAGAAACCCATTTTGGTCTGGCAAACCAAAACTTTATTATGAATCAGCAGCATTCTGCTGGTTGAAAGACTGGCTGCTTCTTGAGAACACAGACATTTTGGACCTAGAAGGTTTTAACAACCTTCTTGGATGGCATGCATATTTGTGGTACAACAAGGTTAAAGCACATAAAGCATTTAAGAACCATATTGTCAGGAAAGCATTGTTTAATGTCTGGATAAGATACAAAGATTTACTGGAAAATAAAACCCCAAGGTGGTTGTCACCAATGGAAGCGAAGGCTCAGAAAAAGCTCAATATGGAGGCCAAATGGCCGAAATATTGGGAAATATTGGAACAAGAAGGAGACAAATTGAAATTGCAGAGTTTTGAGAAATTAAAAGATAAAGTGCGAGACTGGCTTCATTATTATCAAATAAGAGAGGCCTATAATTTGGATAAAAAAATTGGCTTCCAGGTGGAAAAATCAAAATTGGAAACAGAACTGTTAGATCCCAAAACTAAGATACTTTCAAGAATGTATAACTTGCTGTTAAAATGGAATACGCAGGATGAAACGGTTAAATCTGCTATGATCAAATGGGCACAAGATATTGGTCACAACATTATGTTTGCTGACTGGGAACAGTTGTGGACCACCGGTATGAAATTTACGGCATGTAATGCCTTAAGAGAGAATATTATGAAAATGATATATAGGTGGTACATGACACCAGTCAAGCTTGCAAAAATATATCATTTGCCCGATAATAAATGTTGGAAATGTAAAGAAAATGAAGGTACATTCTTTCACCTTTGGTGGACGTGCCCAAAGATAAAGGCTTTCTGGGAGATGATATATAATGAAATGAAAAAGGTATTTAAATATACCTTCCTCAAGAAACCAGAGGCCTTTCTCCTGGGCATAGTCGGCCAATTGGTGCTAAAGAAGGATAGAACTTTTTTTATGTATGCAACAACAGCAGCAAGAATACTTATTGCAAAGTATTGGAAGACACAAGATCTACCCACCCTGGAAGAGTGGCAGATGAAGGTGATGGATTATATGAAATTGGCAGAAATGACTGGCAGAATCCGAGACCTGGGAGAAGAGTTGGTGGAAGAAGACTGGAAGAAATTTAAAGACTACCTTCAGAAACACGGTAAAATTAATGAATGTTAAAATGATGTTGGACTGAAAATAAGTGGCATTAGCAACGAAGTTAATAAGAATATGCAAAAATGAATTGATAAATGGATGAAAATATAGAGTTATAATATGTTAAGATATAGAGTTAAGAAGTTAAGATAAACGAAAGAGGGTAAGGATATGCTGATTTGATTATTTAAATGGGAATACAGAAAGGGGAGGTGTGAGGAGGCCAAGGAAACAAGCTAATGAGTTTAAAGTTACTAAAAACGGATTTGTTTTTTTTTTAATTCTTTTTTATCTATTTGTTTTTTGTATTTTGTATTTTTATTCCTCTTTTTTCTCTTTTATGTATTTTTCTATGTCTTCTTTTTTGTATCTTTTTCTTTCTATGTGACTTTTTTCTATTTTGTAAACTTATGTTTTTGTAAAATCTCAATAAATATCTTTAAAAAAAAAAACAGAAACCCATTTTGGGACCTCTCTTGCACCACAAAACAGCACCACATTTCTTTTAAGTTGCCAGATTTTTGTTCATTCTCAGAGATTCAAGGTCAGCAAGAGTCTTTTCTCTCATCTGGAAACCACAAGAGGGAAGGATATGTTGCTGAATCTCTAGGGGATGCTGAATAAACAGAACTATGCATTCCGCAATTCTGCAGAAATGCAGAGTGCAGGATGTAGTAGTGGGTGTATAAATTCAACTTCTTAATAAATGTCTGCTTTCATTTGGAAAAGAGAGAGCACGCAAGTTTCTAGTCATGATGGTAGCAAAGCTGATCTTGAAAGTATGTGAGCAATATTTGATGAAATCTCAGAAGCCTGGAAGATGGCTGAATGAGATTTTCAGTAACGGGGGGCTCCAGTGTCCTACCCATAAAGAGCACTAGAAATTAAACAAAGCAGCAGTGGCTGATGATAAATCATGCAGATTTGCTCTGTTGGCATAATTCATACAGGTCAGAGAGTTCAGCATCTGGGTGCAAAATTTGGTGGAGAGTTTTAAATTAATTTCTTTATTTGCAGGTAGTATTCAGAAGTCTGCCATAATTTCCTCCAGCGTGATGCTGTGGTGAAATAACATAGGTGAGGGCCATCCGAGATTAGTTCAATATCCTTGTGGCAGGGCAAACACTGCAACTGACAGATTTAAACATTTATAACCCACCCGCCCTTCCTCCAAGAAGCTCAGGGTAGCATGCAAGGTTCTTCCCCATTCCTCCTTTTATCTTCACACCAACTCTGTGCGGTAGGTTGGAATGATATTGCGACCGGCCCAAGGTCACCCAGGGAGCTGCATGGATGAATACGAATTTTAACCCAAGTCTCCCTGATCCTAGTTTGGCACTCTAACCCCGTATGACACTCTTCCTCCCGCCCTCCAATCTATGCCTCTGCGGGAGCTTTCCTTGGAGGGATCCTGCTTCTGACCATCTCCTAAGCTCTCTGCGCCAGCCATCTGCCACCCGCATCCTGAGTTTTGTCCTGGCACCTCCATCTCCTCCACCCGCCTGTCTTTGCCTGTCCTCCCTACTTGGTGTCTCTTGTTTGACTTGCTAATGCCGATCTCCACAGCTGTTGTAGCAAAGGTCTGGGTGCCTGTCAGCCAGGCTGAAATCCCCCCGCAGGCTTTCCTGGGGGTGCCTGTCACTTAGCCGTCCGACTTGCTCGCCTTTCTGGTGGCTCCGCGTGTCCTTTCTCCTCCTGACAGGCAGGCGCAGCCAGGTTGAACGGAGACGCCGTCACCGCGAAGGGGAAGGAAGGTTGCGGAGCTGCTCCTTCCCACCCACGACGCCCCTTCATCCTGGGACGGGGGGGCCCGACGCTGCAGTCGGCCTGGCGGCTCTGCGCCCCTGCCTTTGGGAGGGGGCTGCAGCCCCTGGGCGGAAAGGGGCCTCCGAGGACTTGAAAGATGAGCAGCCCGCCTTTGGGACAAGCATGGCTGCAAGTCAAGGCTAAAAGAGAAGGATCCTTGTGCACAGGAGATATTGCTGTGCAGGGGCACCGACTTGCCCCCCACATGGGCGCCACGTGACGCCATCCGGCAGGCAGGAGGAGGATGGGGATGGGGCGCATGGAGGGCGATCTTCGCCCTCACTCATCCCAGCCACCTCCCGACTCCGGGGTGGGGGCTGGGATGCGCGGCGGGCGCCCGACGGTGCATGTCGGGCCCCTCAACATTTTGGGGGGGGCTGGGCCCCCGATTCAAAATATTGAGGGGGCTGGAGCCCCTTGCACCCCCTATACCCGGCGCTGGTGCTGGTGTGCACACAACACTAGTGCATTTTACACTTTTTAATGGGGTGGGTTGGATTGCTCCGTTAGTGAGAGAACACCCACTGGGTGGTATTCAGCTAGATCTTACTCATAGTCATTCATGGACCTAGCTTAGTCATGCTCATTCATTTCAGTGGGTCTACGCTGAATAATATTTCGGTGACTGTTTAAATCAATGGACTTAAGGGCTAGACTCAACTGGGCCCGCTAGTCTGTGCCCATGCAAGGACTTCTGCTAACACAGTGGGGCTTTTCCCTTCCTCTCCTCCACATACCCCATGCCTCCCCCCAAACTGGTTCTGGGGTGGTCTTGATAACTCCTAGAAGAGGGGGGAATCATTCCCTCAGGCAAGCAGAAATGTTTGTGCTGATGGACCATCTGCAACAGTGTGCTTGCTACTGAATTCCACCCTAAGTACTTAAATCTCTATGATTGGCTATATTGGCTATCACTCAATATGACGAGTTCATAGCAATAGTACTTAGCCTTCTTCTTCTTCTTTTGGTAAGTACGTATAGTCCTCAAGATTGCAGAGAAAAACCTCCAAAGAACATTTGGGTAGATCCTGCTAAATGCTTAGGCAATCAATATATATGTCCATAAAGTAATGGAGGGGCATCCCAGTAGACAGTGGATGGGACAGTCTCCCTCACTGGTTGCCAGTGGTGTCACTCTCACTGCACATCTCTTGCTCCTCAATTTTCTGCTTGTCCCAACTTTCTTTCTCCAGTATGTGAATCCATCACCTGAAAAGGCAACTGCCAGTCATAAAAGGGTTAAAACATAAATGGGCAAGGAGATTAGGGCTGCACTCCCCACCCGGTGCTTACCTGAGAGCAAACCCCACCAATGCAGTGGGACTTCTGCGTAACTATGCATAGGGATGTGCTTAAGAATACAAATTAAAGCATGTGGTTGAAACCCTGGTTTTGCTTTGAATTTTATCTCTTATTGCAATGTAAGTCCACTGGGCTTTTGTCCTTCCTTCTCATGATTGCATTTTCGAACTGCCCAGGACTCTCAGCCTCTCTTCCTAGACATTGCGCCCTAAAACCTTGATTATATTTGACACTCTCATCAGAACTCTCTCGAATTGGTTTACTGTGTTTTGGAAGAGCAAACCCCACAACACTGTCCTTTCTTGGAGGTCTGACCGAGGCTGCACACAAGGTCTCCAGTGTCTTACGGGGGGGGGGGGTTGATTCAGTTCACATTTAAAGGTGAACTTCCGTAATTCACATTTTCCAAAACAAGATGCAAAGCAAAACATAGTCACCCACTTTGCAAATTTTGAAATGTACTTCTCCACCCAGGTAAAGGCATACAAAAATGCATATACTGGTGTAAAATGGTATCTATCAGTTCAAAATAACATACAAAAATGCAATGTGTTAGTGGGGAATTGTTTTTCAAAAATGTGTATGTTAAAGCAAAACTGCATACAAAAATGTCTACCTTAGGAAACATGCGCTATAAAAGTGAGGCTGATAGGCGCTGGAGTCCAATGACATTCGGAGGCCCAGAGGTTCCCTGTCCCTGTCCTAGTTTAACTGGAATTCAGAAGAAGTGGAATACAAGGCAGTGGGAGCCAGATGGGGACCAAGAGAGGAGAGCGAATCTTTCATCCTTCTCCCTTGGTTTCCCCCCTGATGCCTTTATACTTCCTACCTAGCACAAAAGGTTCTCATGGAAGTACTCAGGTGAGCTTGTTCTACCACACTGGGTCCATGGTAGGGCTTTACTGCTTTCACGAGTTGATCCACAGTAGGGATTCCCACACCACGGTGGGGGAAGAGGAAGCTTCCAGTCAGCTCTGCTGAGATGAGAGGAGACACTCTGCTGTATGAAAGATCAAGGGGAGAGTTAAAAACAGGAGTCACTGCACTCTGTTAATAAGTTCAGTCACTACACTTCCGACATTCCCCCAAGCTTTCTCCAGGATCAGCTGGGTGTCATGACACTTTGGAGCAGAAACTGGTTATGTATTGTGCTGATTGGCAGGAGGGCTGTGATGTCAGAGCAGGATTGCGGGTGTCACAAAAGCTGGTTTGGGGTTTTTTTGAATGTCATTTTTTATTATTAAAAAAGTTTAAAAGTACAAGCAGTGTTTTAAAGGAAAACAGGTTTCTCTAAACTTGTGTGCAGGGATGGGAAAAGGCAATTCATCATACATGTGCTACTTGTGGTGTGACCATGTGCTATTTGCATGAAGAATGTGGGGAAATTGGGCAGCTAGGCTCATGCTGGCTCCTGTTTTAAGTTATGTCAACTCCCAACAAGGAAAACAGTCAATAGCTCAGCTGGGCAGGACATTCCTTCTAGTAAGCAAATACACTAATAGCAACAAGAGCCATACCATTAAGCAAGTCGAGTTGGCCTGTCTCGTGTGACAGATTTGGGGGTGCCATTTAAAGAACAGCAAATTGTCAATTACATGCACTCCAACATTTTTCTGATGAAAATAGGGATGTCCATTCCATAATAATAATAACTTTACTATTTATACCCCACCCATCTCACTGGGTTGCCACTCTGGGTGGCTTCTAACATATATAAAACATAACAAAACATTAAACATTAAAAAAAAAAAACTTCCCTGTACAGGGCTGCCTTCAGATGGCCCAGGGGTCGGCTAGCTCCATACCTTCCAACATTTCTCCCATGAAAATAGGGACATCCTAAGGAAAAGCGGGACATTCTGGGATCAAATCAGAAAAGGGGAGGGCTTCTGTAAATTGGAGATGTCCCTGGAAAATAGGGACACTTGGAGGGGCTGCGATTATTTAGTCAGTGTATTATTGCCATCAGCAGGGAGTACCCAAGTCTTGGGTTGAATGATGGCCACCACATTAGCAGATACAGATCTCTGGTACTTTGACCTCAGATTATAGAGCCTAGTTAGGCTCATATGGTACACCAGAATTGCCCTATCTGAAATTATTCCAGACCAGCAGAATATTAGTTGTTAGTGCGGATGAATATTTTATTTATCAAGGGAGCTGGTATCAGATAATTTACAATCAATTTCTGTTTTTACCATTTTAAAATGTAAACATCATGTAGGGAGAGAGGTAAGAGGAGCTAGGGAAATCCACAGAAAGAGTGGGCAGTGCTCCTTGTTAGTTTAAACAATTATAATTTTAAAAATAAAATTATTGCTTATTATAAAAACATTATATTTATACCCCACTTTTCTTTGAATAGAATCCTGGGAACTGTCGTTCGTTAAGGGTGCCGGGAGTTGTTAGGAGTCCTTTAATAAACTGCAGCTCATCTTACCAAGTGCCTGATATTGGATCAGGCCTAGTTCTGCAGCAGCAGCAGCAACAGCATGGCAAATGGTCCATAGAAGTTATTCCCTGCACACAGCCTCAGCAAAACAGACACTTTGTCAACCTGAAGCATTCCTATTACTAAATGGACCTTGTCTTGGAGGATTAGCCCTCCTAAAAATAAAAAGGCTGTGCACTATGCATGACATCACGCAAAGCCATTACATATTTGGCAAGAGCCTGCCTCAGCTTTGCACATTTCACTTCAAGTGTTGCACAGCATAGGTGAGTGCAATTCTTCTAAACCAGAAGCTGAAGCTTGCACAGCTTGTTCAAACTTTCAGCTCCCTCTTCTTCTTCTTCTTCTTCTTCTTCTTCTTCTTCTTCTTCTTCTTCTTCTTCTTCTCCTCCTCCTCCTCTTTGTCATTTTTCCAACTTGCACATTTTTCACAGAACTAGCTTTTCTGAATCCTTTTCTCCACTGCCCCTGGGGCTGCTTGCCCTTTGCTGCACTAGAAGATTTCCCGCTCCTACCCCCACCGAGAAAGGATCCCTTTGGGTCCTTGAGTGCTCCATGTTCCCTCCCCATCCCATCCAAGATCAAAGTCGCATCCCTTCCCTAGGCGGCGTGGCGGACTCCAGCAATCTCCATCCTCCCCCCCCCCCTACACACACATACTGGTTAATTTTTCATGAAGCATTATGATAATAAACAGCACCAGGCGACCGCGTGTCTGCGTCCCATACAAATGAAGTGCTTAAGAAACCCACCAGACACAGGGAAGGAGTTAATCATGGGAGTGCATATATTTCCAGCTGCCAAAAGGTCTCTGAAGAGGGCGCAACCCAGCCCCTTCCTCCAGAATGAGAATACTTGGTGGCTACTTGGCATGCAAGGGTTGCCATCCTTCTGCCGCACTCCCCCCTCGCCCCTCCCTCCACCTGACCTCCTGTTTGGAATGTGTAAGGTGCTCTGCCTTTGGAATCTAGGTAAATTCACTCTGAGTGCCTCTCCTGATCTAATTTTCAAAGTGATGGAGGAAGGAGAAATTGAAAAGGCAAACAACACCAAGAGGGGCTCAGCCAGCCTCCATCAAGACCTTTTCCTATAACACTCCCAAACCAGAAGAGCAAGGCTTCCACACCCTTTGGAGAGGGGCCATTGCTCAGGGATTAGAGCATGTGGCTGGCATGTCTAAGGTGGTCCCTGGGCTCTTCTGGGCTCTCTCTCAGGTAGGAAGTCTTGGACGGCAGCTTTCTAAGCCCGAGTCCTTAGACATCAGCTGGTGGCTGGAGTGGTTGATACTAGGTCAGACGGACCAGGGGGTCTGACTCAGGATTAGGGATGGGAGAAAAAGTCTGTTTGGTTCACATTTGAGTACAAACCTGTCTCATTGCATTCCCTGAAACAACGTGCAGACTGAAACACAGTTATCCTTTGAAATTCACGCGTATCTGAATTTTTCAATGCAATTCTCCAACCCTATCACACGCACAAAAATGTATATTTTTTGTGCACCAGAATATGCATGAAAAGGCATACATTAGTAAAAGTAAACTTTCAAAAATGTGTGTTATATATGGGGCAACTTGCAAACACAGATGCATTATGTGTTTAGTTCAGATCCTCTTGTATGTATTACTGAAACACAATAAGGTCTCCATACTGTTGTTGGTTGTTTTTCAAAATGCATTTTCTTTCCTGTCTACTGCTTTTTCTGAGAAAATTCAATAAGCACCTTAAAAAAAAAAAGAATACATTTGCAAGGGTTGAGCCTGGTCTCCTTTCATGTGCTCCATAATACAGTTGCTGCCATATAGAAAGAAGGACTTTGCTGCTTTGGTGAACACCCGTTTGGGCAAACAGGCGAGACATTTGATCTACAATCCAAAAGGTGACGTGGACCCTCTTTTTATAACTCAGAAACATTTCTGTGAGTGAAAGTGGAGGTAAAGCTTCCACTGCACCAAGACCAGCAGATCTTGCTTGGGCAGCCAGATGTGGCCCACAAGGCTTTCCGTTGACTACGCCTCCTACTAGCAACAGCAATACAGGATTTAACAAAGTAGCACTGAGGAAATGCAAGCTTTTGGAATGACATTGTTGTTGTTGTTGTTGTTGTTGTTGTTGTTGTTGTTGTTGTTGTTGTTGTTGTTGTTGTTATCTTTCTTGGTGTGGCAGCCAGGAGATAAGAAGATGGGATCCTCTCCAGCCTAGACTCTTGGCAGAAGCTAGTAGAAATTAATATATCTGGCTCAACAGGAAATGTTAATTGGCATCCAAGGGGTGCCTCCTTACCTGGAGAAAAATCAGACAGTACAAGTTAACTAGTTTATTTATTGTTCCATTGCATTTTATTTTTTTAATCTCTCCCTTCTTCCAAGGAGCTCAGGGCAATGTAGTAGATCATCTCCACCCCCTTCCCAGCCCACATCACCCTCACAGCAACCCTGTGGAGTTGGGTTAGGCCGAGAGACGGTGACTGGCTACTCAGAGCATTGCAGGAAGGTGCTCAAAGAATCTGGGATTAGTTTACAACAGGGGTCAGCAAAATTTTTCAGCAGGGAGCCGGTCCACTGTCCCTCAGACCTTGTGGGGGGCCGGACTATTTTTTTTGGGGGGGGTGAACGAATTCCTATGCCCCACAATAACCCAGAGATGCATTTTAAATAAAAGCACACATTCTACTCATGTAAAAACACCAGGCAGGCCTTACAAATAACCCAGAGATGCATTTTAAATAAAAGCGCACATTCTACTCATGTAAAAACACCAGGCAGGCCTTACAAATAACCCAGAGATGCATTTTAAATAAAAGTGCACATTCTACTCATGTAAAAACATGCTGATTCCCAGACTGTCCGTGGGCCGGATTGAGAAGGCGATTGGGCCAGATCTGGCCCCCCGGCCTTAGTTTGCCTACCCATGGTACAACATTTACTCTGCCTTGCTTCCAGGCATTGCACAATCAACAAAAGTCTCGCACCCTGATCCTTTACCACGAGTAGCCTCAATTGGTGGCCATATTACAGAGCAGCAGCACTTTGTTTATTTACCTCTTGATTTTACTAAATGTAAACCTTGTTTTGCCAACCAAGGGTGAGAAGGGAAAAGCAGTAGCTTTGAGATAATAGTAGAGCCCATGCTTTGCATGCAGGATGTTCCAGGTTCAATTCCTGGTTTCTTCAGGTAGGCCTGGAAAAGACCCTCATCTCAGACTTTGAGAATCCCTGCCAGTCAGTTTGGGAAGGACTCAGCCAGAAGATTCAATGGTCTGTCAAGGTATAAGGAAGCTTCCTACATTTCTTGGTTGTGGTAACCATGTTGTGGCACTTTCTCTATTCCACTGAGCTCCCTTCAGACTTCTAAAAGAGGAGATATTAATACTAAAATCTTATACTTTGTTCCAACCACCATGGTCATTATGATTCTCAAACCCCATAAATAAAATAAAATCATTGACAATGCTTAGAGAACACTTTCCACAGAATCTGTGACGTTCACACAGAATTAAAATCAATACGCCTCACCCTTAGAAAAATGTGATTAAGATCCATTTGGGTCTGCAGGGTTTTAAGAGATGGTTAATTGAACCATTCCCTTTCTTCTTCTTCTCGCTGCTGTTATGTTGTATTCATTCGGCCTTACTGTATTTTAATCTACAGTGGTACCTCAGGTTAAGTACTAAATTCCTTCTGGAGGTCCGTTCTTAACCTGAAACTGTTCTTAACCTGAAGCACCACTTTAGCTAATAGGGCCTCCCGCTTCTGCCGTGCCACCAGATCACGATTTCTGTTCTCATCCTGAAGCAAAGTTCTTAACCTGAAGCACTATTTCTAGGTTAGCAGAGTCTGTAACCTGAAGCATATGTAACCTGAAGTGTATGTAACCTGAGGTACCACTGTATTTTGTTGGTTTTTGTTCTGCTTTCGTTTAATTGGTAATTATTTCCAGCTGTTTTGTGATGGTTTGGGGTTTATAAAGTTAGGATTTTAACCATGAACCACCTTGAAGGCCTTGCTAAGTCAAAACAACTTGTAAAGGTAAAGCTAAAGGGACCCCTGACCGTTAAGTCCAGTCGTGAACGATTCTGGGGTTGTGCGCTCATCTCACTCTATAGGCGAGGGAGCCGGCATTTGTCCGCAGACAATGGTCATGTGGCCAGCATGACTAAGCCGCTTAGAGCAGCGCACGAAAATGCCGTTTACCTTCCCGCTGGAGCGGTACCTATTTATCTACTTGCACTTTGATATGCTTTCGAACTGCTAGGTTGGCAGGAGCAGGGACTGAGCAATGGGAGCTCACCGCGTTGTGGGGATTCGAACCACCGATCTTCTGATCGGCAAGCCCAAGAGGCTCAGTGGTTTAGACCACAGCGCCACCCACGTCCCTTAAACAACTTGTAGCTACATATAAAAGCAGCTGCCCCAACTGAGTTCTAGCCGCAGATTACAATTGCTAGCCCACACTGAGGGGGGGCGTGGTCCAGTTCACATCGCACAACTTTTGACAGAACCTGGATTTGCATGTTTGCAGACATGGAGATCTCTCTCCTGGATTGGAGCAAATGATGCCCTTCTCCTCCTCCTTCTGACTGCTGGATCATGAGTTTGTATCACCCCTCAAAGACTGTCACTGGTTTGCACTTGGGACACTCTCTTCTCCAGGATGACCAGGTTTGTCTTCCTCTTGACAAGGGGTGGGAAACATATCCCTTGCGGAATTGCATCTCCCCACTCCATCCAACTCTGATGGCAGGGACCAGGCTGACTAACAGCCAACTGGATCTGCCTTCACTTTCAAAGGAGAAGACTGGGCCAGTCACCCATCACCTGATCCACAACTTCAAGGAGGAATGCTTTTGAAAGCATGGAACAGACCTGTTTGCTAGCCAGCCTGATCTGTGCCTTCAAAGGTGAAACGTAGATCAGGTCAGCTGCCAGCCAGTGTGATCATGGCCAGCCCCTTCCAAGTCCTCCCCAGGCAGGAAGGGGTTTTTTTAATGGGTTGTATTTAAAAAGCAGAGTTAGTTTGGTACCTGATATTGCCTAATGGATACATCCAGACAGGCAGGCCCTTAGTGAATGTTTTCCATTAGCTCCCCCTCTAAGAAACCGCAGATGCTCACAGTGCTGTTCTAATAATCAGATGGTGTATATAAACCATAAACACACATGTTGTCCTTGCAGGCAATGCTAAATAAATATTAGTTTGTCAGCCCTCAAACTGTAAAGAGATGTGCAGGCTGTGCACACTTGTTCAAACTCCATGTTCAACGCTACATACACCACAGATGTGCATAGGGCAGGTGTGGGGAGCCACTTCCAGCCTGAGGGCCACATTTCCTTCTAGTGGCAGCTGGAGCCAGGAGTAAAAGAGGGCAGAAGAACAAAGGTGAATTTTACCTTCATACAGTAGGCTAGTTTCTACACACACATACACCCCTTTCCATCCACCCTCCATTCAGGAAGCAAAAGGATTATTCAAGGATGCATTCTGGTCAGGCAGAAATACTCAAAGAGGCTGCAATGGAGGACAGGTGAGAGATGTGAATGATGAAGGAGGTCAGTCCCGAGGGCCAGACAGAGATATTTGTTTGTTTGTTTGTTTGTTTGTTTGTTTGTTTGTTTGTACCCCGCCCATCTGGCTTGGTTTCCCCAACCACTCTGGGCTGCTTCCCATAAAGATTAAAAATACATTAAAATGTCACACATTAAAAACTTCCCTGAACAGGGCTGCCTTCAGATGTCTTCTAAAAGTCTGATAGTTGTTTATTTCTTTGACATCTGATGGGAGGGTGTTCCACAGGGTGGGCGCCACTACCGAGAAGGCCCTCTGCCGGGTTCCCTGTAACTTTGCTTCTCACAGTGAGGGAACCGCCAGAAGGCCCTCGGCGCCGGACCTCAGTGTCTGGGCTGAACGATGGGGGTGGAGACACTCCTTCAGGTATACTGGGCCGAGGCCATTTCTGGCTTTAAAGGTCAGCACCAATACTTTGAATTGTGCTCAGAAATGTACTGGGAGCCAATGTAGGTCTTTCAGGACCGGTGTTATGTGGTCTTGGCGGCTGCTCCCAGTCACCAGTCTAGCTGCCGCATTCTGGATTAGTTGTAGTTTCCGGGTCGCCTTCAAAGGTAGCCCCACGTAGAGCGCATTGCAGTAGTCCAAGCGGGAGATAACTAGAGCATGCACCACTCTGGTGAGACAGTCTGCGGGCAGATAGGGTCTCAGCCTGCAAACCAGATGGAGCTGGTAGACAGCTGCCCTGGATACAGAATTGACCTATGCCTCCATGTGAGTCCAAAATGACTCCCAGGCTGTGCACCTGGTCCTTCAGGGGCACAGTTACCCCATTCAGGACCAGGGAGTCCCCCACATCAGCCCGCCCCCTGTCCCCCAAGAACAATACTTCTGCCTTGTCAGGATTCAGCCTCAATCCATTAGCTGCCATCCATCCTCCAACCGCCTCCAGGCACTCACACAGGACCTTCACTGCCTTCACTGGTTCCGATTTAAAACAGAGGTAGAGCTGGGTATCATCCGCATTTTGATGGACACCAAGCCCAAACCCCCTGATGATCTCTCCCAGCGGCTTCATGTAGAGAGTCCTGGGGGGTGAATTCCCCCCCCCCCGGGCCTAAGTTCCTCATCCCATATAGTATGGCAGACTTAAATCCTGAACGTAACAACCCTGCATGATAGCCATTCATCAGAGAGTGATATAGTGCTAGGCAGTGGCGTAGCGTGGGTTGTCAGCACCCGGGGCAAGGCAAGTAATTTGTGCCCCCTAACCTGTGGATTTGCGCCCCCTAACCCTAAGCCCCAGATGTTGCGCCCGGTGCGGCCGGGCCCCCCTGCACCCCCCACGCTACGCCACTGGTGCTAGGTCCCCAAACGAGGAAGTTGATGCTTAGGTTCTGTTGCCAGGATAGAATGAATGTCACAGGAAGCACTTAACATAACAAGCACGCAGCTTCCTTGAGTGGGGTGGGCCATGCATGCTTTTTTCAGTTACGGAATTGCTGCTTGTCTCAATTCCCCACCCGTGAAAGAGCCACATCCTTCTCTATCAGGCAGGTATGTTTGCTCCTCCACATCTGTGCATTAACTGTCTCAGCTACTCTCTGAAGAACTGCCCACTAGGGAAATTAACAGGGATTGATCTCTGATGGAAACTGGTGTACACCCTGCAAAAAGGGTACCCAGCACACCTGCTGTACATTGAAGAACACTCTTCCCCCCACAAGCACACATGCCTTCTTGGGAAATAGCATAGTGCTTCTAATAAGCCCAAGCAGAATCACTAAACGCCCAGAACTTAGGAGAGATTAATTTTCAACTCCCCATGCAAATCAGCCATAATTAGGATGGATTTAGTTCACACAGCATGGGCTGAGATGATGGAAGCAGAGGAGGTGAGCTCTGTCTATCAACCTTTCATTTTTTTAAATCATGAGATAATGATTTTGTGTGAGCCAAGGATCCCACAGCCCAGGCTCCTGGCACATGGAACTGGCTGCGTGTGGAACTGACATTTGTTGCTGCAAGGTCCCAGGGAAGTAGCAAGCAGGGGGCAAAAGCATCATCTCCTGCCCCTCACTACTCACCTCCAACGTTTTGATTCAGATCTGTGGGATGTATTATTACTAGAGCAGTCAAGTACAACATTTTCCTTTTGCCTAGAATGGACACACAGGGGGATGTGGCTCCAGACACTTCCTGTCATACCTGCTCTGGAGCTTCCTCCCCCTGTGTGTGACCAAGTAGATGGGTATGACCCTAGCTGACCAGATAAAAGGGTTGACCACACAACCATCTCTCTCTTGGACCTTTGGCCTCTTGCTCTCCTGGCTCTTAGCCAGCGCATGGCTCAGCCTTCACAAGCAGGAAGTCTGAGATGTAGCCACAAGATAAAGCCTGACTTCAGATTACTGCTGTGAACTGAATGTGAGTGAAACTTTATTCTACTTTATTTTAAGAGGGAAATAAAGGGGAAACTTACCAGGAACACTCCAGACTGGACAAGCCAGACTGAATTACTTAATTACAGGATTCTAACGAATCATCAACTTGCTTCCAATAAGTTGCAGAGGGAATGTGCTCTGCTGTTTACTCATGAGCATGAGTGAGGAGGGATAATATCAAAACAATATATCCTCTCCTACCTTCCTTAATATTCCCACAAGATCTGGGGATTTCCCCAGAGCTGTGGGGGAGGGGACTCCATGGCCCTATCCTGAGCAGAAGGGATACCCTTGTTCTCACCCCTTAATTGGGCTCAGGGCTCTCCTGATTTCCACATCTCTCTCTCTCTCTCTCTCTCTCTCTCTCTCTCTCTCTCTCTCTCTCTCTCTCTCCACCTGCTGTGACAACGGCCCTCCATCCCAGATCTGGAACCTACTTCTTATTCAGTATTTAATTTAGCAAAAAGAAAGGTGCTGATTCAAATGCATCAAGAAACCAGCTTCCATCCCTTTGCTCCGCCAACCACAAATCCCAGATATGCTGAGCGCCGAGTATACTCACCATTTTGAGCTCCCTGATATTTGCTTTCTTTCAGAGACTGGAGGGTGCTTCCAGACGGGGACTTTATAGTGCAAATGGGTATTTCAGGCATTGCGGGTCATTGGCAACAAGGTTCGTTTGTTTTTATTTTATTTTAAAAATTTCTATACTGCTTTATATTTTAAAGAAAAGTCTCAGAGCGGTTTACAGCATATTAAATCAATAAAATATAAATAAAACAATCTGAAGAAAGTCAAATATAGAGTATACAGTCAAAGCAACATAACAGAAAACTAAAATATTATCTTAAAGGTTTCAAAATACAGTGGTACCTCAGGTTAAGTACTTAATTAGTTATGGAGGTCTGTTCTTAACCTGAAACTGTTCTTAACCTGAAGCCCCACTTTAGTTAATGGGGCCTCCTGCTGCCACCGCGCTGCCGGAGCATGATTTCTGTTCTCATCCTGAAGCAAAGTTCTTAACCCAAGGTACTATTTCTGGGTTAGCGGAGTCTGTAACCTGAAGCGTATGTAACCCGAGGTACCACTGTAAAACATTACAAAGGAGGTCAACTACAGAATACATATTTAACATAGAAGGGCTTGGTGAGTCCCCCTAGGGCAGGTGGAAATATTTTCACAGAAACTCTAAATCTATATAAAATGGGAGGGATACAGGGTAGCATACTGATGCCAGTGATGTCATGTGGATGCTGTTAAAAGCACTAGTTTGGAAGCACCCCCAGCAGCATCACATCCTGTAAGACCAATTTCATTGTTTTTATGCCTGGGCAGTGGAAATCAGGTGTCTCTTAGATCAATACCCAATTCAGGTTTCATTGCCCTTAATTTTAAGATGCTCCATCTCTGATTGTCCCTTTTTAGAAGAGGGGTGGGCCCTCCAGGCATGTCTGGACTATAACTGCCATCATGCCTGGCCTTTGGGCCATCCTGGCTGAGCTTGTTAGTCCAATGGCACCTTGAGGGCCACAGGCTCCTTATACCTGCACTGAAAATGTCCTGGCACTCCTCCATGGGTGTTGGGAAGAAATGACACACACACACACCCCGTGCATTAGTGACAACAATGTTGTGATGGAGTACTGAGCAGTGAAAGGTACAAGCCACACTATTTAATTTTAATTAACACCAGATCCCTGAGTGCCATTAGCAAAACCAAGAAGTAGGCAAACAGCTGAAAGTCCTGCCTGTCCCCCAGCGGTTATCACAATCCTGGCAGCGGCTGTTTTAAGATTCCAAGGCACCTCATAAACCCATCTCCAAATATTTAGCTAATTAACACTGTCTACCCCAGCCTCAGCTCCTGTTTATGCATCTAGTTGTGGAGGCAGGCATCTGATTACACCAGGCAGCTAGAGAATCCACAAGAGGTGAGGAGAGCTGCACCTCCTCAAGAGATAAGGTGCAGACTCTGCAAACTATTTGGAATGAGCCAAAACTGTCCGGCTACATACACGCCACACATTTAAGGCACTCTCCCACCAAGGAATTCTGGGAACAGCAGTTTACCCCCACAGAGCTATAATTTTGAGCACCCTTAATAAACTACAGGACGCGGGTGGTGCTGTGGTCTAAACCACTGAGCCTAGGGCTTGCCGATCGGAAGGTCGGCGGTTCGAATCCCCGCAATTGGGTGAGCTCCCGTTGCTCGGTCCCTGCTCCTGCCCACCTAGCAGTTCAAAAGCACGTCAAAGTGCAAGTAGATAATTAGGTACCGCTCTGGCAGGAAGGTAAACGGTGTTTCCGTGCGCTGCTCTGGTTTTGCCAGAAGCGGCTTAGTCATGGTGGCCACTGTCTGCAGACAAACGTTGGCTCCCTCAGTCTATAGAGCAAGTGAACTTAACTGTCAGGGGTCCTTTACCTTTTTAACAAACTACAGGTCCCAGTGTTCTTTCTGTAACATGTGGACATTCCCTGCTTTCTTCCACCTCCCTGGCCCAGGGTCAGGTCCTGTTCTCATGGGATTTGCATGGCCTTGTGGGGCATGGGGAGCAGACAAAATGTCTTCCAAAGAGCAAAGCAGAAGCTTACATGGAGCCAACCAGAGCTTAAAAGAACCATGGCTTGATGCTATTTCTTTTCTTAACAGAATGAAGACAAGATAACACCAATGAGGTTTGATAATTCTCCCACTACTGAGTGGACCCCAGGCCCAATTCTATTCACCATGCACATTAATTCCCTGCTTTAGCACCAAGGAGCAGATCTTTCTTTGCTCCTGCAGAGGTGTCAATGCGATGTCGGAGCTGGTGAGAGACACAAATAGGGCAGTGGGGCTGGCAGCCTCAACACTCACAGAAGCACCTCCGCCTGAAGACCTGAGCTCACCTGCTAGGAACCCCTGTTCCCTGCCCTCCACAGTAGCTTTACTGACATTCCCTCATCCTAATGCATTGCTCTCCAAGTTCTGCTGATGCTTCCCAAGGTAACCCTGTTCTCTTACTGAGCTTTCCTCCAAAAATGGAGAAGGGCACACACCCTGCCATTGAAATCTTCCACAGCAGAGAGAGAGGTCTATTCAGCTACCAGTTTCTTCCTGCATCTGGAGACATGTCTCCTGCTTCCCACACATAGAATCTTAAAGTTGGAAGGGACCCAAGGGTCATCTAGTCCAACCCCCTGCAATGCAAGTATCCATGACAGATGGCCATCCAACCTCTGCTTGAAAACCTCAAAGGAAGGAGAGCCCACAACCTCCCAAAGGAGACTGTTCCACTGTTAAACAGCCATTACTGTCTGAAAGTTTTCCGGTATGTTTAGTCGGAATCTCCTTTCTTCTAACTTGAAGCCATTGGTTTGAGTCCTACTCTGCAGAGAAGGACAAAGCAAGCTTGCTCCATCCTCTATGTGACAGCCCTTCGGATATTTGAAGATGGCTATCATATCTCCTCTCAGTCTCCTCTTTTCCAGGCTAAACATACCCAGTTCCTTCAAGGGCTCCTCATCAGGCTTGGCTTCTAGACCCTTGATCATCTGCACATGTTCCAGCTTGTCAACATCGTTCTTAAATTGTGGTGCTCAGAATTGGACACAGTATTCCAGGTGTGGTCTGACCAAAGCATATTAGAGTGGGACTATGACTGTTAGGATTCTTGCCCTGTGTTTGCAGTCATGGGATTGTTTCTTCCACATGACGGTGTTTGTTTTCATTCCACAGTGTGGGAAGTGACGGAGACAGGATGTTTGTATTACTGTGTTCCGTGATGCGGGACTATTGTCCTTTGTTCTCTCTCTTTGCTGTCTGATGAGAAAGAGGAAGGAGCTGAGTCAGAATGCTCTGAGTGTATCATATGTAAATAAAGTAGTTTAGCCAAAATGTTGTGCTGCTGAGTCTGTCACGCAAACTGCCAATACTCTGCAGAATCCTGAAGTGTGCTGATGCCTCTCAGAGATGTCAGTCGCTGTGATGTTCGGGCTGGAGAACGCTTTTGAAGCTCCTGAATGAATGACCAGGAGGGAGAGAACATGCCAGTCAGGCATGTGTCTTTCTCGGATGCCTACTCGCATGTAGGACGCTCCTGACAATGACTTCCCTTGATCTGGACACTATACTTCTGTTGATGCAGCCTAGAATAGCGTTAACCTTTTTTGCTGCTGCATCACACTGTTGACTCATGTTAAGCTTGTGGTCCACCAAAACCCCTAGATGCTTTTCACATGTACTGCTAGTAAGCCAGGTGTCCCCCATCTTATATTTGTGCATGTGGTTTTTCCTACCTAATTGAAAAACATTTTGTTAGCTATGCTCCAATCGGTTACGGTCATTTTGAATTCTGATCCTGTCTTTTACAGCATTAGTTACCCCTCCAAGTTTGATCTCATCTGCAAATTATGCAATCCACATTTTACCAGCTTCCTTGCGAGAATATCATGGGGGACTTTGTGAAAAGCCTTACTAAAACCAAGATACACTATGTCCACAGCATTCCCATGATTCACCAAGTTTGTAATTCCATCAAACAAAGAAATCAGATTGGTCTAGCATGACTTATTTTTGAGAACCCCATACTGGGTCTTAGTAATCACAGCATCCTTTTCTAAATGCTTATTGAATTACCTGTTCTAGGACCTTTCCTGGTATCAGTGTCAACCTCAAGGGTTGGCTGTTACTGGGACTTCTTTCCCCCCCTTTTTGAAGATGGGAACAAGATTTCCACAGGAATATGCAGTCTGCAGCGACCTCACCTATTCTCCAAGAATTCTCAATGGTCATATCAAGGCAAAACTCCCTTAGGACTACATTGCCAATCAGGGCACATGCTAGTAAGGACCATTCTGCCTATTCTGGTTGCTAAGCAACACCCCGCTCCCCAGTTAGCCAGTTTACTGGAAAAATAATTAACTCTTAAGTTTCACATGGAATGATCTCTTCTGTTACACTTCCAACAGGGGACAGAATAGACTTATGAACACATCCAGAAGTGACATGAACAGAAATTTGATTGATTGATTGATTGATTGATTGATTGATTGGTTGATCCATCCATCCCTCGTCTACAGAGATTTGAGGGACTGAGTGGGCCCAGAACCTGCTACAACAAGGCATTCTGAAAATGCTTATACCCTCACTGGCACTTGGGGGTTCCAGCTGGGTAGAATCTGGCAGGATCCCTAACTCAGTGCTCTAAGAACTCTGCCTGAGACTGCAGCTCAGGGAGCCATCTGAATTTGCTCTCCTCGTAAAAGAACTATTGTGTTAACAGAAGGGAAAATTGCATTAGATTAACAAGCATTCCAAAGTGCATTACCACGCCCCTTCGTGAAGCAGTTCTTTCTCATTTATACTCGCGTTAGGGGTCCATCTTCCAGCATGCAGATGGTTCCCAGGGCATTGCATTTTTGAAAACCAGATGGGAATTGTGTGTTTCAGGGAAGACACTGGAGGGTGGTTGGGAATGGAGAGGTTAATATTTATCCTTGCCATCTGCACGATGCGAAAATGCTTTCATCAATCCTGCCCTCCCCACGGTTGCAAGGGGCCCAGTACGCACACGAATAAAAAAAGGACTTCTTGGACTTATTCACATAGTGTTGGGTTTCGTCGCTTTTTTTTCTTTGCCCACCTCCCACTCCTCTCCTTCCTAGCCTGTTCCCCCCTCCCAAAAAGAAGCAAAACACCAAAACGTTCTTTTGACGTAATTGGACCCGACACCACGGTTTTTGCAATAATAGAGGGGGATTATTGAGGCGACGAATATGCTACTCTTAATGCATTGAAAATGGCGAGGAAAAATAACAACCCAAATAAAGCACACACGGTCACCTCGGATTCTTATTTTCACATTGTTCCCCTCTGGACAAAAAACAATTACATTTGTATTGCAGGGGAGGGAAGGGGGACCCAGAAAGAAGCAGCCAACCCCCACTAGCCTGGGGGCTGAAATGCAATCGCAGTATGCAGGAGCTTCCGATTATTCTATGATCTGTGCAAGATAAAAAGGGATTCAGCATCCAGCTTCCAAGCCGCTGAAGGTTGATCCTTCTGGCTTTTATTTTATTCAAACTCACTTTCAAATGAGACCGAAGATTGGCCTGAAGACAGATCTGGCACCAGCACCTCAGTTTCCAGAAGACTTATTATTTAAGGGTTTGGGGAGGGCTGCCCCTTATATTTCAGAGTCCCACGGGATAAAAACCCAGAGGATTCCTAGAAAATACATTCTGTTTCCCTAACCCCCAGCACAGGGGGACACCAGGCTGCCTTATGACAAGCCAGGCGGTTCGTCCATCTAACTTAGTATTGACTACTCTAACTGGCAGGAGCGCCCCAGGATTATTACTGGCAGGGAGCTTTCCCCTCCCTGTCTGCAGAGACTGGGGGCTGAACCTGGGTGCAAAGCAGATTCTCTACTGATGAGCTAATACCTTGTCATTCCAGTTAGGTTTACGAGGATCCAGAGAAATCATTCCATCCTACAAAGTAGCTTAGAAAACAAAGTCTTGACAACAAAACCAGTTTGGTCTATTGGACAGAGAGCTTCACTGGGAACAGGAAGATCTACTTTCCATGTCCCAACTTCACCAAAGAGTGCTTTGGATTAGGAGGGACAATCTTCAACTCTTAAGGCTGCAAAATAAACCCCAGGAGTTGCTAAGGGTAGAACCAGAACCCCATAACTCTGTGCACAGTTGCCTCATACAATCTGCCCTCAGGGCAACAGGCTTATCTCCCTCTGGGTCAGAGGTGGGAACCAGCTCTTGTTGGACTACAGCTCCCACCTTCCCTGACCACTGATCATGGTGGCTGAGGCCGATGGGAGTTAGAGTCCCACAACATCAGGAGGGCCATCCTTGCCCAGTAACCAGCATTTCTGGTTACTGAAGTGACTCCCCCACCCTCACAAATGCAGCCTGAATCTCATTTACATGTGGACTTCCTCACAGCACTGTGGGGCCATGAGGCCCAATTAAAAATGGAGGCCAAAGTGAAGTGAATAATATTTGAAGTCCAACAAGCATTTTTCAAAACTGGCGCCATTCTGACCTGGCTCTGCCACTCTTGGAGGCCAGTAAGGTTCCCAATCTGCCTTGTTGCCACTGACCTCTATTTAAACTCCAGGTGCCCCCCGCCCCGTGTTCACTGCCAGCACCCTGCCCACGTTACTGCTTTCCTTCTTTCGCTCAAACATCACTTTATTATATGCAAATGCTCTTGTCGTATTTATCGCTTCCCACTGCCTGCCCTACCAATTTCCTCTGTTGCCCTGAAAGCACACCTGTGGGTGTGCGTGCGCATACAGAGAACCTTAAATTGAGGGGGGTGGGTAGAAAGTAATTTGGAACAAGCAATTTGGAAATGGCCATCTTTTGCGTCCACAAAGCTTCTGCTCTGAATCCTGGGTTCCATTTTTTATTATCTCTAGCAAGTCCCTTATCAAGAGGCACAGCCTGTTGGGGCTGCATTGGGACCAGTGCCCCCTGTTAGCATATGCAAAAATCCCTATCATAAGGTCTGACAATGCATGTCAATGCTTCTGGTCTCCTGAGGCAATTGAGTTGTTAGGGACAACTCCCGCTCCCCAGCTATGCAGGCCCTCTTCCTCCTAGTAAGGGACAACTGGATGACATTTCCAAAAATGTGTAGCTGAAGTGCTTAAATTAAAATATGGGACTTTCATTGCACATTTTGAAACTTTGAATCTGAAACAAGGGATCAGAGCTATGTGGGATCAGAGATATCTGCCAGTCTTCTCTGGTGGGTTTTGTGCTTACTCAGTTCTTTGCTGGCTGGCTGAGACAAAATAACCAGCACTCATTTCTGGAGTCTTTCCCCTCCCACCCACCTCTCCCGTCTACCACAGTAGAACCACTGCAGGCTGGTGCACATGTCGCATTTGCTGTGGAGATGCTGCCACAGACAGTGATGGTGACTGATTCCTCCATCCCCTTAATTGGAAATTCATCACTGATCTCGGTAAAAAGGGCTGTGTGAGTGGTCAGTTGGTCGCCTCTAGGCTACGAAATGTAAACATGAAGCAAAACCCGTCTCCTGAGAACCTACATGCCATCAATACTCAAAGTGGAGTGGGATATAATCCCACTTCTTTTTGAAGTGGACATAAATTTTAAGTCTGGCTTAGCTCATCCCATTTCCTTTTTGCTCCTACTTTGAAGCACCCCATTTCTTTCAAAAACATACCACTTCCTCTCCCACTTCAGAGACTTCCTACAGTGCAAACCCACATTGGTTTTGCTCCAGCTGAATTGTCATGGTTTTCCTGAGAATCCTGGGAATTGTGGGTTGTTCAGGGGTGCTGAAAACTCTCCAACAGAAAGCGCTCTCTGTAAAAGTAGAGTTCTCTTACCAAAGAGAAGGACAGTTATCCTACAGTTACTTAAACTCCTTCATCTTCCAGAGCCTCTCCAAGGGAAAACTTTAGTTGTATGTTTTATAAAGCACCTCTGACTCCAACCCAAGTACATCACCCAATGCTTTGTTGCTACTTCCAGGAGCCTCTGACGTCCCAGAGTGTTGTTGTTTAGTCGTTTAGTCGTGTCCAACTCTTCGTGACCCCATGGACCAGAGCACGCCAGGCACTCCTGTCTTCCACTGCCTCCCACAGTTTGGTCAGACTCATGTTTGTAGCTTCAAGAACACTGTCCAACCATCTCTGTCATCCCCTTCTCCTTGTGCCCTCAATCTTTCCCAACATCAGGGTCTTTTCCAGGGAGTCTTCTCTTCTCATGAGGTGGCCAAACTATTGGAGCCTCAGCTTCACGATCTGTCCTTCCAATGAGCACTCAAGGCTGATTTCCTTAAGAATGGATAGGTTTGATCTTCTTGCAGTCCATGGGACTCTCAAGAGTCTCCTCCAGCACCATAATTCAAAAGCATCAATTCTTCGGCGATCAGCCTTCTTTATGGTCCAGCTCTCACTTCCATACATCACTACTGGGAAAACCATGGCTTTAACTATACGGACCTTTGTTGGCAAGGTCCCAGAGTACATGGAGAAATTTTCCACACACCCACTTTCCTGTGATAGTTTTAGCAGTGAAACACTCCAGCCAAGACATCCGGATATCTTCCCCTTTCTCTTTCAGCTGTAATAATATCTAGGATGTTCCCTGTATCATTAAGCATGGGGGGCAGGTGGGTGGAAGAGAGTTTGCAGAGCCTCCGAGACCCAGTAAACAGACACATGAAGTTTGAGCACATTTGAGGAAATAGCCAGGGGCTTTGCCAGCTTCCATCCTTCATTAACTTCCCTAACGAGCTCAGTGCTGGGCCCAGGGGCCTCAGGCAGGACTCGGCACTGGTCATTACCAGCTGCAACTGAGCCACCCAAGCACAGCTGCCTCCCATCCTCTCCGTCTCTCTGTGATGACCCAATATCATCTTATTGATCCAGGAACCACCAGTATATTTCCATTACTGTGCAGAGGATTTTCTGCCTTATAAATGCTGGAGAAGTAGGCACCTCGTATGAGAGGTGCTGACTGCCACCCCTGCTCCACCAGAAGCCCTTATCAGTAGGACACATGAGAGCTTGAAGCGCAGACCTTTGCTCCATCAGGGATTGGGTTGGACCCAAGTGGCCAACATGGAGTGTGGCACAATCTACTTCACCAAGATTCATCTAATGTCACAAACTGAGGGATCTTTTAGGGATTATAGCATGACTGAGCTATGTTATGTGATGCTAAGTCTGAACTCTTGCATAAGAACATGAGACACATGTGGGGAACCTCTGGCCTGCCAGCTGTTGCTGAACTACAGTTCCCATCATCCCTAGCCATTGGCCATGCTTGCCGGGGTTGATGGGAGTTGTGGTTCAGCAACGTCTGGAGGGGTGAAAGTTCCCCACACCTGACATGAGAATGGGTTAGAGCATTGGATCCTATTTCAGACCGAAGGCCACCTTACCTTCTAGGCAACCTTCCGGGGGTCACCTGCTTGCCTGTCATGGGTGGAGCAACGAATGCAAATATCACTGCTGTATAGTAGTTTCTATTGAGGTTATAATATTGTGCATATAGAAGCAGTTGGATGAACTTGCTCTTCTTTGAAATAAAAATTCTCCAGTCCAAAAAAAGGGTGCAAAAACTTTATTTAAAGAAGTCTGAGTCCAAAAAACTTCAAACAATAAAAGTTACATCCAGCTAGACACATAATTTCTTATACTGTTCCCAGCATAAGACATAATATTTTAATTACAAATATATTGCATCCTGAGCTAAAAATCAAAGCTCCATCTCTTCTCCATTAGCCCCAAGCTGTTTGTTGGAGACAGAGAATTAAAACGTCCATTCTCTTGAGTAGCCTGGAAACAAAGAACTCACACCCAAGATGGATGCCTATGAATATGCATACAATCCTTTTCAAGTGATTTAAACACCTCTTAATGTTAACACCTGTTAAGATGTTCTTCAATGCAAATCAGTCATGCTTTACCAGTACAATACAGTCACATTATGTAATTATTTTCCATTTCAATGTACATTAAACAATTATTCTTAAGGGTTTCTACATTCTCTCACACATACTCTCTTCCTACATCCAGACAAGAGGCATCAATCAGAGTTCAAGGACCCAATGCAGCAGGCAAAAACACTTAGGGGCTGCAGCTGGGCCACTCAGGGTGTGGCCTGCATTCCAAGGACCAGATGCAAAGGCCTGGAAGACCACATTCAGCTTCTGGGCCTGAGGTTTCCCACCTGTGAATGAGGACCTGGGCAACCAAGGTTCTCATCCTCACTCATTCCTCAGCCTAACCCATGATAGAACTGATGATAAAATGGAGAAAGGAAGAACCATGTAGGGCACCCAGAGCTCCTTGGAGGAAGCAGGATAAATGAGACTGGGGCGGATCTACACTCATGGCTTCTAATGTTAAGAAAGGGTGAAGGAATGGTTTTGATAACCATATGGAAACATGATGTCCTACTTTGAACGTTCATAATGCGTTTTAAAAATCTGACACCAGAGGGCGCAGCAGAGCAACCAGCAGCAGTGAGGCAGCTGTTTTGAGGGGGGAAAGCAAAGGTAAAAAACACTTTATTTTACAAGTGTGACGTTTTAGAATGACATATCTAATATCATTCTAATAACCTTAAACAGGTCAGTGTAGATCCAGCCCAGACCAAGCTCCACTTAAGCCCAACATTCTTTGCAAGCATCTCAGCAACCAGCAGGCACTAGGCTGCCACCAGAAATCGCCCAGGAATCCACCTGTGAATGTTCCTCTGCCCTTTGCCCATCCCAAGTCAAACTCATTGGTGTCTGTTCTGAGTGACAAAGACTCTCCAAAGTTTAAATGCAAAATAGCTTTCGTAGTACAGTCATTCCTCTAGTTGCGTTAGGTTCATGTTGCGGATTTTCGGGTTCCGAATGCGGCAACCCTGGAAGTGTATATTTCCAGATTTCGCCACATGTGCATGCGCAGGAGCGCTCTATTGCACAGGAGCGCTCTACTTATGGACTCTTTGGGGTGCAAATGGCACCCCGGAACGGATCGTGTCCATAAGTAGAGGTACCACTGTATAGTGCTTCCTAGTGTTTAAAGTTTTTCGAACACATTATCTTGTAATTCTTAAAACCACCTTGTAAAGGAGCTGAATATTAAACACACACAAACACACACACCCCTATATTGCAGTGTGGGGACTGGGACTAGGAGTCCCTCCTGGCCGAAGCAAGATCTGAACCAGGGACTTAGCTCAGTCTCGTAACCATTACGCCACACAAACTCTTCTTATTCTGCTTCTTACATTTTATCCTGCCCTTTCTCCAAGGTGCTCGGGAAAGTGTGCCTCATACAACAACTCTGCAAGGTAGATTAGGCTGAGAAATGGTATGTAAGCCAAGGCTACTAAATGAACCTTATGGCTCAGCCAAGATTGGGGCTCCGTTCCCCGAGTCCTTATCTGAAACTCTGCTCATTAAAACTACACCAGCTGTCACCTTAGGAGAGCCTTCCCTGCTCTAGACACCAAGGATGCCAAAACTCATAACTTTGGTATGCAAAACATCACTTTCCATTTAGGATTTTTCATTGTGGGTCTCCAGAGAGACTCACAATGCCAAGGTCAAGGACATTCGCAGGGTGATGGTGGTGCCCCACAACGGTGGCAGAGTGCAAGCTACCGCCTCCCAGGGCAGGTGTGTGGTGCAAGTCCCCGAGGGGGTCAGGGCACAGAGGGAGCTAAGGATGCTAGGCCACTGCCCCACAGCATTTAATTTCTAAATGTTTCTGGGGTGGGGTAGACAGATAACTTACCAGAGGCATGCCCTTTTTTGACAGTACCCCAAGTAGTGCCTGAAATTTGTGATCTGGGCCAAAACTAGCTTACAGAGCAGCTGAGCTCTTCCCTTCAAGCCAAGATATCAGATGTTGCACAAAGCTTACTAATTGGGGCTGGGGGCATGCAAATGATTACTTCGGGGGGGCACTCACTGGTGCAGGACTTGTTTGGACAGCAGGGGTCAGAATCAGTTGAGCCTCAGAGTCTTTTTGTTTTGTTTTGCAGTCTCACATTTTCTTCCAGACGCACCAGAATCACAATTCTTCCCCTTCCCTGAGTCTAATAAAGACATTGCAAGAAGCGACAAGGGAAAAGAAATGAGAAAGAGAGAGAGAAACCATAAAACCCACAAACACGGTCACAAAAGCATGAAACAGCTTGAAAATCCGAGTGCTGAGCGCGATCAGCCCCATCCCTAGCGGAGGCTCCATCGCTCCTGCTTTCCTTGGGCCTTGTAATGGAAATTAAATTTGGACACAAGTGCTTGGGCATATTTATTATCCTGCTGCTATTGATCTGTCAGGGAGAACAGAAAACTGCTATTTCAGCTGATATAAGGCAGGGAAGCACTGTGATTAGACTAATAGGCCTTTCATGGATTGAGATTTAAGTGCCGGGGTGGTGAAATTTGTATTACCCCCCGAAGCTGCTCTGTCTCTCTCACCCAATCCTGTTAGCATAATGTGCTCACAAACCTATCGCAGGAGCATCAGCAAATTTCATGTGCTTTTTGTTTAGGAATGCCAGGAAAAGAAGAGAGGGAAAGAATCATACAATCATAGAGAGAGAAAATACAAAACTAAAGCTGGTTGCGGAAGGAAATCAGGGGTGCAGAACAATATCCTGGATATAGAGCTTCCTGAACATTTTACTGGGATTATGGCTGATAGCCAGAGCCAGCATTTTATGGGTCCAACTAATAGAAACAAGCTTTGTGAGGCTGGTAATGGGCTCTGAAAAGGTAGTGATGGTCATCCAACTCCCATGCAATTTCAGGCTCCATTCTAGCCCCACCCCTAAATTTTACCAGCCAGATTCTGCCATAAACTTCACCTTGATGTTTTTAATAGTGTCACATTGAATTCCACCTGCTATAAGTATCTGGTAATCAAAGCCTAATCCCATACTATAGCAGCATATTTAAAAGATCACACTAATGATTTTAGCGAGCAGCAAATAGAATTCAAATTTTATAACAGTTACCTAAATCTTAGCTAAGCAACATGTTAGCTGGGAGCCACCTCACACAACAAAAATGTTGTTTTTGGGGTCCATTTAGACAAGAGGCCTCTATCTCAAGTACACTGCTTGGCTTGAAATCTAGATGCTTAAAATTGCCAACTGACTAGAAAAAACAACACAGCATGGCTCACTCTGACACCTTGCATTGCAATTCTGATCTGTAGAAAACAGCACATGGAGCTTTAGATCGGGAATGAGGAAACTGTGGCCCTTCCACATGTTGCTGAACTACAGGTTCCAGCAGTGAATGGCACCATGAGGCAAAAGCGCTTACTTGACCTCCTAGCAGGTGAGTCATTGCTGCTTAAGATGGCCATCCTCCCCACCGCCTCTCCTCTCTCCATAACCAGCACTGACTCATCTGCTGGGAGGTCAGATAAGTGGCCCACCAGGCCATCTACTACTGCCAACACCACCTGCTGGTTAGTTACCCTATATTCGTTGTTGTTCACGGTAGAGGAACAGGAGCCTGAGTGGGGGGCGAAATGGCCACCCTAGCCATATTGCTAGTGTCAGTCATGATTTGATGAGCTACATTATAAGCCTGTGGTGAGCAATTATGAAAGGACCATTTTGAAGAGCAGACAGAATGAGGTGGGCCTGGGCTTCACCTATGTTTCCCAATATACTGCCTCTGAATTCCTTTCCTGCATTGTACATATTAGTAGAGCAGATTTGCACTTGGGGCCTCCAGTTCCTTATTTCTATTGTAAAATGTTGACAATTAGGTTTACTCACAGTCACTTTGAGGAGGATATACATGCCCATGCCCACATCTCCTTTTCTTTCTTTCTTTCTGAATCTAAAAAGCATATTTATGACAAGGGCAGGGAGGGGAAACTTCAGCTTGGTTTTGCAATTGATTACTCAGATGGCATGCCCAGGGGGCTCAAAGTGACCTGGGGTTTCCAGTTGCCAATCTTGGCAATGAGAGGGAACTCACTGGTGCTTTCTGAGCTTGGGAAGAAGCCAGCTGGACCACACTAAAAATAAAAATTTCACAGAACCTGATTCTTGTTTTGCTTTCTGTTACAGAAACACATTTTTCTTCAACTTGACAGAGGAAGCCAGACAACACCGCTGCCTGCAAGGTCTTCGCAGCTCTGAATTGTTGGCCAGCAAAGGTCATCTGTTGCTGTTGCTGAATGGCACATCTTTTGCATCACAGTTCTTTCCTGGTCCAGGCTCTTTTGTCAGATATGACAGCAGCTGTCAAATAGGTAGTACAATGTCTCATTGTGGAAACGGACCAAAAAAAAAAAAAAATCCACCCAGTGATGATTATATGAATTTGCATAGAAGAGGGGAGGTTCTTTTTCTCCCTCCCTTCTAGGCAAACATTTGTTTTCATCTGGAAGATTCTAAAATGGGATTTAATAGGCTTTTGTTTTCTTTTCAATCTCCTCTACCAGCAATGGAAGCTATCAACATTTCCAAAGTTTTGCACTAGTTGCAAAACTTTGCACAGGGTGACACGAAGAATTGGGTTGAGCAGCCTTCGCCAATTTCTGGCCCTCCAGACATCATTGGACTTGCTCCTATCGGCTCTGGTCCACATGGCCAATGATCAGTGATGATGGGAGTCATAGTCCAACATCATCTGAAGGGCACCTGCTTGATAGGGTTGCCATATTTCCAAAAGTGAAAAATCTGGAAAAGCCATGCAATGGCGTGAGGCTGGGGTGGGGGCAAGGGAATGCAGCAGCAGCAGAGAAAGGGAGGGCGAGTGTCGCAAACAGAGGAAGACCCATGGGGGGGTGGGAGTCAGGAAGCCCAGTGAGATGCAGGTAAAGGAGGGGGGAGAATCAATAAGGTTGAATGTAAAAGTTTAAGTTTTATTTAATTTTGTTTTGTTTGTGAAAATCAATAAAAAAGTATTCCCCCCCCCAGTTGGAGGAAGGGAGGGTCTCCCTGAACCAAATATATCCTCATTTTTCTGGAAGGAGCCCCCCCAAAGGGGGGAGAAGGGTGGTTGTGGGGGGGGGAGGGATCATTAGATGGAAAATGAGAGGGGATGCGGAAGAGGCCCATAGAGGGGGGGAGAGGAAGGGGAGGGACAGAGCGATAGGCTGCTACTGATTTTGTCCTGGGGGGTTGGATTGGGCAGGGATGACAGTGGGGTGCTGAGAGGTGGCTGCCTGTCTCTCGGTCCCCTCCCTCCTACTCTGTCCCTCTGCTACACTCGCACACTTACATACACAGCACACAAGCACACAGGCTGGCACGCACAGCGTGCTCCCTTGGCTGGATCCTGCACAACCAGGGGATGCGCTTGCCTAGGAACTGAGGGGCGCAGGGAGAATTCACAGAGTTTCCAGCCAGACCAAAGCTCCCTCTCATCCCCCCCCTCCTGCCTTGGCTTTCAGTGTGGCTCGGCTTAGCACTCCTTCCAGGTTAGGGAGGGAGGGAAATAGCAAATCCGCCAACAGTTCTCTGAGAGAGCGGGAAAAGGCTGCCAAGATGGAGGTGCCACCGGCTGCTTCTCCTCTTTAAAAAAGGCCAAAAAACCCCCACACTTTCAAGAGGGGTTGCCATACGTTCAGGTTTCCCCGGACATTACAAAGGGAATTGAAAATTCCACCCGGACGCCATTTTTGGATGCCAAATCCTGGCGATGTCTGGGATTTTCCGGATGTATGGCAGCCCTACATTATGGGGAAGGCTGCAGTAGAGACCTGGGTTCAAATCCCACTCAGCTGAGAACTGTGGATTGGTAACTTCCCTCCTCAGTTTATCTACTCATGGGGTTGTCATTAGGATAACATTTTAAGGGGAGCACTTGGAATTAAATTTAGTTCTGCTCTAGTGGTGATCCTACTGCAGTGTAAAATAAAACCCTCAAGAAGAAGCAAGAAAAAATCTGCCTTCTCTCTTCTTGCCCGGGAAATTGAAAGCACATAGTCTTGTTTCTCCCAAGCTTCCCCCACACGCACCCACAACGCCTTCTGCAGGAAGCCCCATCTCTGAGAGTAAGTGGCTATAAAAAGCCCCCCTCTCTCCCCAGGGGCATTTAATCTGAGAAGAGAAGACAGCTTTTGGATAAATATCATGAATATGCAGATTACATTTATGCTGATTTATCTGGAAATCAGTTCGCAGGCTTCTGGTTATTCTCTCCTTCACTGCAGCGTATTTCCAGCATTTTGATATTTCCTCTGTTGGATGGGCACTCTCCTTTTTCCAGATAACCCACCGTGGAAGCCTTGGCACTCATTTCTATACTGAAGTACGTGCTTGGCTATTTCCACAGGAAATCAAGAACTGATTATAAGTAATTACTAAAACTTATGGTAGGTGTGTGGGTAGGCATTTAAAGTTCTCAAAGTCTTTGATCTAAACAAAAAAGAGAAGCTTTTTTAAGTGGGTAAATTGTATGCATTATTTTTTAAAAAAATTGTAGATATATAAATAACTCAAAAGTGGGAATCACTCTGCTTACAAAGGGGCAGCTGTGAACTGAAGGAATTGTTTGTCTGCTTGTTTATAACCTGCTTTCCTACCACATGGACCCAGAATGGCTCACAATAAGGCAAATGATTCAGTTTTAAAATACAAGCCACCCCAGAGCAACCCTCTGCCCCACTTTTTTACAGGAGCATCTCAGAACTCCTCTAAGCTTTGCAGTTCATGTAGCTTCACAGCATAGGAAGTTGCTTCATACCAAGTGAGGCCACTTGGTCCACCTGGTTCAGTACCATCTACACTGTCTGGCAGGCAGGGGTCTTTCCCAGCCCTACCTAGACATGCCGGGGGTTGGACCTGGGAACATCTGCATGCAAAGAAGATACACCACCACTGAGCCACGACCTTTCCATCAATGAGCAAGAATTGTGGAAAGCAAATGGTGAGACAGTCATATCCAAGCATCTCCACTGGCCCCTCTAGTGATGGTCATTCTCTACCCACCATCACTACCTTTAACCACTTTGAACAGGGATGGGGCACCTGTGGTCCTCCAGTTACTCTTGGAATTCAGGCTCCATCAGCCCCAGCTGGCACAGCCAATAGTCAGGCATGATCATTATGGCAGCCCAGCAACATCTGGAGAGCCACAGGTTCACTGTCCCTTGAGTGCTTCCCACAGGACTAACCTCTGAACCATTCAGGTAACGGCTGCACATTTTGGGTTGTGCTAAAGTAGCTGTCCACCCACACTTCAGGCTCCAGCTGTATCAGTGGGAAAGCTCAGATGGCCAGACCTAATTAAATCAAGAGTTTTGTCATCAGTCTGTTACATCATGGTGCCAATCAGCTAATCACACCAATTAATCAATTAATTCTCCCCAGAATTTATATGAAATCAGGTTACTGGCCATGGGAAGTGGGGCAAGCACCTAGCTAAATTTTATGTGCAACTATGAAATGGTCCATTTGCCTTAACTCTGGGGTCTGACTTATGTATGATTTACCCCCAACTCCCAAAAAGGGGAAGGGGGAATATATGGCATTGTGCTTATTTCCCTGTTCTCCACCCCCATCCTGCCATCTTTCCCTTGCTACAATCCTTTTCCAAAGTGCAGGTGCTAATTGCGCCCCTTAATGATGTATAGATCGGCCTCCAGTGTGGTATTTTCAATTACCTGCAATGTCTCCTGACCTTTTGCGGAGGTGTCAAGAGAAATAGGGGTGATTAATCAAGTGGGTTCAGGCTTAGAGATGGGGAGATGGCCTAGGAGGAATGTGTAAGCCTCCCCCCCCTCCATTTTTAATGTGTGGCTTGCTGGGTGGGGAGAGAACAGCACATTAGTTGGGGATTTTCACATGGCCACAAAATCTGGCCTGATTAAGCTGGTCTTTGCACATGGGCGTAGGTAGGATTTATTTTAGGAGGGGCAGAACCAAGTTATCTGTGATGCAATTGGTCAGTTAGTTAAGTTTGTTTGTTTGATGCGGGACAGCCACCCACCCACACCCCGGCTATGCCCATGTCTTTGCAACATGCTAAGAGGCAAGGGTGGCAAAATGTTTTTTTCTGTGGACATGCTTGTTAAACTATTCCTTCTGAACAAAACACAATGTGTTTAGAATTCAATGGGGCTTTTTTTTTTCAAAAAAGAAAGAAAGGGAAAAAAAACACTGTAAGCGAGGGCTGCCTTACCTTTATCACCGATTCCTGAAAAATCCACATGGATTTCCAGTAATTGTGCAACCTTGACATATGGGGCTGCTCAAAGGATTTATAGGCCCTGGAGTGATTTGGGGCCTCCATTCCGGTTTCGGACCTGACCAACACCAGATCTACACAGCACACATCTTGGCTCTAGTATATTAACATTTTAAAAGTTTCCTAGGAGGAAATGCTGCTGCTGCTGCTGCTTCCTTCCACTGGGAAGCTGTAACAAGGAAGTCTTCTCTTCAGGGTCAGGTGTTCTTTGAGAGTGGAACAAATTACTCAAACTAATCAATTTGCAAATAATTTTAATGGGCTGGGGGGATGTACAATACTTTGATGACCAACCCTCTCTAATCTTTGGGATTTCTGCTGAGCTCTCTGGCTCCTGAAATTTCACCATATGTTTTTCAAGCTTACCTTTTCACCATATGGACTAGGAACTTTATATTAAAAAAAAAGGAAAGGAAAAAAGAGGAGGGGAGAGATATTTGAACTCCTGTTTAACTTTTCATAGCATGGAATTGTTGAACATTTTCACCTGGTTAATATCTACTGTCAAGGTACAGGAGCAAGGGGGAAGTAAAAAAGAAAAGATTCCTGCATTGCAGAGGGTGGGAACTAGATTACGTTTCCAACTCTACAATCCTATGATTCTACGAAAAGCGGGCAAGCAGAAAATGGCAGCACGAGATACATACAACCCCAGGACACGACTTCCCGAGGCTCCTGCCATAACCACCTCCCCAACAGGGCTGCTCTGAAGCTTTAGCGCTTAATTTCCTATTAACTGCTGATAAATCCAATTAGGCCCTGCCTATAATGAGGGACATCTGCTCTGTTCCTTCGCAGGGAAAGGCAAACAGCCTGCAGACTGCAAAGGGAGAGCAGACAGGGCTTGGCGGACCCCAGTGGCTCATTCACTCTTCCCAGCCCGGCCTGGCCTTGCCGCTTGCATCCCTCGGAAGCAGCCTGACGTGACTGTTATTTTCCAGATGAGTCTAATTAAGTTGTTCTTTTCAGTTTGTTAAATTAAAGAGGGGGAGGCGCTGGCTTCCTCCCCGCTCCTCCTGAACACACACATTCTGCCCTTCCTCGTTACACACACACACACACACCCCACTCCAGCTGCAGCGAATTGGATGCTGTGACACCTCTCTCGCTCTCCCTCCCTCCCCATCCAGAGCGGCGCAAGTAAATAAATAGACAAGGCTGGTAAAAATTAACTGTAGACGAGATGGGAAATGAGGTGGAAAATTGTACCGGTTTGCCGTTTAAAAGCTGCCTGGCATATCTTGGAGAATGAGAGTGACGAGTTATCTTAGCCTGTAGGTAAACGAACACCCATCCAGAATTTACTGAGGGCAGCGAATGTGTAATTGAGTAATTTGGGTCCAAAAGTTGTTAAATTAGGGGAGGGAAGGAAAGAGAGACCTCGATTCCCAGACACTTTGGAACGGTGCCACCCCCAAGCGGCAGCACAATCACCCCCTTGTTTTGATGCCACCATCGATTCACTGGGTTTGCTGTGTGCCAGGACTTGACCAGTCTGACCAATGTACGTAAAATTGTGTCCTCCTGACTTCTGTCAAGTAACCAGAACTGTGATCTGCCAAATTAGCAACCAATATATTTAATTTGTAACCTGCCCTGTGATTTCATGATGAAGTCTAATCTAATTAATCTAATTGCATTTATATCTAATTCATTTGTAACTGAAAATCAATAAAATACAGATTAATAATAATAACAATTGTTGTTATTGCTATCATCGTCATCTAGCTACTTGTCTTGCTGCCAGTATCTATTGCCCTGATGATACTGAAGAAGCACTTCCTACCTGTACCTGCTGATGGAGTTGTGAACTGCTGCAAGATCTTATGATGAAAGGTGATATATAAGTCAAATAAATAAATTAAACACTGGAGGAAAGCAGCACAACTGCTGTGATTGATTGGCAGAAGAAGATCGTGTCTGCTTGGAGAAGCCGGGTTTGCAACTAGAGTAAACTGCTTAGCTCATTTGGTCCCAACACCAATATGGACATTCCTGGAGCTTCCTATGTATTCTTTGTTGTGGAATACGCCAACAAATGAGCACTTGGCAATGTGGACTTCCAAGTGTGCTGCTGTGACCTTGTGCATTATCTTATGAGCATGTAAGATGCTTACAGGATGGCTGGTGCCCAATGCTACTTTGCCCCAAAACAAATAACTCCTTGACACAATGTGTGCGATGATTGCCTTCTAGGGCACCCTGTAATGTTATCAAGAGATTACTAGGTTACTGGGTGCTCAAGCCAGAATTGATAAGTAAATGGCCCTTTGCTACTACTGATATGAGCAGAAGGGTTACATTTGAAAAAGATTATCTGCAACATGGCTGAGTGGGCAGGAAAGCAGAGGAAATAAAGCAGAGATATTTAAGCGAAGATAGGAAGTCAGCTACTGCAACCTCTCTCCTAATGGTACAGGGCCATACATCATACCTCTCTGAGCCATTTGGAGACATTAGTCTGCTGATACCTTCTTTGCAGTGCACCTGCTCTCCGTTTCAGATTTATCTCTTCTGAGTTGAAAGCAGGGAAGGATTCCGCAATGTCCAAACGCCAGGCCTATGCTTTGATTGCTCAAGCTTTCATTGCAAAATGCAGCATATTGAAAACACCTTTATTATTATTATTTGCTCTTGTACCTTGTGACATCACTAATGCTAATAACACAGGTGGTGGCTGTTTTCTTTCATTGCAAAGGGATTTCTGCCTCTTGCATGCATATTGAATACACATAAAAAATTAAATAATATATTTCATCTATCCACACAGGTCAGAGCCTTTTCTGCAGTGGAATCCCCTGCATGTAGAGATGTACCATTAACCCTTCAGTGGATGGGCTTCCAGAACCAAGTCTAAACACACTCTTTCACCCTGGCTTTTAGTGATACATTGACACCAGAAGGTTTCAGAATTTGAGGAGTCTTCAGGTAGCCTACTGTATTTTTATCTGTATTCGCTGCTACATTTCCTGCCTAATGTTTTAAATTATTCTTTTATTTAGAGTTTATATCTGTATTTATATTTTTAGTTGTATTTTATTGATTGGTTTGTAAACTGCCCTGAGAAGGGGGTGAACTGCAGCTATTTGTTTAAAGTATTAATTGTTCAAAACAGCAATATAGCGGATAGGGAAACAACAGCCTCCTGCTCCAGCTCTCCATCAGCTGAATTAGATTGCACCTGACGAAGTGAATTTCAACTCACAGAAGCTTCTGCCACAATAAAATTGTGCCACAGGACTCCTTGCTGTTTTTGTTGCAGCAGACTAACATGGCTGCCTCTCTGTAATTTTCAACTATTACGGAGGGCGGGGGGAAGGGGGGGTGTCAAGTAGAGTTAAGAATATTCTAGGGTAGCCATATTTCAGAAAGTGAAAATCTGGACACAAAAGTTGTTGAGCTTTTGGCCACTTCCTACATGTTTCCTGGTATGTCCAGGAAATGGCAACCCTAGAATATACTATTCTATACTATTCTGTAAAGTTGTGTTAAATATTGCTCTGATAAGTTTGCAAAAACAAAAAGGGGTCCTGTGGCACTTTAAGTACTAAATGGATTTATTGTGGCGAACATTTATGCCCCAATAAATCTGTTAGTCTTTATGGTGCCATAAGATTCTGTCTCTGTGTATTTGTTTGCTGTGGCAGAGTATCACAATGACCCCAATAGTTTATGTGTCTGTGGAGCAGAGGGCCCCCATTGCTCAGGAACTGGGTGACACACAACTATTGTTCTTTCCAAAGCATGAACTTCTTATAACTCCAGACAATGGCAGGCTGTCCTGAATGTTAGGACAGAGCTGAACATGCCTTACTTTGGACTCTATGTGGAGTGAAGAGATGTTCTCTTTTAAAACCTGTCTATTTCAAATTCAGCAGTTATATTCCTATTGCTATAAGGCTCATCCACAGTGGAGTTTAATGTGGATTGGAAGCTGCTTGTGTTTTATTATTCTTTTATGATTACTTTTTTAGTATCCACATGACAGCTTCCTCATCCAAGTGACAGCCTGCACTTCTCACCCTGGCAAATTCAGATTTTCCCAATCTGATAAGGGAAGAAACTTCAACATAAAACCACATGTTTCCCTGCTGTGGACACACTGAAGTGCATTGGGGGGGTTGTCTTTTTACATGTGTGGTGGGATTTCACTGGCCATTTCTATCACCACACACCCCAACTTCCATTTTGTTTCTATCAGCTCAAAGGAAAAGATGCTGCCTGTCCCTTTTCACCAATTGTGAAGGCCTGTGTGTGGTACTTAAACAAAAAACACCACCCACCTCATTTGCACAGAAGTGCTCTTGCATAAAACAACTGTATTAAAAATTACAATAAAGATAAAATTTGCTCTCATCAGTACAGGAAGTGGGAAAGGGAAGTAAAGGAAGTGGCAGCCGCAGCCTTTCATGTGAGAGACACCAAATACTTGTCCGACTTGGAGCAATGCACTTTTTAAAAAAGGCTCTTTTGTACAAATTTAGTAAATCAGAAAATTTGCACTCCAAAACTAATAATGCATATTTTAACACTGTGCTGCACAGGTAAACAAATACCTGTGTTCATGTCCATAGCTTCCTGGCTTGAAGTAGCACAAATATATTTTAATGTTATTTTTTACAATTATTATATTTACTATTATATTATTATGTTCTGCTCTTTTGTGCAAATCTGGTATATTAGATGACTTGTATGTCTTTCATTCACACACATACACACAGGTACACCCAGGCAGATGAACTAAGACCCAAACATATGCCCATAATCAACCTTGGGTTTCTAGAACTGATATGAATCAGTTGGAGGGGGCAATAACACAGAGAGCAAGCATATCCCATCAAACACCACCCACTAGAGTGGACAGGAAACATTGGAAGCATAAAATTGAAAGTGCTCATGTATGGACAAACACACACAGAAAGAAACAATGATCCATGTGCACAGGAGTGCCCTAGTGTGGACCCAGATTTAGTAACCTGATAGGGAACAGGGGCAAGAAACCTGTGGCTCTGCAAAGGTTGGGTACAACTCCCATCATCTCTGACTGTGGATTATGGGAGTTGGCTTGGACTCAACATTACTGGGTCAAATAGTTTGTCTGCTATAAGGCAGCTTCTTATAGGTCAATGAATGAATGAATGAATGAATGAAATGGGTCACTTGGTTAATTAATTTGGTTTTTTAAATTGTATTTTAATCAGCTTATTATTGGTTGTTAGCCGCCCTGAGCCCGGTCTTGGCTGGGGAGGGCAGGGTATTAATAAAATTTATTATTATTATTAGTAGTAGTATTAGTATTATTATCAGGCGTGATACAATCTAGGATGATTCTAATAGTCGAATGTTGTCTCACTTTAATGCTTTTGCCCTTTTGGTGAAATTACTGAGAAATCGTACAGTAACCCCCTTAGAAGAAGGGGGTCATTAGCGACTAGAAGCTAAAAGATCTTTAATTCTGCAACCCCAAGTAGTTTTTTTAAAAGGAGCTAAAAGCAAAAGAGCTACCTGCCTCTTGTAACTATTAAGGGTTCCTGTTGCTCACCCAGTAGATGGGACGGGGCTCCTTTTAGGGTGTACTTATCCCAGCAGTGAAACTAAACCATAAACCCCCAACTCACCCATTTTACTAGCGCCTTCAGAGGTTCCAGGGGGGAAGAGTTGTAGACAGGGGTGCCAACTTGAATAAAATATTGGCGGGGGGCGGGCAGGTAAGCCCTGCACCCCATAATCGAGCATATGATGCTGTGCACGCACGCCATTTGAATGGCAATGTCTGTCAACATATTTTATTGGGGGGCTGAAGACCCCCTGGGCCACTAGAGGTTGGTTCCTCTAACAGAACTATCATGAGGTTCTATCCATGCATGATTTCTCTCTCCCATACTATTTTATATATCTTTGTTAATCTTAAGTTGTGGGCAAACATATCAGATGACACAGCAATTCTTCCAAAGCAGCTCTTTATTTGTAAGCTGGAACAGAACTAACTGAGGAGCTCAGTCAGCCTGCTTATATAGAGCTCCAGAACAATTGTAACTGTTGCAGCTTTCTAAAACTATCCAATCACAGAATGTCACTTTTCGATCCTTCATTTGCATACAAACTATCCAATCACAGAACGTTACTTTCGATCCTTCATTTGCATAACTATCTACAGTATCCCCCTGCTGGCCCAGGGTGGGAACATCAGTACATAACAGTTAGCTTTCAAAATGCTGAGCAAACACTGCATGTTGCTACATGGGGACCATAGGGAAAAGAAGGCATGGCTGTTGCTGCTGGAGATGGTGGATGAAGCATGAGATCTGAAACCAACAGAGAACCATGGCCATTGTAGCAAAATAACAACTCTAAAAAAAACAAAAACGAAGATCATGGCCACTGGTCCCATCACCTCCTGGCAAATAGAAGGGGAAGAAATGGAGGCAAAGAAATGGAGAGATTTTACTTTCTTGGGCTCCATGATCACTGCAGATGGTGACAGCAGTCACAAAATTAAAAGACGCCTGCTTCTTGGGAGGAAAGCAATGACAAACCTAGACAGCATCTTAAAAAGCAGAGACATCACCTTGCCGACAAAGGTCCATATAGTTAAAGCTATGGTTTTCCCAGTAGCGATGTATGGAAGTGAGAGCTGGACCATAAAGAATTGATGCTTTTGAATTATGGTGTTGGAGGAGACTCTTGAGAGTCCCTCAGGTCGGAGCTAAACAGTATAAACTGAGAGCATTTGCAGATGATCTAGTTTTAACCTTGGAAGAGCCAGACACTAGTACGAAAAGAGTTTTAGAATTAATACAAACATTTGGTCAAGTAGCAGGTTTTAAGCTGAATAAACAGAAAACGAAAGTACTGGATAAAAACTTAACAGCAGTTGAAAGGGAGAAGTTTCAGAGTGAAACTGGTTTGACAGTAGCAAAGAAGGTGAAATACCTAGGGATTAATCTGACATCTAAGAATGTGAACTTAGTTAAAGACAATTATGAGAAATGTTGGACAGAAGTTAAGAAAGATCTAGAAACATGGTCAAATCTAAGACTTTCCTTGTTGGGCCGAATTGCTGTTATTAAGATGAATGTCTTGCCGAGAATGCTGTTTTTGTTTCAAACATTGCAGATTTTGGACAAAATGGATTGTTTCAAGAGGTGGCAAAAAGATATATCTAGATTTGTCTGGCAGTGCAAAAAGCCCAGAATAAAATTTAAGATATTAACTGATGCGAAAGAAAGAGGGGGGTTTGCCCTGCCGGACTTTAAGTTGTATTATGAATCAGCGGCCTTTTGCTGGCTGAAAAACTGGCTGCTTCTTGAGAACACAGACATTTTGGATTTGGAAGGATTCAATAACAGATTTGGCTGGCATGCATATTTATGGTACGACAAGGTAAAAATCCATCAAGGTTTCAAAAACCATATTGTCAGGAAAGCATTATATAATGTCTGGATTCGGTATAAAGATTTGTTAGAAAACAAAACCCCTAGGTGGTTGTCACCAATGGAGGCTAAGGAAGTGAAAAAGCTTAATATGGAATCCAAATGGCCGAAGTATTGGGAAATTATAGAACATGAGGAGGGAAAAGTAAAATTGCAGAGTTATGAGAAGCTGAAATTTAAAGTAAGAGATTGGCTACATTACTACCAGATAAATGAAGTTTTTAAACAGGACAGGAAAATTGGCTTCCAGGTGGAGAGGTCAAAATTAGAAACAGAGCTTTTGGAACCCAGCACTAAAAATCTGTCAAGAATGTATAACTTGTTGCTGAAATGGAATACACAGGATGAGACGGTTAAATCAGCTATGATTAAATGGGCACAAGATATTGGTCATGACATTATGTTTGCTGACTGGAAACAGTTATGGACCACCGGTATAAAGTTTACGGCATGTAATGCCTTAAGAGAAAACATTATGAAAATGATCTATAGGTGGTACATGACTCCAGTCAAGCTTGCAAAAATTTACCACACGCCCAATAATAAATGTTGGAAATGTAAGGAAACTGAAGGTACCTTTTACCACCTTTGGTGGACGTGCCCAAGGATCAAGGTCTTCTGGGAAATGATTTATAATGAAATGAAGAAGGTGCTTAAATGCACATTTGTGAAGAAACCAGAAGCCTTTCTCCTGGGCATGGTGGGCCAATTGGTATTAAGGAAAGATAGGACGTTTTTTATGTATGCTACAACAGCAGCAAGAGTACTTCTAGCAAAGTACTGGAAGACACAAGAACTACCCACACTGGAAGAATGGCAGACTAAGGTGATTGACTACATGGGACTGGCGGAGATGACTGGCAGAATCCGCGACCAAGGGAGAGAAACGGTGGAAGAAGATTGGAAGAAATTTAAAGTTTATCTTAAGAACTGTTGCAAAATTAATGAGTGCTAAAATGTTTTGGGTCAGGTAAAACAGAATTGCGGGGACAAATAATTGAATATGAGAAAAAGGATTCAAAGGGGAAAAAAAGTGTTATAAGTTGACATTGGGGCTTGCTGGAAAACTTTAAAACAGGGATGCAGTAAGGGGAGGTATGAGGAAGTCGATGAAAGAAGGTTTAAGAAAAAATGTGAAGAAATTATACATGTTTATATGTTTGTTTGTTTTTGTATTGTTTTGTATTGTCTATTATTATGTGTTAAAAAACCAATAAAAATTTTATAAAAAAAAAAAAAGAGAGTCCCATGGACTGCAAGAAGATCAAACCTCTCCATTCTGAAGGAAATTAGCCCTGAGTGCTCACTGGAAGGACAGATCGTGAAGCTAAGGCTCCAAGACTTTGGCCACCTCATGAGAAGAGAAGACTCACTGGAAAAGACCCTGATGTTGGGAAAGATGGAGGGCACAAGGAGAAGGGGACGACAGAGGACGAGATGGTTGGATAGTGTTCTCGAAGCTACCAGCATGTTTGACCAAACTGCGGGAGGCAGTGGAAGACAGGAGTGCCTGGTGTGCTCTGGTCCATGGGGTCACGAAGAGTTGGACACGACTAAAGACCAGGGTGGGTCCTATATGCAGAACACTCACATGCATCTTTGCTTTCAGAGGTTTTTAGAAACATTTAGACCAGTATTTATATGCTTACTTTTACTAATTTTTGGCTAAGCAAATGCAACAGCTGTATTTGAGATCAGAATTTCTGTACAATATGTTTGTAAAATAATTTTCTAGATTCTAAGTTTAGGAATCTCTGTCTCCAGCCACATGACACAATACATGCAAACAATAAATATCATTGCTATAAAACTGCCTAGTCTTTTAATATAATCTCTTCATTGGCCAAATCCAGATAAAACACTAAGCACTTGTGGTTTGTCTCTCTCCAAACAAACTAAAATGCATATTAGGGGGACATGCTTCCAGAAATGCGTATATTAGCAAAAATGCATATAAAAATCTGTGTCATAGAAAAAATATGCATTAAAATGCTTTTGAATTTGTATGAGGACTTAAATACAATTATGCTTATTAGCACAAGAAATATTCTTGGACCGGTGCAAGACGAACCGGAGCAAAAGCATTTGCCAATAATGTTTTCATTAATCAAGAACGAAAGTCGGAGGTTCGAAGAAGATCAGATACCATCATAGTTCCGACCATAAACGATGCTGACTAGCGATCCAGTGGCATTATTAATAATAATAATTTTAAAAACCCACAAGAAATATTAATCAAGTAACAGAAATTCTCAATATTTGACTCTCCTCCTTAATATAACCCTCCCTCCCTCCCTCTGATCTAAGTCTCTTCCTTCATACATAAAAATATAAAGCTGCTATCAGGCTCTGCTGTTCACAGCTGCCAATAGGTGCTACAGCAAAATATAGCCTGACAATGGCCATAGAAATATTGGCCAAGGGGAAACATTTTGAAAATGTTTGCAAGTTTCAAGTCACTGGCCATGTGGCCCCATGAAGACTGAAGAGCAATGTCTTCTAAGAGGTACTAGGGATGCTTCTGCTAGCTAGCTAGCAAAAATAAAATAAAATAAAACCACATATATTTATTCTACAAGGCATGTGGTCCCCAAAACCGTGTTTAAGGGCAGTATCCCAAAATAGCCTTTTTGGAGGAAATCCAAAAGTGGTTCTAAAAGGAGGTGGGACTTACAGTGAAAGGGGAATGGGGCACCTGTCCCCCCTTTTTTTTTTTAAATAATAGATTGTTCGTCCTATATTCTTCTCTCCTGAACAGTGCTGCTGAGCATCCCAGCCACCTGCTATCTTAATTTCCCAGCACTATCTATCCAAATACAGTGGTACCTCGGGTTAAGAACTTAATTCGTTCTGGAGGTCCGTTTTTAACCTGAAACTGCTCTTAACCTGAAGCACCACTTTAGCTAATGGGGCCTCCCGCCGCCGCCACGCAATTTCTGTTCTCATCCTGAAGCAAAGTTCTTAACCCAAGGTACTATTTCTGGGTTGGCGGAGTCTGTAACCTGAGGTACCACTGTACAGTAATCTGGCATATGTAAATAGGTGTGTGTGCCAATCCTTTGCCTAGCAATGCCTCTGTTGCACTTTTTATTCCTTTGACTGCAACTTCATGTTCTGCTGCCATGTGAGCCTTTTTGTGGCAAACCACAACTGAGAGTCTTTAGAAACAAACATATTAATTGTGGCAGATGCCTTTGTGGACTGGAACCTGCTCCATCAGATGTATAGAGTCTTATCTTCTAGTTACCTTCTGTGTGGGGTGTTAAATAATAATCCTGATCTGATCTGAGGAGACTCTTAATTGGATTATTTTATAGCAAGTTAATGCCTGTGGCCTTCAGGACAAATTACAGGCGGGGGGCGGAGGGGCAGGTGGGTGTTTCAAGACTTCTCTGTAATTCGCTGAAATCTCTAAACTACCACCCATAGGCTGCTCAAGGCTATTAACAGTTTTGATTGCGTACTTGATAGCTGGTGACAGCTTCACCAATTCGTGTGTGTGTGTGAGAGAGAGTTTAGGTTTAACCTCAGAAGTAAAGTTAGAGTACTTAAACCCATATCTCAGGCCTGTGGTGAGGGCAGGCACAAAATACTCTCCCGAGAGCCCTCAAGGACTTACAGCCCTTCTGAAATCTGAAGGGAGGTGGGCTGACTGAATAGCCACCATATTCTATAACAGAAGAGTCCTTCCTCTTCTTATCTATGGAAGCTTTACTTCCGTGGAAGACATTTGTTTCACTGAGGTGTGAGCATAATAATAATAATAATAATAAATTTTATTTATATCCCGCCCTCCCCAGCCGAAGCCGGGCTCAGGGCAGCTAACAACAATAAAACAGTACAACAGTACAACACAACATAACACTCTAAAATCATTCCTTATAAAATTAATTCAAATTAAACCACTGGCAACCATTGGGCCAGAGCTCCGCGAAGATTGCCGAAGGAGGGGGTCAGGCTGTGCCCTGGCCAAAGGCCTGGTGGAATAGCTCTGTCTTGCAGGCCCTGCGGAAAGATGTCAAGTCCCGCAGGGCCCTAGTCTCTTGTCACAGAGCGTTCCACCAGATCGGGGCCACAGCCGAAAAAGCCCTGGCTCTGGTTGAGGCCAGCCTAACCTCTTTGAGGCCTGGGATCTTCAGGATGTTTTTATTTGAAGACCGTAGGTTCCTCTGTGGGGCATACCAGGAGAGGCGGTCCCGTAGGTACGAGGGTCCTAGGCCGTATAGGGCTTTGAAGGTTAAAACCAGCACCTTAAACCTGATCCTATACTCCACCGGGAGCCAGTGCAGCTGGTATAGCACCGGATGAATATGATCTCGCAGCGAAGACCCCGTAAGGAGTCTCGCCGCGGCATTCTGCACCCGCTGGAGTTTCTGGGTCAGTCTCAAGGGCAGCCCCACGTAGAGCGAGTGACAATAATCCAGTCTGGAGGTGACCGTCGCGTGGATCACAGTGGCTAGGTCAGGGCGAGAGAGGTAGGGAGCATGTCATTTATGCCTTTATATACAGTGCTGCTGTTTTTCATCCTTCCCCTTTCCCCAATTCTTACAATAAATTCAACCTAAAACCTCCACCCAGGAAAAAAAACCACACGTGTGTTTGGAGGTTGCCTGTCATGTTCTTTGCTGACTGTGTGTTTAATAAAGCAGAACCAAGTTATATAAAATGTGTCTCTAGAGCACAGATTTCAAAGCACTGTTAAAAGAATTCCAAGGTATCAAACATAGAATAAATACCCATAAATGCGCACATATCTAAATATATAAACCATGTGTCTGAAATAGTACAGGAGAGCAATCCTGAAGCAGTTTCTGACTCTCCCAATGACCTCAAATATTCCTCTGCAGTAAGGGAGGCAAATAAGCAAAGCTTTCCCATTGTCTTTTTGCTTTCAAATTCTTCAAATCCCATCTTAAGGGCGTATTTGTGTATAATAGGGTGAGCCTGTGACCTGGATTCAGGAACTAAAGTATTAACCATCACAACAGAAAGGCTGCCCAGGTAATGCAAACAGCCCTTTATCAGGTATCCTGGCAGATAGGATTTCTGCTGTAGACCACCTCCTATGGTGTATGTATGATGATTTTGGGGTGGTCTTTGGCTAAGGGGGTTGGCCAATGTCAAAAGTCTTTAAAGGTTCCTGTACACTTTTGTTCAGGGTATCTCGCTCCTCGAAAGGAGGGGAGGGAACTCTGTTGCAACAGAAAAAATAATATATGCCTTGCTTTCCACTAGATCCAGTCGCCATCCATTTTTCTCTGACCAATCATGGACTTAGGGGACTCAGAGTTCCATGGGGAGTTGGGCAGCAAAAGCCAACCCCAATTTTTACATCAGCGCCCTGATTTGTTTTGATAGTTTCTCTGTTAGAGCTTCCCCCATCCTTGTTTTCCAAAAGTCCACCACGTTAGCATCAAATACTTTCCAATGCATTGATATTAGATCTACCAAAAATTGCTTTGCTGTTTCTGGTGCTTGATTTTATTGTTTTTGTAGCACGGGTTTTATTCTGCTTTCCTCTTGCACACCACTTTGATGGCTTTATGTTGTGAAGCAGTCTATAAGTTTAAACAACAGCAACTTGGCCTCCAAAGACATAGGCCAGCCTTTCCAGGTGTTTTGCACTACAACCCTGACCACTGACCATGCAGGCTGGGGTTGATGGGAGTTGTAGTCCAACAACCTCTGAATTGGACCAGGTTGGAGGAGGCTGGCACAGGCAGGCTCTAGTTGAAGGTCCCCTGCTTTTAAAAACAATATATCTTGAGCTTTTGTTAATAGAGCTTGGGGTTCTAATAAAAAAAGCAAGCAAACCCAAACTAGATATGATGAGGCATATCAACTTTACATTATAAATCAATATTTGAGAGGGATCTGATGCTCAAGAAGCTCATTTGCAATCTCTGTTCAGGCTCTCATGGGTAGCAGGAAAGAAGAGAACCCTCCTTGTGGGAGTATAAGCAGGGCTGGGCGAGATGAACCAATGTATGAGGCAGCCACATATATTCATATAGCATATCCCACTCACTTATCTACTGAATTCACATAAAGTCCCAGTAAAAGATTGATTCAGCATAAAATAAGATCCAACATTATGTCACTACAATAACATGGGTTACGTTCAACAAATATGAGCAGTCAGAGACTATCATACTTACCCAAAATCAAATCAAAGTGTACTTATTTTCCTGGTAACAAGTGGTGGAGGATATGTGAATAAGCTTATTCACATCATATACGAATACGCATCATCACATGCTTACTGGCTCTCCAAGCCATCACAGCAATAAAGTACTCAATTAAACCAGTACGGAACTGAGCAATTTAAGAGGGGGTTTAAGAAAGAATTCCAGAATATGGAGCTCATGCAACTACACTAAATGTAGCAGCTATGGCTGCATCGAAAGTTTGTGCAAATGTGAGATTTTGAAGGGGCAACAATATTAACTGAAAACATCCTTCTTGACACAGGTGCAGTTGTTTCCTACATCTGTAACAAGCTGTTGTTTTCCTAATCTGCTGTTAAAGTTTCAGCATTGTTTTTAAAAAGGACAACTCAGGTGGGATTTTTCTTTGTCACTGTTTAATCTCCACCAGTCAGAGAGTGGGCAGTGATCCTGGCCCTAACCCCTCCATTTTCCCTAAGCCAAGAGTCACGTATCTCCTGCCAGCTTTACTCAGATTCACAAAGGCAGTTAAGACACCTACCTGGGAGGTGTGAAATGGGCTTTCGTACCTGCCAAACACGACTGTGCATCTTCTTTTTCGCAAAGAGCCAGGGTCCACTCCCTCCAAGGACAGCAGGGAGAGCCTTTAAAACCTGCCCTTTGAGTTTTATCCAGGCTGAATCTTCCTGTATACTGCCCAGATGGGGCTCATCCACCTGGGAAGGTAGCCCATCTCAGAGAAGGAAACTGATCCTAAATCTCCTCTGCCTTGTGTTATATCTTAGGGATAAGAAAAGGCTCCGGAGTAAACCCTACACAAATCTGGAGTGGAGTCTCCTGCAGCCAGGCTGGTGTTAGATGTATTGCTCTGCTTTCCTTTGGACTACATCAGTAAGGCTGAGAGGTGAGTCTTGCTGTTTGACTCCATACACACTGCCCAGGTGTGCACCCCGGGAAGGTTGACTTCACCCCTGGAGATGAGCTCCATTGTCTCTCAAGACAGCTGGATGCCAAGAACTGCTCAGAGAAGCTGACCATCCTCGCTGCTTTCGAGTAAGTAGACTGTGATCATAGTGTTGTTAATAAGTAAGATAGACACAGTTAGGTTTTGGAGTCATTGGGCTCCTTTGTGTTCAATATTTTTGTTTAACCTGTTTCAAAACTGGGCAAATGGAGTCTATATGCATTTTAAAGTTACAGCATTTGGGAATCCCCGAGTGCCTAGATCACTTTGAGTGTCACTCTATTGGAGGTCTGAGACCAGAGCTAGGAAAGCTAGGAATTGGCTCTTCTTGCAAGGAGAAGCAGAAGGCTGGAGAATTGGCTTTATGCTCTGTGCAAATTCCAAGGGGTTGGCTGGAGGTGCAAAACATGCTGATCTGAGATCCCAGGATCTAACCATTAATTGGAAATTCCCAGCTGTCCCCTTTCTCCTGGTGCTGTAAGGGACCCCAAGAGGGGCTGGTGGTAGCACTGTTGGGAACTTGGAGAACTAGAAGAGGTGTAAAGAGACTGTCCAAAGGCTGCCCTTTGGTTTTCTCCATTTCTGGAATGGGGAGCAGTTTTCTGTCCGAAGGCCATGTCCCCTGTTGGGCAGCCTTCCACAGAGTGTAAGCCAATGGTGGTAGAGGCAATAGTGGGTGGTGCCAGGTGCAAAAGTGGGTGGAGCAATGCATAGTATAATAGGCTGTGTTCCAACGATTGACAAGCCGGATGTTTACACACACACACCAGCAATAGGCATCCCTGGAGTTCCATTCAGGCCTAATTGCCCAAGCAGTGTGTAGCACAGGGCTTCTGAACAGTGTGGCCTGGGGCTTTCCTAACCCTCCTGCTCTATTTTTTCCTCACAACAGCCCTATACGGCCATGTCATGAAAAGATTACTGGCCAGAGGCCACCCAGGAAGCTTCGTGAGCGAGTATGAATTTAGACCCAGGTCTAAGCCTGGAATTCTGTCCACACAGCCAGCACAGCCACATCTGAGAACCAGTCTGAAGGAGGAGGGGAGCAGAGCAGCCACTACTCAGCACCTACCCTGCACTGAGGTGTTGCTTCCTGGCAGTGGGATCTGACAGCCTGGCAAGGGGTGGGCTGGTGCCTGGTTGCTGCATCACTGTCAGCTTGTTTTATTACAAGGCCAGGCAGGGTTGCCGTGCGATGCTGTGATAGCGGTGCTGTGTCCTTAGATCAAGAGCAAGTTGTTTAATAACCCTTTGACCGTTTCATTACAGTAATCAAGAAGAATCAGTAGAGGTGGCAGGATGACTTAGGAGCCCAGGCCTGGCTCATTAACTCTGAACCGAAGCAGATAGCTGCTGGACAGGTTGCAATTGCTTTTCCCTGAGACTGCGGTGTGTGCGGCAAGGCCACTTTATTAGCGGTGGATTCATGAAGTTGGGGTTGTGGTGTTGCTCCCACCACTAGCCTGCCTTTGGATCTTTGGGGAAAAGGAGAGAAGAGACAAGGTGAGCATCCCCGTTAGTTCCCCATTTTCCACTCAAGACAGGACTCAATTACTTTTTCTGCAAATGGAGAGATCCTATGGCTCCTGGGAGACTGGAAGCCATACCTTGAATAAAACACAGCCTGTGTACACGCTATGTGTTGAAAGCATGCACACACACCCTTGAAGAATCCAGGGATTTGTAGTTTGTTGAGAGTGCTGGGAATTATAGCTCTGTGAAGGGTAAACTACAGTCACCAGGATTCTTTGGGGGAAATACTATGCTTTGAATATATGGTGTTTATGAAGCAAGAGACAGCAGCCTAAGGGGCTTTGCTGACTAGGCTGCATGTAGAAGACATATGCTTGCCAGTGCTTAAGAAGTGCACTGACTTCCAGCCCGTCTCCAAGTACTGTGTCAGTGTTTATCCTAATAAAACCTTTGACCACTTGGGACCTGACACAATGTCAGCTTGCCCGTGGGTTGAGGTCATCAGGGGAGACTGTCCTCCAGGTGTCTCCATCAACTGAGACAAATGGGAAGGACTTATTAGTGATGGCACCCCATTTGTGGAAGTCCCTGCATAGGGAAGCTTATGTGGTGTCCAATCTGCTTAATATTTGCTGCTAGGCAACCCTACCATAGCAACATTTTGAAAGGCGTTGTAATGGGGGGGGGGGGGAAATCCACCCTCTCCTCCAGGGCGTAGACCAAACATGTCCAAGGAAAATTTTTCTGGTCAAAGACTATGGAAGCAGGGGCAAGGAGGGCGCCTTCAGACCTTTTGTTGTGAGCTTTCGTTTCAATAAAACACTAAGACCTGATCAACCTGGTAGTGTAGGAAGCCTTCTTTGGGAACCTGACTATCCGGAACCCTGTGATCCCCCCTCTGGCTCCGCGGGATAGAGCACTGGGCCACAAACTGCGCTCCGGGTTTAGCTAGTTGTGGAAGGAAAGCTCCTCTTCACACCTCCCTAGTTTACAACTTGATCCTTTTTAAGAAAGCACTTGTTATAAATGCTCTTATGTTTCTTAATTTTTAAATAAAATGCTATCAGCTGCATAAAAGAAAAGAAAAGGGCTGCAGAAACATGCAGAAGAGGCAAATGGCACCTTTCACAACATGGAGAAACAGATATATTGGAAACCAAAGAGGCCACTTTTGGTGATAGCATGGTTGAAGGGGCTCTGTACCACTGGCGGAGGAAAGGGGGGGCAGGGGAGCGCACCGCCCCCGGCACCATTGGGGAAGGAGGTACCATCGCGGCTGCCCCCCGGACATGTACTGGGCACCCCCCCACTGTGCCAGGCGCCAGGCCCCCGGGACACACGCCAGCCATGCCTCCACCTGCTCTCCGCCCCCGGTGTCGGAGCGTGCAGCTTCACCGCTGCTCTGTACACAGCTGAAATGCATATATTGTGCAATATGACATAATAGAGGAGGGTTAATTGTGATAAATTGTTAAATAGTTGAGCTCCTTTTGCTCTGCACTGGAGTACTTATGCTGCTCATCTTTCTTTTGGGGTGTATATCTTTTGAAGTGATCAATTTATCGGTATATCCTAACTAGATGGGGTTCAGAATTCAGCTCAATTCACTTTTAAAGGCAAACTTCCTGAATCTGCCCTTTCTAAAACACTATGTGAACTGAAACATTCTTCAAAATCTGCATTTCTCCAAACCTTCATCCAAGTAAAATGCAAATATGAGTGTAGTGTCTGTAAAAATGCATATATTAGTAAAAAGAACAAATGTTCAAAACTGTGTTATATATGGGGTAAATTCTTTGCAAAAATATGCATATATGGAATAACTGCATTCACACTAAAATACTGGTGAATTTCGGGAATTTTGGGTGAATTTCGGGATGAAAAAGTTCTCCTAACTCGAATACAAACATTTATAGTTATGTTCTTTTTTGCTTTTAAAAAGATTCCCACCAGTTATGGGTGCTGTTGGATTTGGAAGTTTTAGAAAAACTTACAAGTTTAATTTGTAAGAGAACTTTGTCTCGGAATGTATCTACAACGGTTTAAGTTTTAGGGTTCTGTTTTTAAAAGCAGGGATTTCCAAAGAAAGTTTGTGAGATGGTACAAAAATTTAGACTAATTGCCGATTTGTAACTTCAGTTCCACCTTCCCCCCATCTCTCTAAGTCAGTTCTTGCAATAAAAACACTAAGTTCAATTTGGGGCAGAATTTTGAACAATTTCTAGGTCATCTTCAAGTGCATTCTCTTACATATTTTTTATATTATTTAGACTCTAGGCCTTTAATAATTGTTGAGGGAAATAAATGAAACCATTCACATTCTGCATGTGTTTTATACTTCGCAGTGGCGTAGCGTGGGTTGTCAGCACCCGGGGCAAGGCAAGTAATTTGCGCCCCCTAACCCGTGGATTTGCGCCCCCTAACCCATGGATTTGCGCCCCCTAACCCTAACCCCCAGATGTTGCACCCGGTGCGGCCGGCCCCCCCTGCACCCCCCACGCTACGCCACTGATACTTTGGAACAGCTGCTTGAAGAAAGAACTCAGGAGAGAGGTTTGGGTCAGGGGGATCATAGCCCTGGGCACATGATTTTTAGGGGGCACAAGCCAGGTGCCCCCCTGCAGGGATCCCCCTCCCGCCCTTCCCCTCAGAGCCCAGCCTGGCCTCACCACCACGTCCTTGACCCCCTTGCTGAATGGTCGCCTGGCCAGGGTCGGGGAGGGAGATTTGCCCTCCAAGGGCCGAGAGCGGGGCTGCTCCCTGTATGGGCAGGCAGGGGTGCAGCATTGTCCCTCTTGGCTCCAGGTGCCAGGGCTGAGCTGGCACACGGGCACTATGATGCCTGTGTGAATGCGCCCAGCTGGCATGGCATGGCGGGTTCTGTTGACCCTCCACACACACACCCCGGCACGTGTATGCATGCGCAGGATGCCAAAAATGGAAGCAACTTTGCTGGTTTGGGTGGTCTTAAATTGAGCTGTGAGCTGAGCTGGTTCTTCTTGTAAAAGGGTGAATGTGAACTGGGATTAGTTCCTTCTTGGACATGTTGAGCTGGAACTAGTTCCTTTTCAAGATGAGCATTCTAAGCTCTAATCACAACACTATTGTCAGGAAACTGCCATCAGAACTAGGGGAGGAGGCGAGGCTCCACAGCGATGCTGGAGAGGGGCCAAGCAGGGAGAGAGGCAGGTCTCCGGCTGGGGAAGAAATTCAGCGCAACACCAGGGATAGAGGGGGACCGATGGGGGAAGCAGAGAGGAGGCTCCAGGACTCTTCGCAGGAGACCAGCGAGGAGAGCACAGGTCCTCCGCTGCCCACACCCGCCCTGCGCAGAAGACTTCCGCGCAGGGAAAGTAGGCGGCGACTTGGCATCAAAGAACTTCTTTGCTGGAAGAGGTTCAAGAAACGCCCACTGACGGATTCTGCCAGCGACTGAACAGCCACGGAGTGGATGGCTGTCCAGAGAGAAACGGTTTAACCAGGCAACCTAGCCCAGAGCAGCGGTAACTTACGCACAAGCAACCCCTAAAGCCATTACAACTATATAGCCAGCTAGATTTGCCTACAAAATGACATCATAGAGCTAATTGAGAGCGAGAGCAATTGACCTCACTTATTCCCTCTGTCAGAGAGGTAACACAAATTCCTAAACCTGTGTGTATTTGTACTTTGCTGCTGCCATTTTGTATGTGAAAAGTGAACCCCTTTCAGTTCAGATCTAGTTGACACACGGCTAGCAGAGGAGACAGGTTTTTGCTGCTGAGCTGGAAGCGTGACCTTGCTCTCCTCATTGCACAACACACATGTTGTGCAAACAGAGGGACATCCAGACCTTTCCCAATGCTCTCATTACACAAGGGAAAATAAACCAAAGAACCGGAGCCAAACAACTGCCTCTTTCTGTGGTGTTGCATCCATTTTGCTTGCATGGAGCCAAAAGAAATCAGACTGCCAAAAAAAATTAAAGCTGAGAGGAAGAGGAAGGCAGCTGTGTGGGAAGAAGGAGTGGGGCATCTCAGAGGATCTAGTAATTTAAGTGAAGTTCAGAGGAAAAAAGGGGGCTGGATGCAGGGCATCAGAAGAGCTAGCAGGTAGTGTGGAGGTGAGGGCAGGGCATTTTGGTGAGGGCTGTGGGAAATCAGAAGTAGTTAAATGAGGCTCTAATTCTGGAGCTCCCCCCCTTTCCTTCCTCCCCCCTCCATTACTTTGATGGGCCCAGGTTCTCGGGGTCTTTAATATTCATATGGCAGGGATGCCAGCTCCAATGTTGTTTGGGGCCTTGTGGTTCTGCCTGCCCTGATCCTAATTGGCTGTGACAAGGACAGGCACATAGACGGTGCCAGCTGCATCTTAAGCAGTGCCAGCCAAGGCAGGAGCCAGTCCCGGGTGAACCGGCACCTCCGCCCCGCTCTTTGCATGCATTGCGCACTCACGGAGATCTGCCTCACCTTCCTTCTCAGCCCTTGCTGCACCTCTGATGGCCACTCTGGTCCCACCCAGCTATTTCATTCCCAGCCATCTCCCAGGAAAAAAGCAGAACTAGAGCCTGGCTGGATCAGACCAAGTTCTGATCTGGTTCAGCATCATGTATCTAAAGGTGGATCAGCTGGATGCCTCTGGGAAGCTAAGTACCAAAACTAGACAGTGGGGGCTATGAAATGCTTTTTTAAAAAATGCATATTTCCAGGAATGTTAAAGGGATCAGAGCAGGAGTGGAAGATGGGATTTAACCCTTTCCTCACCCTCATGCAGTGCTGAAGAAATCCCTCCTCTAAAGCTAGCATTTGCCTTGGGATGAGCTCCCCCTTTCGCTGCTGCCACCGTCAGTGCAAACGAGTCAGCACTCCATCCTGCCGCTTCCCATGGAAATCTTACTCAACACTGCCCACCCCTCCACCTTTTAGACGAGAGGTGAGTGATGGGAAGGAAACTCAATATGCAGACAAGGTTCAGGCGCTGTTTGTCAGAGAGGAAGCCACTTTCTGTTCCTGGGGGTTTGCAACTGGTCTGGGCAGTGGTGCCAACTACAAGGGGCCCAGGCACCCACATTTTTTGTCGTTGTGGGTGGTCAGCCCCCAAACCCCTCTGCCCCTCTGCCCCTCTGCCATGCACTGCCACCGCTGCTACGCCCCACTGCTGACCCCCACTACCCACACCACCGAAGCTACCACGTTGCCTTACCATGAAACTGCACCCACAGGCCACAGAGAGGCCCAGGCCCTGGCCCCTCTCAAGCCTTCTGGAGGCCATGACGGGCCCCAGTGGGCCTCCTCCTGCCACAAGGTGTCATGTGCGTGCCACACACTTGATGCCACAAGCCTGCACTGGTCACCCACAAAGTGGGGCAGAACCTCGCGCCCCTGGGTCTTGGAGTGCCTGCTCAACCCTCCACTTTCCTCCGGTGGGCTGAGCACATCTAGAGCCTTCCTTGTGACCAGGGAGGCCCGACAGCATAGAGCTCCTGATCACAGGGAGATTTCTAAGCACAATCTGCCTGAAGATATCCCCCACCAGACCTTTTTGCTCAAAGTGGGGAAACTGTGGGTGGAGCAAGCACCCCAGCATGTGTAGGACCATTGGGATGGTGTGCCTGCCCCTCCCTAGCTGAGGTCCTCACACTTCCTTTTTGAACTCCTGAAGCAGGCTCTGGCCCGGCATTATCAGTGGAAGTCCAGGTGGCAGTGGTGGCCTGGAGTGCCTTCCACCGGGTGATGCTGGTACACCAACTGCAACCCAATCTGGAGAGGATGTTACCCATCTACCAATGACATTCAGGCTGGACTACTGTAATGTGTTGTACACAGGGCTGCCTTTTAATGCTGCTCAGAAATTTCAGTGGGTTCAAAAGCGGTGTGGGGGCAGTTGCACTGGTTTCTGGTGCATTTCAAAGTCCAGTTCAAAGTGCTGGTGTCCACCTTTTAAAAGCAGTGGTGGAAAACCCTTCAGGGCCCTTCAGATGTTGATGGGCTCCAACTACCATCAGTCTCAGTCAGTGGGGGATGATGGGAGCCTTAGTCCAACAATGTATGGAGGTCCACAGATTCCCTATTCCTGCTTAAATGGTTTGGGGCCAGATTATTTGAAAGGCTACCTTCCTTTATAGGGATGCGGGCGGCGCTGTGGGTAAAACCTCAGCGCCTAGGACGTGCTGATCGTCAGGTCGGCGGTTCGAATCCGCGCGGCGGGGTGCGCTCCCGTTGCTCGGTCCCAGCGCCTGCCAACCTAGCAGTTCGAAAGCACCCCCGGGTGCAAGTAGATAAATAGGGACCGCTTACTAGCGGGAAGGCAAACGGCGTTTCCGTGTGCTGCGCTGGCTTGCCAGATGCATCATGTCACGCTGGCCACGTGACCCGGAAGTGACTTCAGACAGCGCTGGCCCCCGGCCTCTTAAGCGAGATGGGCGCGCAACCCCAGAGTCGGACACGACTGGCCCGTACGGGCAGGGGTACCTTTACCTTTACCTTACCTTCCTTTATATCAGCCTGCCTGCCATTTGAGGGCAGTTTTGGAGATTCTGTTCAAGTGCCCACTGGTGAGACCTTTTACTCTGGTAGGTAAAGGAACAGGGCCTCCTCAGGAGTGACCCCATCCCAGTGGAGCTCTATGCCAATTGAAGTAAATGTAGCCCCCATGAAGGTCAGACTCTGTTGTTTATAGCTGCTGCCTCTTAAAACCCTTTCAGCATAATATCAAAAAGCAGCAATATAAAATATTTTTAACTATCCTACCCGGGTTTATTCTTCTTGACTGGAAAGCATTCAGAGCGCACTTTTCCATTGTCTCCTGAGGCACATGGATGCCAACAGCATATTGTTTAATCCCTCTTGCTACTTCATGGCAACAGAATGACATTTGGGTTTGTTTGCATATTGTGTTTTTGTTTAAGGAAGCATCCTTGAGGGTAAGGTAAAGGTAAAGGGACCCCTGACCATTAGGTCCAGTCACGGACGACTCTGGGGTTGCAGCGCTCATCTCGCTTTATTGGCCGAGGGAGCCAGCGTACAGCTTCCAGGTCATGTGGCCAGCATGACTAAGCCACTTCTGGAGAACCAGAGCAGCGCACGGAAACACCGTTTACCTTCCCGCCTGAGCAGTACCTATTTATCTATTTGCACTTTGACGTGCTTTCAAACTGCTAGGCTGGCAGGAACAGGGACCGAGCAATGGGAGCTCACCCCGTTGCGGGGATTTGAACCGCCGACCTTCTGATCAGCAAGCCCTAGGCTCTGTGGTTTAACTCACAGTGTCACCCGTGTCCCTTGACCCCAAAAGGCAGGCAAAAAAAATATTTAATTGAAATAGGTATGATACAAACTTAGAAGGCAACTGCAAGGGATAAGCTGCAGGCTCTGCCAGACCGGGAAAGCTAAACGTTGGGAGCATTAAGAAGAGCAGAGAGCAAGAGATGAGTTCGCTATGGTCTTACTATGTTTTTGGACTCCAGCTCCCATCAGTCCCAGCCAACATGGCCATTGTTCAGGGTGATGGGAGTTGTAGTCCAGCGGCAACTGGAGGGCTGCAGATTTCCCATCCCTGAACAGCAGCAGGTTGCCAGAGTGGAGGTTAAAGGCCAGTCGCCATTCCCAGAGGACTATGAGCAGGAACTGGCGGTCGTCGGAAGGAAGTGATATTTTCTGCTATGTGATGAATTGACCTCGCTTCCTCCCATCTCAAATCTCACAGTCAGGATTCATGTAATATTTGCGTGTTTGCAGTCCTCTCCCCACCCCCCACCCACCCCCCACCCACCGTTGTTGTGCTGTGTTAAACACAAATGGACAGGATTAAGCCCCATAGTTTGTTTTTTTCCTTTCAGACTGCACAGGAAGATCCTGCAAACTCCTGAAGGGCACTCAGGGAGCAGTAGCGAGACTGGCAGGCGTCAGCACCACTTAGCCATTGTGCCACTCAGGGCCAACGAGGCAGCTCCTCGCTGGGGCTGGGAGTGAAGCACCCAGCAGACTTCATGTCCACCTGTCCATTGCTGTCCATCAGGGAGGCAAGGCTATGATTGATGCCCTAAGAGAGCTGTCACCACTGGGAGCCTCTCCTGAAGATCTGTGTGAAATTGAGCTAAGCGTAGGAGTCAGATGTCCTGATCTCAGCGCCCTTCCAGTCATCCAGGGGGGAAATGCTTCAGAGGCAATTGGCACCAGTGGCAAGATTAGCTCTAGGTTTGAGGGGTCCCCGGCAAAGTGCCCCCAAGTGAGCCACCCCCTGAAAGCAGTGTTGTCCCACCACAAGCAGGCTTACCTGCTGGCAGCCCACAATCTGGGTTACAATGCCCCCAACCAGTACATTGGAGCCATTATGAGTAATCAAAATGGTACATGGACACAGTTGGTATTACCTGTGAGCCCCGCAGGGCCCCAGCAGTTGCATAGGGATGCTGGGTGGTGCATGTAAAGAAGCCCACATCCCTGTTATGAAGATGCTATCTTCCAGCAGCAGTTCTGAGTGCCAGCAGTGTCAGTTCACAGCAGCCATGTCTGCTTCTCTGGTTGGCTAGATCGGGGTTAACCACACTGCCTTTTCCACAGGGTCTGCACCTTCCAATTGTTGCACACAGGTTGTGGCTGGTAGGTGAATGAATGTGTTTTGGCAGGGGTGTGGGGCTTCCTTCACTGACAGAGTTGATCCACACAGCACCGTTAAACCATGTTAAACAGTCCTAGCTCCCTTTCACCAAGGAATCACCAGAACTGTAGTTTGCTAGGGTACGGAGAGTTGTTAGCAGATCCCTATTTCCCTTACAGAGCTACAATTCCCCAGGGTGGTTTAACAACCGATCTCTCTTTCCAGGGAACTATGGGAATTTTACAAAGCATTATAATAGTTTTTTAAATGTATAGTGTGGCTGCGCCATAATCTTTTAGCCTAGAGGATAAGCATGGAATGAATCGCTCTGTTTGGCTGAAATAAGCCATTTGGGACTACTGTAGAGAAAGCTGAGGATTGCCTCCCTCATTTTATTAATTACTCATTCATTTGCTGCCTTATTTCAACTGAATGAATTATAGAAAGCTATATTGTGAGGGGAATCATTACGCTTTTCTAATCCATTGTGGCGGGTGTGGCATATAATTATGCAAAACTCAATGCCAAAACTAGACATCCAGAACTTTATACAAGTCAATGAACGTTTTGCATTGACTGGGCATCGTTTCCACGACTCATAATCTATTCATTTGCATGTAATCCATCCAAATAATCATTAGGACCCCACACACCCCTCCCTCATCAAAAGCTTGAATACATTCCGGGTATTCAGACATAGAATCCACCCCAGCAGTCCAAATGCCTGTTCACAACAGAACACATTAAAGTCATTTGCTGTTTTCTGTGAGTAAAGACAGTTTGCTACCTAGTCTGGATCTCTCACTCAAGTTGATGGAAGGTTTATTTCGAATTGCAAGGTCAGGATTCATTATGCACTGAGAATCAGTGTGGACACAAACTGAAAGACTGCAAATTTCGCAGATGCAAAAATAGAGCAATAATTGGGTTAGGGAGGAAATCCCCCCAACAACTCCCACTTACAGGGATTTGTTGTTGTTATTATTAGTAATAATATTATTATTGCTTTTGGGTAGGATTATCACCTCACAAGTCAGCCACCAGCCACATACCTTGAATTCTCCCTGTGCCGTGGGAGAAAGGGCAGGTTTGGCTCCTTCTGCTGGCCAGTGGTGAAGCTGCATGCTCCGCTACTGGGGGCGGAGAGTAGGTGGGGGTGTGGCCTGTGGCCTGCAGGGGCGTGGCGCACTGCCTGTGGGGGCGTGGTGCCTGGCGCACGGGGGGGTGTGCGGCGTGTGTCCAGGGGGGCCACCGTAATGGCACCCTACCAGAATAGTGGTGCCGGGGGCGGTCTGCTCCCTCCACACTCCCGTTCCTCCACCAGCGCTGCCGGCTCCATAGTTGCCCCTGCCATTTGGACTGGGAAAATATGCCAATTTTGTCTTCTCTCCATTTCTCATTTCTCCAATCTCACATTCAGCGCACCACAGTTCCTTATCTATATCTATCTATATCTACACACTCACGTTTCAGATTGAATGAGGGATCACATGTTGAGATTCCTGCATTGAGGGATGACCCTCGGGATCCCTTCCAACTCTATGATACTAGCCTACTAAAAATTCATGTTTTCTCTTAAAGTACATATTTTTGTATGCTAGAGCTTTCCAGAACTTTTCATATCGGTGACACACTTTTTAGACCTGCATCATTTCGTGACACAGTAATTTGGTTTTACCAGCAAACTAGAGGTTAAACTAACCCCTTTCCAGCCCTGTGAGGAACATCGTGTGACGTGTGGAAAGCTCTGTTGCATGCAATCTCCCCTAATATAATGCATTTTTGTATGTTATTTTCACTAATATATGCATCTATATGCACACTTTGCCCTAGTTGATGTCCCAAAGCGATGTGGAAATGTGGGGAACTAATCAAAGAAACTGGAACAATGCATTTGTCCTTTTTATTGGAGATTGAGCCTGGAGTCTTGACATCACGGATAGGGGATTCTGGTCTTCCAGGTGTTGCTGTGCTCCACCTCCCACCGTCCCTGCTCCCTGGCCAAGCTTGCAAGGGCGGATGGGTGCTGGAGTCCAACAGCAGCTAGAGATGCCACAGCTTCCCTCCCTCTGCTCCACATCTGCAAAGCATGCATGTGTTCTTCCCCACCACCACCATCATGCAGGTCACTGCAGCACCGTTTGTTTTCAGCCTCCATTTGACACACTGATCTGAAGGGTTCCGTATATACACTTCCACTACCCTATTTTGAAGAAGGATAATTATCTAGCAGCATTGACTTCTGCATATAATAAATTCAATGTTCATAAACAGAAATGGAGTACAGTGGTACCTCGGGTTACATATGCTTCAGGTTACAGACACTTCAGGTTACAGACTCTGCTAACCCAGAAATAGTACCTTGGGTTAAGAACTTTGCTTCAGGATGAGAACAGAAATTGCGTGGCGGTGGCGGGAGGCCCCATTAGCTAAAGTGGTGCTTCAGGTTAAGAACAGTTTCAGGTTAAGAATGGACCTCCAGAACAAATTAAATTCTTAACCCAAGGTACCACTGTACAGCTTCAATTGTCTGACCGGCCTAGGCAATGTCCATACAATTAGATTATCAGAGGAAATACTGTGACAGAATATGTGGAGGGGACATCTTTCTCTACTGTTACTATTTCCCCCTCTCTTAAAGATTCCCCTAAAAAGAATTGTGATAGGCTGCCACCCCAGACTGAACCTAGACTAGCTGGTGGGGAGCGGGGCAGGGAGCCAACTGGGCTTTGTGGGGGCTGAGATTTTAAGCCCAACTGACAATAATATTTTCATCCAGCCCTCATCTAGAAATAAGGAAGAGAAGGAGCTTTTAATTTACTTTCCTAAATCCCAAAGGACACAAAATTTAACAAAATACCTTTAGATTGCAAGGGTAGCTTAACCTCCTTGTGGTCTGGCACATGGGGGAGATTTCAGCAAGAAATTCCAGAGGAGTGCCCCTTTTAAACCAATAAAGCTCAGTGTCAATATATGTTAAGAAAGTTTATTTGGAAATGGATTTGGACACAGAAGAAAAAAGGGCAAAGAAGGGTTGGCACAAAAAACACAGACAGATTTTCAAAGAAAAAACAAAATGTCACTCTAACAGCTAGATTATATCTACAAGAATCATAGAACTGTAGAGTTGGAAGGGACCCAAGGGTCATCTAGTCCAACCCCTGCAGTGCAGGAATCTTAACTAAAGCATCCATGGTAGATGGCCATCTAACCTCTGCTTAAGAACCTCCAGTGATGGAGAGTCCACAACCTTCCAAGGGAGAGAGTACCACTGTCAAACAGCTCTTACTGTCAGAAAGTTTTTCCATAAGTTTAGTCTGAATCTCCTTTCTTGTAACTTGAAGCCGTTGGTTCAAGCCCTACCCTCTTCCATGCAACAGCCCTTGAGATATTTGAATATGGCTATCATATCACCTCTCAGTCTCCTCTTGTCCAGGCTAAACATACCCAGCTCCTTCAACTATTCCTCATAAGGCTTGATTTCTAGACCCTTGATCATCTTCGTTGCTCTTCTCTGCATGCATTCCAGCTTCTCAACATCATGGGCAACATTCTGGACACAGTATTTCAGGTGTGGTCTGACCAAAGCATACTAGAGTGGGACTATGACTTCCCTTGATCTGGACACTATACTTCTGTTGATGTAGCCTAGAATAGCGTTAACCTTTATTTGCTGCTGCATCACACTGTTGACTCATGTTAAGCTTGTGGTCCACCAAAACCCCTAGATGCTTTTCACAGCCAGGTGTCCCCCATCTTATATTTGTGCCTAAGTGCAGAACCTTACGTTTGTCCCTATTGAAAATCAATTTGTTAGCTATGCTCCAATCTGTTAAGGTCATTTTTAATTCTGATTCTGTCTTTTACAGCATTAGTTACCCTTCCAAGTTTGGTGAAATCTGCAAACCCACAGTTTACCAGCTTCCTCATGAGAATATCATGGGAGACTTTGTCAAAACCCTTACTGAAATCAACATACACTATGTCCACAGTTTTCCCATGATTCACCAAGTTTGTAATTCCATCAAACACTTGCTTATTCTTCCTCTTACTTTGGACATAGCCCAAATAAACCTTTATTATTATTATTATTATTTCTAATGTCTCTTGCAAGCCTGAGCTCATTCTGAGCTTTAGCCAGCCTGACTTTTTCCCTACAACTGTTGGCTACTCATGTCTACTCCTTCTTTGTGATTTCCCCTTTCTTCCATTTCTTATACATGTCCTTCTTAACTCTCAGCTCATCTGTAAGCTCCTTATGCAAGCATACTGGTTTCTTTAGATGACTCCCACTTTTCTTTCTTGTTGGAATTGCCTCCATTTGGGACTTCAATAGTTCTCCTTTTAGAAACTCCCATCCTACTTGGACTCCCTTCTCTTTGAGTATTTCTGACCATGGGATCACACCCAGTAGCTCCCTCGGCTTTTTAAAATTGACCAGAGTGCATATCTGGCTATATTCAGCTTTCCCTTTCCTCTGTATTGTGAAACCAAGTAGGGCATGATCATTTCCTCCGAAGTTTCCCAGTACTTCTACTTCATCAATCAGTTCCTCCCTGTCGGTTAGGACCAAGCCCAAGATAGATGATGCCCTTGTTGCTTCTTTCACCTTCTCTCAAAATTCTCTCACTGCAGCCCTTGGGGTTATGTCTAGGACATGCTCCTCACCAGTCTTGTGCTGCATCTTCCTTAAGCACTTTTGTATAGCTGGAATCTGTCCTCTGACCAGCAGTGTTGCGTGAGCCCATGGTGCCTGGGGTGAGCGGGGGCGAGCTCCAGGGGTTGGGTGCATGCTGGGGCGGGGAGTGGAGGGGCAAACTGCAGCACCCCAGTAGTCCCATGCACTCAGTGTGCTGAGGGAGAAACGAGCTCCCTTGGCCACAGCACATCTCTGACGCTTCTGCCCCCTATTGATTTAGTACTCACACTTGGGGCAGTAAAAATATAGATCTTCCAATTATTCCAATGTACTACATGTAAATTGTGCTTTTTAGTGGCATCTGTGCTCTTCAGGAGCAGCAGACAATAGTGATCCCAAATTAATTGATCCAGATTCATTGTGTGCATGCACTAACCGAATTATCCAAAGGACCCCCCCACCAATGTGCACGCATGTATGCTGTTTCCAATCAAAAAGCAAATATAGCTCTTGAGAAAACCGGAGAAAGCGAATGGGTGTAGAACTTAACCCAGAGAGCTGTCATTGCAAGACTCCCAGGAGCCCACAAGCCAGGTAGGTTAATGAGAACTGCGTGAGTGAAGAGCCAGACTCAAGTCAGCTACCAAATTGCCTCAGAGACCCAGGGAGGAACCTGTGTTCCATAGCAGCTGCACAAGCCTTGTCACCTCCAGAACGGAGTCTCATTGTTTGGAAGGGTGTGGTTCCCTGAACGTCACAGTCCTGGGGCTAGTTGTTGACCTTAAGAGCAGGTAAAGAAGCTATGCCTAGGCAGTACCACTTCAGACCGTGGTAGGGGTGGACATCTACTATGGTGATGACGCTCTTTAGGCTTTTGCATTAGCAACTGGCGCTGGGTGGAGTAGCTCTCTCTCCCTGGAACACCAAGTGCAGAGCTTGGGGAAGTTCCTGAACTGAGTTCAGATTGGGAAATCCCAGTAGCACTGGTGGTTAGGAATGAATTTTATCAACTTTGATAACTGACAGTGGTTCTTTTTAGAGAGGGCAGACTCAACAACAGTGATTTGTGCTCATGTCACCTCCAGACTAGACTACTTATAATGAGCTGTACTTGGGGCTGCCTTTAAAGATGCTCCAGAAACGTCAGCTGGTTCAAAACACAGCCGCTAGAGTCCTGATTGGGTTCCAGTAACACCTGCATTATACTGCTCTACTGGCTTCCAGTGTGTTTCTGGGTCCAATTTAAAGTGTGGGCTTCAACCTGAACAATTTGTGTGGGATTCAACTAAGTTTTACCTAGAGCAGGCCTACTGAAATTAATGGACCTGAAATTCATTACTTTCAGTAGGCCTACTTTGAGTAACACTTAGTTGAATATCAACCATTGAGCCTGAATCATCTGAGCTTTGGAGCAGCAGAGTATACATCTTTTCAATAAGTAAATAAGCCTTTAAAGGAAAAACGTGACTGCATATTTTAGCTTGCCAATACAGTGGTACCTCGGGTTAAGAATTTAATTCATTCTGGAGGTCCATTCTTAACCTTAGGTACCACTTTAGCTAATGGGGCCTCCTGCTGCCGCCGCGCAATTTCTGTTCTCATCCTGCAGTAAATTTCTTAACCCATGCACTGGCGGAGGAAAAGGGGGGCGGGGGAGCACACCGCCCCCTGGAAGCATGATCCCAGTGGGGTTCCATCGCAGCTGCCCACCCCGCCCGCACTGCCCCCCCCACCTGCAGGCGGTGTGCCATGCCCCCAGAACGTGCACCATGCCCCTTTGGACGGCGCGCCACACCCCCGGGATGCACACCAGCCCCACCCACACCTGCTCTCTGCCCCCGGTGCCGGAGCATGAAGTTCTGCCACTGAACCCGAGGTACTATTTCTGGGTTAGCGGAGTCTGTAGCCTGAAGCGCCTGAAGCGCCTGTAACCTGAAGCGTCTGTAACCCGAGGTACCACTGTACTTTAATGAGAGGCTGGGAGATGGGAAGAGCCAAGGCTTCTACTTTTTGAAACTAAGAGAGGAGAATTAGAAATAAAAGGTGGGGGTGAAACTCTACTGGAGAAGCAAAGTAGCGAGCAAAACCCAATTAAAGGTGGACCCAGCTTAATGAATTGACAAGCAAGCGATAACCTCTCAGCTGGTTTCCTCCCCACTGGACTCAAGCAGAAAGCTGTGGGAGGGAGGCCCCCCCCTTCTCCCACTCTGCTATTGCCTGGCACTGTTTCTCCAGGCTCCTGTGATGAATTATTGAAGCTGCAAAGAACAGGCAGTGACAGGGCAGCGCTAAGCACATACCCGTGTGTCAACCTTTGATCAAGCTGGAGAGTGTACAGATCAATTCTTCAAGACGAAGCACAGTTAAAAGGGATGCAAGGCCATGCCAAGAATGCAGCAAGGTGGGGGGGGGAACTGCTCTCTGCGGTGCTATCAGAATGGAGGGCAAAGGTGGGAGGGGAGAACCGCCTGCACTTCTACCTGGAGCCTGAAGATCCAGCCCCTCCCCTATCAATACAGGTGTGTCTGCATTGGAATTGCTATTTTTTAATTTAATGGTTTTTTGGGGAGGGGGCATATGTCCCAAATGACCAATCAATACAAGGTTTCGGGACAAGGAAATTTTCTTTGGGGAATTTCCAGCCACTCACAAAACAACAGCAAGGACGCTCTTCTCTGTCTCTCCATCTAAATCAGGTGGGAGGATCATTGGCCTGAGCTCAGCAATGGGCAACAGGTAAGAGGAACCGCGGGCCTAATGCCTGAGTGCAGAGAGTGCAGGCCACACCTCTTCTCCCCAGGCCACACCTCTTCTCCCCAGGCCACACCTCTTCTCCCCAGGCCACACCCCTCAGCAGCCCTCCTTTGCACACTCCTTGAGTGTTTTTGTATGTGTCCCTGATTTTTGCCACTTGAGGCACAGTTTATTCTCTGTGGCATGGGATGTTTTTGGTCTTTTTGGTCTTTGTTTTTTAAATTAAAGATTACTTGGTTTACAAAAGTATGTGCAATGTCTTTTTTTTTCAAGTTACATTTTCTATAGGTCAGTTTCATTTGTTGAGACATTAGGGTTACATTAGGAAGAAAAGGGGGGAAGAGGTGGAAGGGGTCATGGGGGTGGGGTGGGGTGGCATGGGATGTTCAACTTGGACTTGAATGTCAGCTGGAGCCTCTCCTGGGACAGTCTGGCAACTGTGATTCATGATAAGGTAATATTCCATTTAGACTACCATAATGCGTTGCATGTAGGACAGCCCTTGAAGATGGTTCTGAAGCTGCAGTTAGTTTGAAACACAGCAGTCCAAGATTGCACACTGGGAACATACCTTGGCAGTTTGGAGAGCTCTGCACTGGTTACTGGTTCACTTAAGGACCTCTGTCTGAACATGAAGGTCTTCCACTGAGGCCCTCTTATATTGCCACCCTCCAGAGACGACTTCTTCTTCTTCTTCTTCTTCTTCTTCTTCTTCTTCTTCTTCTTCTTCTTCAGTGTCCCAATGAATTCTACCATTGAAAGTTTGCCTGTTGCTCTCTCTCTCTCTCTCACCTTTTCGGGATCAGGCTAAGATACTTCACAGGTATTTTGATGGTTGGTATTTTCAGAATTAGGAGGATGTTGTATTTTGAACAATGGAAATGTACTTCACACTCTGCTGTTTTGGTTCTTTTATTCATTTTAGTTGTCTAATTTGTTTTTTATTTCAATTGCTTTATTATAATAGTTTTTCTTTTAATATACATTGTAAACCATGTGGGAATCAGTATTATGAAAGGCAGCAACCAGAAATACCTAAATTGTTTGTGCATTCATTAGGGAATCTGCCGTTGCTTCAACATCAATCCATTTTCTTAGCTTTTTCCCCTCCTTCTTTCAGATTCTAGCCAATCAGGAATCACGCAGGAATGACGAGCAGACAAGGCAGATTCAGGTGATTCAACCAAGTGGACCTGCCTGGACACAATGGGAAGAATTCAACACAGCTCTGAGCAGGTTGCTCTGTCAGCTGAAGCATTCCTGCTTGCCTGAGGGAACGATGTGCCCTCTCTTTACCACTCGTGCTATTCCGGGGGTTGTCTGACACACACACACCCCAAGCCAATGCGGTGGGCATGTCAGGGAAGGTGTGGGGAAAGCCGTGCACAAGCTTCTGCTGTTGGGACTAGTAAGTTGAATCTGGCTCTACGGTAGAAACAAGGTATTCTAGATCAGTGTTTCGCAACTGATAGCGCCTCCCCCCCCCCCCGGATATTCTATGGGGCCCACAGGTGAAAATTGCATAAATGGGGGGCCACAGCATGAGACTAGGGGGCCACAGAGTAAGAAGTGACTCTGCAAGGCGCAGGGTGCAATCCACCCCAACGCTGAGTGGAGCGGTGCCGTCTGAAGTGGTCGAGGGGTGCAGGGCCCTTTGGCAGCATCAGGCAGCTGGGCCTGACTCTGCAAGGCACGGGGTGAAATCCACCCCAGGACAACTTGCATCTAGAAAGCCACGCTGAGTTCAGTGGGCCTTACTTCCAGATAAGGGGGGCTATAGTGTTTTATCTAGGCAGCCAGGGCTCCTTCAGATGACAATATCTTTTTGTACCAGGTCAGTGAGGACCACTTGCTTTTTAAAATTCTCCCTGTGCACCTTTTGGACTGTATCTGTAGGTTTCCTCCTCTGTGTCAAATAACTGGGGTCAAATAAGTGTTGTTTACTTTTTATAATACATGGAACCTCGGGAGGTTCTGGACTCTCCATCCTTAGAGGTTTCTAAGCAGAGCTTGGATGGCCACCTGCCATGGATGCTTTAGCTGAGTTTCCTACGTTGGAGGGGGTTGCACTAGGAAGACGGCCCTCGGGGTCCCTTCCAGCTCCGTGATTCTGTTTTTCTGCTTCAACAATATTTCATTATGGTCCTATCATTTTATAGAAGTCATGTTTCACCTTTAATGCTATTTTCGACTCAACTTATAATTTAGCTACCAGGACAGTAAAATAGTCTGTGTGCCCCCCCCCCCTTCAGATGATTTGAGCCCATGTGCTTTTGGGTTTGATTCAGATGTAGTGGACACAGTCCATTGTGGGAGAATATGAATGAATGTGAGCGCAGTCTACTGTGTTTTGCACAGCACCTGACACTGAATTGGTGCTAAAGATGCTAGCGAGTAGTGGAAGCAGATGCTGCTACACATCGAGGCAAGAAGAAAATCTCCTTCACTGTGTTGCACAAGCTGGTCTACTCAATACAAAACAAATCTCCAGTTGTGGCCAGTTCTAACATTTTAAAATAGAAAATGAGATTTCGGGTGGGAAGAGGTGGAATCTGCAAAACCCCAGGAGGGAATTAAGTCTTGATCTCCAGCAGGGCTTTGCCAAAGCATCAGATTAAAAGTCATCAGATACAAAACCCTCATAAATTTAGCCAGATCTCTTGTAAATCAAATGCTGTTCTTTGCTCCCACACCTGGCTCTAGGGAGCGAATTTGCCCCGTCTATCCAAACACATGCCGACCTCCCCTGTATTATTCAACCCTAAGTAGGCTGCCCACATGCCTTGTTCACTCAGAGTCACTCCCTCCAGGCTAACCTGCTGGTGCTGCTGATGTGATCCCAGGGGGATGCTCCAGGGGCTTCAAAGGATGGTTCATGGAAGCCCTACCAGGTTCTGCCAAAAGCGATTGAAGTGTTATGTAGCCACAGAGGAAAAGCCCTGGGTAAGAGTGATCTGACTTTTACTATATTCCCTGGGCAAAAAGCTGAATTTAGGCAGAACTGCACACTTCCTTTTGAACTTACATGATGTTTATATGCAAAATGCAGAGGACTCAGATTCACCACCTGAAAGTTCATACCCATGACCTCAAAAAGCTGTGCGGCAACACTGTGGTACAAATCATAGAGTCACAGAATTGTAGATCTGGAAGGCACCTTGCTGGTCATCTAGTCCAACCCCCTGCAGTGCAGGAATATGCATGGATACAAAGCCCTGGTTTGCATGGAGGCACCTTCCCTATTTCAAAAGGAACCTCTCCTAACACACACAAATCGCCTTATCTGAGTGCTCAGCATCCTTGGCAAGTGATTGCCCTGCAAACAGCATGGATCCAGCCATTGTGGCACCACCAGAGCACAAAAATGCAGATACATGTGAATCCTCAAGATTTTTACGAGCAGACTACAGAACCCCAATGTCTTATCACGTATCCACACAATGCATGTCTCACAGGAAGCTGCCTTATCAGCCAGCTCTATCTATCAAGCTCAGTATTATCTCTACCAACCAGCAGCAGGTCTCAGGGGTTTCAGGCAGGAGTCTTTCCCAGCCCTGCAGATTGAACTTGGACCTTCTGCATGCAAAGCAGACGCTCTGCCACTGAGCTGAAGCCCTTCCCTCTGCATGGTCATGGCTCATGGTTCTTGCACTTTGTAGTTTCATTGTAGATTGAATAAGAAGCTCCAAAGCCCAGGTCTTCATGGTGCTTTCTATGATAACTCTCAAAATCCACCATATGCTTGTAAACTCACATTCATAGTCATGGAGTGCATCATAAAAACCTCAACTCAAGTTCTTCATGGCACCAATATAGTAGAAATATATCTGAGATGTAGATATTCATAGTTTTTACAGGCAGACTCCTAATCCATCCTGTGTAGGAACAAGAATGTAAGAAAAGCCCTGCTGGATCCAGTCCAAGCCCATCTAGTCCTGCATCCTGTGTTCACAGTGGCCAACCTGCCTGCTTGACGGAATGATCTGCCTTCTCCTCCTTCCAGCTGCCATTCAAGGGGTTCTCCTGAAAACCCCACCAAGCCAATAGGGGGGGGGGGACTGCAGTGGCAGAAAACCTTGCATGGGTTTCCACTGGCAGGGCTCATTAACTGAATATGTAGTATGGATGGATGTGTGGATGGATAGCTAGACAGACAGACAAATTCTCCTCTGCCTTCCAGGAATGCTATTCTCCTTGCTATAGGTGATGAAGCTGCTGGTTGAAAAACTAAGGTGCTGGAGGTCATCACAGCCTTTGGCAGTCTGGCTGGCTTCTATATCAGTAAAGAGAAGACCAAAATGATAATCCAAAATATGGGGAAATGGGCAAAGAAAACCTTGAGAAGAGGTCTGGTATCCAAGCAGAAAAGATAGTTAAATACTTGTGAATCTGGTTAGCACCTAGAAATCTGAACTTATTCCAAGCTAACTACACCAAGACCAGGGTAGAAATTAAGAAAGACCTCAAGAAACGGAATCGAATGACGTTCTCATTTCTTGGAAGAATATCTGCAATTACCGAATATGATATTTTTGTTTCAAGTCCTAACAGTGATAAACGGCACCAACTGTTTTAAGCAATGGGAAAAGGACATCACTAATTTCATTTGGCAGGGTAAAAAGCCCTGGATCAAATACTAAATTCTAATCACTGCAAAGAACCAGGGGAGTGGATTTGGACTCCCAGACCTGAAAATGTACTACGAGGCAGGCTACCTTTGTTGGATGAAAGCCTGGGTGGAGCTGAAAAATTCAAACACTCTGGACCTAGAAAGATTCAATCTGGTGTATGGCCTAGCAATATTATGACAAAGCTAAGGTGCATAAGGGATTTCATAATCATGTGATTAGCAAGAACATCTACAGCATATGGGCAATATATAAAGATTTTCTAGAAAGAAAGATGGTGGATATCCCCCATCAAGGCAGTGGCAGTAAAAAACCCAAGCATGAATAAGACCCTGTGGCACAAAAAAGGACCTCCTTCAGCATAGAGAGGGTATTGTGGTATTAAAGAGAAGAGAAGAGGTACAAAATTGGGTATTGGATTGGTTCCAATACTTTCCATTACACGAGGTCTTTAGGAAAGACAAAGAAAAAGCTTTTTGGAAGGGGGATTAGAATTTAGGCAAAGGATTTGCATGTGTGTCTCGCTTTCTCTATTGGGAACCACAGTTGTAAATCAGATGCTCACCCACACGAAGGTGTTATCCACCGGCATCCTTTCCATGTGAGTGGCTGGGGAAACCCTGCCAGATGGGTGGTGTATAAATAATAAATTATTATTACTATACCCATCTGAATGCACATTCCAATTCTGTTGCAACGTGTCACATGGCAAATACTATTTTGCGTATGACTCGAGCTGCATCAGGGTCCTAATGCCCAAAGATTGCAGGTCACATTCCTTGGTTGCATAAAGGCTGTTTCATTGCAGACCAATATGCTTTAAGGTTATAGCAACTAATTAGCACACATGCTGCTCCAAGAGGTACAGTGGAACCTCAGGTTGCGAACGTGATCCCTGCGGGAGGCACGCTTGCAACCCGCAGCGCCACATCTGCACACACGTGGGTCGCGATTCTGTGTTTCTGCGCATGCACAAAGTGCGATTTAGCGCTTCTGGCACATGCGCGAGCACCGAAACCCAGAAGTAACCCGTTCCAGTACTTCCGGGTTCGGCACGGTGCGCAACCCGAAAACACATAACCTGAAGCGTCTGTAACCCGAGATACCACTGTATATCAAACGCACAACGGACAAATGGATTCAAATCGATTTAAACAGTCCCTTTTCTCTTGGGGATTTAAATCACTTTAGATTGCCTGGACTTAAATCCAGCTGCCATGATGCAAAGGACAAGAGGCACCTTTAATAAGCCCTGTCCTCATTTGCATTCAGTTATCTGATTGGTGGCTGAGGGACCACAGAGAATTGTGTGGGCATGGCAGAAGTCTTAGGGAATGTGCTAATTGATTGGAGAATTCTGCTTCCTTCCATGTAAAATATAATGGCAGGTTCGTCAATCCCTCTCTCCCCACCCTCCCGCCACCACAGAGCCCCCACCTGCGTCACCTTCCCTTGCTAGCCTGTTTCTCTCTCTTTCCCTCTCCAGCTGGGTGTTCAGGTGCTGTGAAATTGCCATAATTACTTGAACTTAGAGATAGTTTTATCGGCACTTCAGGATTTCTTACGTTCAACCCTTTTCTTTTCATTAAAGAACGCTGATGTTGGAAAAGGAAAGAGAATGAAAGCTAGACGGGAGGTGTGGGGGGGCAGCACTGGAGTTCAAAAGCACCCAGCACTAACGAGCTCCAGGGAATTGTTGGCTGGGCCCTTAACAGGCTTGGAAACCAGACACAGAGAGAAGGAACCTTTTGTTCAGGGACAATGAGACTCAGGTGGGAGACGTCTGTGTGGGAGAAAGAAGGACCCAGGTCCCCAAGCCCACGGATGTCTCCATGCTACCCCCTGCTGGCCAAGATCTGTTTGATTCCAGCTGCTACTTCACATCTGGTGTGTGCGTGTAAATGAGCAAACCTCAGTTGAATACACTGAATGTGGGATGCAGGGACTTCCAGAGAGCAGCTCCAATACTTAACCATGCAATCTGTTTTTCATGCCACTGTTCCACCCTGGAATATGCAGATAGATATGCAGATAGTTCACAATCATGTCTCTGCCTATAATTCTGGACCTTCGCACACTTTTTCTTTGCGCCACCACTGCTTGAACATTAAATAAGAGCACTGATTCCATTGCAGTCAAATGCTAATATGCTACCCACCTATTCAGAGTTCACTCTCCCCTCCCACCGAATCCTATTAAAATGTATTACTGTATTTGACAAAATAATCTGGGCACACGTATGCCAGCAGAATTCTTCCAGCACTCTCCTTATCTTACAACAGTGAGCTGCATCTGCTCAATGGGAACTGCTGGGCCTCAACTTGACCCTGGGCAGAAGCTACCTGGCAGATGGGTTGATGATGTCATTGATGATGCCCAAGCTGGCCCTGGCCTAGCAAAGCCAGCACTGAGAGGTGACTTGCTCGGAGCAGATTCTCTAAAGCTCTCTCAAAATCCAGTCTTAATTGCTTGAGGTTATTGCACACACACAATCAACCTCAAGGTTTGGGTATAAGCAGTATACTCTGTAGCAGCTATGCTTCCTGATTATCCTACCTCACTTGAATCCAGTTGTGATGGCCACATAAATTTTCTTATGCTTCAGGATATTGACAAGTTGGAACATGTACAGAGGAGGGCAACCAAAATGATAAAGGGTCTGGAAACCAAGCCTTTTGAGGAATGGCTGAGGGAGTTGGGTAAGTTTAGCCTGGAGAAGAGAAGAGTGAGAGAGGATAGATTTTTGTTGTTGTTTAGTCATTTAGTCGTGTCCAACTCTTCGTGACCCCATGGACCAGAGCACACCAGGCACTCCTGTCTTCCACTGCCTCCCGCAGTTTGGTCAAACTCATGCTGGTAGCTTTGACAACACTATCCAACCATCTTGTCCTCTGTTGTCCCCTTCTCCTTGTGCTCTCCATCTTTCCCAACATCAGGGTCTTTTCCAAGGAGTCTTCTCTTCTCATGAGGTGGCCAAAGTATTGGAGCCTCAGCTTCAGGATCTGTCCTTCCAGTGAGCACTCAGGGCTTAAGAATGAATAGGTTTGATCTTCTTGCAGTCCATGGGACTGTCAAGAGTCTCCTCCAGCACCATAACTCAAAAGCATCAATTCTTCAGTGATCGGCCTTCTTTATGGTCCAGCTCTCACTTCCATACATCACTACTGGGAAAACCATAGCTTTAACTATACGGACCTTTGTTGGCAAGGTGATGTCTCTGCTTTCTAAGATGCTGTCTAGGTTTATCATTGCTGTTCTCCCAAGAAGCAGGATAGATTAGTCATCTTCAAATATATCATGGATTGTCACATGGAAGAGGGAACAAGCTTTTTTTCTCCTGCTCCAGAGGGTAGGACCCAAAACAATGGCTTCAAGTTACAAGAAAGGAGATTCTGACTAAGCATACAGAAGAACTTACTGGCAGTAAGAGCTGTTCGACAATGGAACGGTCTCCCTTAGGAGGTTGTGGACTGTCCTTCCTTGGAGGTTTTTAAGCAGAATTTGAAGGACCATCTGTCATGGACTCTTTAGCTGTGATTCCTGCATTTCAGGGGGTTGGACTCGATGACCCATGAGATCCCTTCCAGCTCTACAATTCTATGATTTTGTTTCAGCCTCATGGGAAAAAGCATTCTGTGTTTGCACAATTCCCATCATCTCTGACTGTTGCGCTGTTTGAAACTGATGGGAGGTGAATTTCAGTGGTATCTGGAGAACCACTAGTTAGCAGTCCCTGTCCTCTAATCTTGCTAAAACCCATTGTATCATTTCAAATAATGATCTCATAAATGTATGTTATCTGATTTTATGTTCTTGTCACAACACTGCACAGTCACATTTTCATGGAAAAAACAAGCAACAAAGCAGGCAGCCACATCAATGATGGAACTGTTTGTGCAGTTTTAAAGCTATGAACTCCATTACACAGTGTAAGCTTGAGTGGAACATCTGTGAGAGAGATCGTTTTTGTGAAGTCCCAGGTCTGCAGGACTCCCAAGGCAATGTGACTGAGCGCTGAACCATCCAAAGCCTTCACTGGAGGCAAGTCAGAGCAGCAAAGGAACCAGACTGCAAATCAAGCCAGACAGGACAGAAACATTCAAGACTTTGGCAACCTGTTGCCCTAAACCAGGAAATATACAGGATGGCAAAATTCTTCTGGACATTTTACAACATCTCTGCATATTACAGTCATTTGCCTAATCAGCAATATAGCTCCAGGTTTGCTTGCTGGTATCATATAGCCTTTCCATATTGCACTCATTCTATGGGAAAGAACAACTGTCATGACAGTTCCTAATTGCCAACATCCCGTCACACTCCAGGGTGACCAAGGAACCAAACACAGAATAGGACCTATACCAACTATGAAGTGATGTAGAAAAATTGGTGCTTGGTTCTTGCTGCCCAGTTCCCCAAGGGACTGGGCCCATGATCAGTCAGAGATGGAAGGATGGAAGCAGGATCCAGAGAAAGCAAGACAGATCTTTATTTTTCTGTTGCAACAGAGTTCCCTTCTCTCCTTGCAAGGAGGGAGACACCCCAAACAAAAGTGTCAAGGAACCTTTAAAGCCTTTTGAAATTGTCCAACCCCTTAGCCAGAGACCATCCAAAAAACATCAAACATACATCACAGAAGGAGGTGGTCTCCCACAGAAATTTGAAAGTGTTGCTTCTCTTCTGTCTGCCAGGACACTCAGATACTGGTCACTGATTGTGTTACCTGGACAGGTTCGCCATTCTTTTTGATGGTAAATACGTAAGTTCCTAAATCTCTTATTTACAAACTTACACCTATTGTCAGTTTGCTCAGCTTAACAGAAACTTTCCAGACTGGATTTACAGTGTGGGGGGGGATAAGCCCCCTACATTCAAGATGGTTTTATTAACTGGATTTGCAAGTGAAAAAACAATTGGAAAACCTTCCCCATTTCCTTCTGCCTACTGCAGAAGAATATTTGTGCTCATTTTGGGAGAGTCAAAATGACTTTTTGAGATTGTTCTGTTTGTGTGTCTGTTGTGTGAGGGCACCCTAAGTTTTTACAACAGCAGAGAGGGACAGCTTCATTCTTGTTTGCTCATAGAGTTCTGTTGGGGGTAATCAGGGGCCTTTTATTTTTTTGTGGTTCAGGGGACCTGCCCCAGTCAGCAGGGGCAAAAAGCAGGTTGACCAAAACCCATCCAGCTGTTGTCTACAGCTGAAGCTCTTTCCTTACTTTCCATACATCCAAATGGCTATCCTTCTCTGTTGGGGACTGGGGAGTTCAAGCCTGTCCTTGAGGGCAAACCCTACCCAACATTGCTGCTGTGAACAGGCAGTGGAGATTCAAAGGATCTCCTGTGTAGAACTCTGCAGACATTGGCTGCACACAAGCCATGCATTTAAAGCACATCACTTTCCTCAAAGAATCCTGGGAACTGTAGTTTACCCTCCAAAGAGCTAGAATGCCCAGCACCCTTAACAAACTATAGTTCCCAGGATTCTTTGCATGAAGCTATGTGCTTTAAAGGCAAAGGACCTTCTCGGTAGTGGCACCCTCCCTGTGGAACACCCTTCAGATGTCAAGGAAATAAACAACTGACTTTTAGAAGACATCTGATGGCAGCCCTGTTTAGGGAAGTTTTTAATGTTTGATGTTTTATCATGTTTTTACTATTCTGCTCCGAAAATATTTACACATCACTTGGGAAGATAGGCGAACTACCGTAATATCAGTGTATTGGAAAAAGCAAAGATCACCAGTGTTGAAGCAAAGCAAATGATTCTTCAACATCAACTTCGTTGGACTGGTCATGTTGTGCGGAGGCCTGATGATTGTCTTCCAAAGCAACTACTCTATTCCAAACTTAAAAATGGAAAGCGTAATGCTGGTGGTCAACAAAAGAGGTTTAAAGACTGTCTCAAGGCAAATCTAAAAAAATGTAGTATAAACACTGACAACTGGGAAACACTGGCCTGCGAGCGCTCCAGTTGGAGAACAACCTTTACCAAAGGTGTCATGGGCTTTGAAGACACTCGAACTCAGAATGCAAGGGAGAAATATGCTAAGAGGAAGGCACGCTTGGCAAATCCACACCGTGATCAACTCCCGCCCAGAAACCAATGTCCCCACTGTGGAAGGACGTGTGGGTCCAGAATTGGCCTCCACAGTCACTTACAGACTCATTGTTAAAACCGTGTTTATGGAAGACAATATTAACAATCTTACTCGGCTACGAGTGATCACCAAAGAAGAAGAAGAGGAGTGACTGGGGAAACCTAACACATGGGCAGGGTATAAATTATTATTATTATTATTATTATTATTATTATTATTATTATTATATGCCTGGTGTGGATACAGATTTTCTCCATACCTGCCTTTCACAACACACACACACGAAGAATAGCATACTGTATATTGTGCTGGTCCAGAGACCATAGCAGAATAAAGTAACAATAAAGATCTTCCAAGAAGTTGCAGGAATTGCAGTTAAAATTCGGACGTGAAAACTATATACATGTCCTTGAAGTAAACAGAGCTTTGCATGCACAGTGTGTGTGAGAGAGGGGGGGGGCACGTTTATTACTTTCCTTTACACTTAGAGAGCGAGAGCAGCCGCCCTCATCCTTTCCTGATTTATCCAGCAGCAGCAGCAGCCGCGGCCCGGGGGCTGGAGAAAGCGCCGCCCCCTCGCGTCCCCGCCGGCCACCGGCCCCGGCAAGGCAATCCGGGGTGGGCTGCAACAAACAGGCCCCTCGGGGAGCCGCTCGGGGATTGTGTGAAGGCTGCAATTTGCCGGCAATAAGATTACAAGAAGGTATAACAAAGCTGGCTAATTTAATTAGGCTCCTGATCGCAGAAAGATTAAAGATGTGACAGACTGGCTGAGCGTGGAGAGAGCCGGCGCGCTGGGATGGAGGAGGGAGAAAGAGAGAAGCAAGAGGCGCGGAGAGGCGCGTGACTCCGGGCAAAGCCGGGGGAACCAGGAGAGCCGGGCTGGTGCGAGCAAGGGGCAGGAGAAGGCTCCCAGCAGCCGGGAAGGGGCTTCTCCCCCGGCCTCCCCGCATTTTTCTATCAAAACGACACCCCCCCATCAAAGGGAAGCGGGAGCAGGCCTCCATTGAAGCCTCCCCATACTTCAGTCCCAGCTCTTGCTCAGAGGAGCCTCCCTGGGGGGGGGGGACACAGGAAACCATGCACTGCGGGGGACGAGTAGGGGGGTGATTAATGCAGTGCCCATGGGCACCAGTGCACCCATCAATATTTGCTTGGGCGCCCATGCAAGGTTGCCAGGAGCCCGCCGGATTTTCCTGTTCACTTTGGATGGCAGCCTCTGCTTGCCTCCATTCTGGGCAGGAGGAGAGAAAAGGGATCCTCACAGGCTGAGGGGCAGCACTGCCAAGCACAGGGCCTATTGTTTTGCTTTATCTACAGTATAAAGTGGTGCTGAGCCTAGGGATTGCCGATCCCCGCGACGGGGTGAGCTCCTGTTGCTCAGCCCCAGCTCCTGCCAGACTAGCAGTTCGAAAGCACGTCCAAGTGCAAGTAGATAAATAGGTACCACTCCGGCGGGAAGGTAAACGGCGTTTCTGTGCGCTGTTCTGGTTCGCCAGAAGTGGCTTAGTCATGCTGGCCACATGACCCGGAAGCTGTACGCCGGCTCCCTCAGCCAATAAAGCTAGATGAGCGGCGCAACCCCAGAGTCGGCCACGACTGGACCTAATGGTCAGGGGTCCCTTTACCTTTAAAAAGGTAAAGGCACCCCTGACCGTAAGGTCCAGTCATGACCGACTCTAGGGTTGCGTGCTCATCTCGCTTAAGAGACCAGGAGCCGCACTGTCTGAAGACACTTCTGGGTCACGTGGCCAGCGTGACGAAGCTGCATCTGGTGAGCCAGCACACAGAAACGCCGTTACCTTCCCGCTATAAAGCGGTCCCTATTTATCTACTTGCACTTAGGGGTGCATTCGAACTGCTAGGTGGGCAGGAGCTGGGACTGAACGATGGGAGCTCACCCGCCCATGCGATCAGCAAGTCCTATTTTTTTTTAAAAGATATTTATTGAAGTTTTACAAAAACATAAGTTTACAAAATGAAAAAAGGTCATATAAAAAGAAAAAAAATACAAAAAAGAGAACATAGAAAAATACATGAAAAAGAAAAAAGAAGAATAAAGATACAAAATACAAAAGACAAATAGCTAAAAAAGAATTAAAAACAAATCCGTTTTTTGTAACTTTGAACTCATTATCTTATTTCCTTGGCCTCCTCACACCTCCCCTTTTTGTATTCTCATTTAAATAATCAAATCAGCAAATCCTTACCCTCTTTCGTTTATCTTAACTCTGTATCTTAACATATTATAACTCTATATATATAACTCTTGCAATCAGCAAGTCCTAGGCACTGAGGTTTTACCCACAGCGCCACCCGCGCCCCAGTTCCCTTTACCTTTACCTTTATATTATTTTATTTATCATGATATTGTGGTTCCAAGAGCAGCAACGCTGGCAGTTTTCAAAGGTGTGTGCAACAGCTCTGGTCTACCTTGGCCTGGGTTTAAGGAGGTCCCCTGTGGGTGGGTCTCCTTCATGAACCAACCTCAGACTCGCAAAGGGTGGCCTGCACAGTGGTGTGTGGAGTTTGGCTCAAAAGAAATGGTTTTTTGATGCCATCTAGTGGCTGGAAGGTAGAATACCTGATATTGGTTTCAAAATAAGAGCTGTTCAGTACAGTTCACCTCTCACTTCCTCTGGAGGATCAGGCCCCCCAAAGGATCCCATCTCACTTTGCACCACAGGAGGTGGCAATGAGATGCCTGGCCAGATCCAGAGTAGAGTGAGGTAGGAAGATGCTGGAAAGGGCGCCATTGGCAAGGGCTGTGGAAGCTGGGCAAAACCTTCAAACATTACATGGTCTTTTCTCTCACACTTCACCCCCCCCCCCTTTACTCACGCTGCATAAGTAAAGGACACCATGCTGCCTAGAGAATGATGAAGCTGCCCTTTCATTGCACCAGCAAGAGCTGAAAGGGGGATGTTCCTTTCAATAAGAATTAAGCTTGGCTTCTTGGCATTAGCCATCTGCTCTTTGCTATACTCTCAGTTTGTGGGCCTTCTGGCCCTAATGGTCTCTTGCTGGGTCTCCCTGCCAGAACCCAGAGAAGCAAGCAACACCACTTGAATGTCCCTTAACACTCACCCACACCCCAAAAAAGACTGTTGATTGCTTGTCAGTGGCAGGTACATGTTTCTTCAAAAGGAGCTAATGACTAGGAAATAATTGGGACATTCTTAAGTGTTCTGAATGGGAGAGGTGGTGACACACCCCTTCTCCAGCCAAGGGGAGGGGGCTGACGTGGAGAGGCTGGAAACAGCTATTCTGGAAGAGAGTGAGATTTAGCTGAAGGTTGAATGCCACTTTCTGGAGGTCTGATGTGACCAGTGTCAGTCAGAGGGGCTCAGGAAGGCTCTTTGGCTTAGGCCTCAAGCTCAAGGGGTAGGGACTCAAACTTGTTACCTTTTCTTTGCATTTGATAAGTTTTGCCATTTGTTTTACACATATTAAATGAAAATGTGATATACTCTCTCTGTACCTGTCAGGGAGAGCCTGGATCAGGCATAGGCAAACTCTGCCCTCCAGATGTTTTGAGACTACAACTCCCATCATCCCTGACCACTGGTCCTGTTAGCTAGGGATGATGGGAGTTGTAGTCCCAAAACATCTGGAGGGCAGAGTTTGCCTATGCCTGGCCTGGATGTTAGTGAGCTGGTGTGAATCTGCTGCCTGGCAGGAGCATACATGCCACTCACCTCCACTTATGCCCTTCCTGCAGTTTTTTTTTTTTGGGGGGGGGGGGTTAAGCCAAGTAGTGCAAGCAGACCCATCAATGCCTCCATTGCTCCCTCCTCCGAAGAAAGCCCAACCTTGGCAGCTCTGCCCCTTCAACATCTCATCACTGCCAGGGGTGTGGGAGAAATCTGGTTTGGTTCCTGTTTCCTGAAACAATGAGCAAACCAAAATGCTGTTATCCACTGACATTTACAGCTCTATGAATTTTACAATGCAGCCTCCCCCCCCCCACATATACTAGGGGGGAAGGTGAACACAAAAATGCACATATTAGCAAAAGTAACATGCAACAATACATTATACTAGAGAAAAGTGCTTGCAAAAAATGTGTAAGTTAGGAAAAATGTGTGCTAAGATAATGATGAATATTTTCAAAGGCTTTTTTCCATCACAAATGCAGAAATGTGATGAAGAAATTTAGGGTTGTAAAAATGAGACACCGAAATTTGACAATTCGTCTATCCCTAACCACTGCTTAGGGAAGTCCAAATGTGTAACAATATGAATCCAAAGGGAGTGTGAAAAGGTCTGGGGCATCTGTTTTTCCAAACACATACTCCAGATAATAAAAGCCCCTACAGCCCAGTGCTGTCATTAGGACCAATTTTATCAAAATCCTTATTCTACAACAGATGAAGGAACCTAGGAAGCTACTGAGTCAGACTACTGATCTGTCTGCTTCAGTGCGATCAACAATGTGCCCTCTAGATGTTAGTGGACCACAACTCCCATCATCCCTGACCACTGGCTACACTGGTTGGGGCTGATGGGACTTGTAGTCCAACATCTGGAAGGTGCCCAGGGTTTTAGGCAGGAGCCTTTCACAGCAGATGCCAGTGACTGAAGCCAGGACCATTTGCAGGCAACACATGCTATCTAGCACCAAGCCCTGTAGCTCAGTGGATGGCCATACAACACCTTGGTAGCAGGGCCAGGGTGGGAGAGTACCAGAGTTCTGTCTAGTCAAGTTATACGGGATCAATTTCAACTTCTTACTACTGAGGATGTGGACAAGCTGCTTGGACAAGTAAAACCAGCCACCTGTCTCCTTGATCCTTGCCCATCTTGGCTCATAAAAGCAAGCAAGGCAGGGCTGGGCAATGGGCTCCATGGGGTTGGGAATGCATCCCCCTTAAAGAAGCTATCTTCAAACCCGGCTGCTATGGCCAATTATCGTCCAGTCTCAAATGTTCCATTCCTGGGTAAGGTGATTGAGTGGGTGGTTGTGGAGCAACTCCAGACATGCCTGGAGGATGCGGACTATTTGTACCTCTTCCAATTGGGTTTCAGGTCTTGTCATGGGACTGAAACTGCCTTGGCTGTGTGGTCGATGATCTCCGGTGGGCTAGGGATGGAGATGGAATCTGTTTCCAGGTCCTGTTGGAGCTCTCAGCAGCTTTTGATACCGTCGACCTCAGTATCCTCCAGAACCATCTAGGAGGGCTGGGAGTTAGGAGCACTAACAGTGGTTTCTGCTCCTTCCTCCTGGGTCATGCCCAGGAAGTGGTGTTTGGGGATGAGTGTTTGGACCCCTGGACTAGACACTCTCCTCCATGCTTTTCAACATCAATATAAAACTGCAGGGAGAGATCATCAGGGGGTTGGGGCTGCGTGTTCACCAATATGCGGATGATGTCCAGTGATGCTGGTGACCATCCTGTGTGGGTGTCTGGAGGTGGTTGAGGGGTGGATGGTGGTTAATGGATTGAGGTTGAATCCCAACAGCAGGGAAGTACTGTTTCTGGGAGACAGGGGCGGGCAGGTGTGGGAGATTCCGTGGTCCTGAATGGGGTAACTGTGCCCCTAGAGGACCAGGTGGGCAGCCTAGGAGTCATTTTGGACTCACAACTGTCCATGGAGGTCAGTTCTGTGTCCAGGGCAGCTGTCTACCATCTGGTACAGCAGCTGAGACCCTACCTGCCTATGTACTATCTCACCAAAGTGGTGCATGCACTGCTTATCTCTTGCTTGGACTACTGCAATGCACTCTATGTGGTGCTACCTTTGAAGGTGACTAGGATACTGCAACTAATCCAGAATGCAGCTGCCAGACTAGTGACTGGGAGCAACTGCTGGGACCATATAACACCAGTCCTAAAGGCTCCCAGTACGTTTCCAAGCACAATTCAAAGTGTTGGTGCTGACCTTTAAAGCCCTAAACAGCTTTGGCCCTGCATACCTGAAGGAGCATCTCCACTCCCGTCGTTCAGCCTGGACACTGAGGTCCAGCTCCGAGGGCCTTCTCGGCAGTGGCACCCTCCTTTCAGATGTCAAGGAGACAAATTATTATATAACCTTTAGAAGGCACCTAAGGGAGCCCTGTTTAGGGAAGTTTTTAATGTTTGATGTTGTATTGTGTTTTAATTTGTTGGGCGGCATATAAATTATTAAATATATAATATAACAGTAGTTATTACTAAGCAGGGCACTTGCACTCATGGGGGATTCCTGTTGAAGTTCAGTGACTGGGCTTTCCTCAGTTACCTGCTCTGTTTAACCTCCATGGACCTGCTAAAGGAGAGGCAACCTCGTCTGGAGGCTCAACATTTATTCTTGGACTGCACAGTTCAAGGAGGCTGCTGCTAACAGAAGGGGAAAGGAGTTCCAAAGAGGGTAAAGGAAGGCAATACACTGACAGCACTTAAACATTTCCCAGACATAAAAGGAGGAAGAGAGGGAGCAATTACTTGCCACATCTAGTACTGTATAAGAGCAAAGCACAGTTTGAAGGGCAGGGCAGGGCAGGGCAGGGCAGGAGACTTAGGTTCAATAGTTGGGGGAAATTGCTAACTATCAGCATAGCTCAGTAATGGACTCCACCTGGACTATGGAAGGAAATAATTTGTTGGGTGACAGATATCTTGCCCGAGGTGCATGGGTTGTTGGGCTGTTTGAACCACTGGTTCCCCCCTCAATATCATTCCATTAGCCCCCATCCCTCAGCAGCTCACATGTTCACCAGTGTGGCCATTACTTTAGCATGTTCTGCAACGGATGTGGGCAAGCATTTGCCACCCCAAAGGTTGCACCCATCATACCTCACCATTGGCTATGCTTGTCAAGGCTGATGGGAGCTGTAGTGCAGCAACCTTTGGAGGGTCCCAAATCCTCCATCCCTGTTCTACAAGCTGGCTTTAGAAAACCATGAGGTAGGGCCACCTGGATTTGGTGGTGCAGTAAAGGATCTTTATGCCAACTGTGCCAGGTGTCATTTGACTCCCTCTTCCATCAACCAAACCCATAGGGTCATGCCAACAGGGGCTGATGGGAGCTGGAGCCCAAAAACATTTGGAAGGCATTGTGCTGGCCATTCCCTAGAGCAGACATGTCCATCTCCCAAGAGACTGTGATCTACTCCCAGTATAAAAAAAACTGGCAGTCATTGGAGGGAGGAGGAGCATGCATGGGTGTGTGGAAGGGGAGGATTGCCCATAGTTGTTGAGCTTTTTCTAGGAGGTGGGAGGCCTGAGTTGTTGAGCATTTTTAAGGGGGGATACCATAAATTGCTCACAGAAAACTCTGATGCTAACAAATGCATTCAGCGCTAAAGCCAATTAGCAACTCAATAACCGTCATCAAAATAGTGCACAATTAACACGAAGGAAAGACAAAGCGAGGGCGTGGGGGCAGAAACATTATTGCAGCAGTTTTTTCAATGAGGAGATCTAAAAGCATCCCATGATTGACCACGATCTCCAGGGGATCTACTTGTTGATCCACCGGTTGGACATTGCTGCCCTACAGCAGTCACAAAGACCCCATTATTTCATCCACACCCTTTCTGTTCTCTCCCAGCCTCGAAAAGCCAGCTTGTCTGTACACCAGGGTGAAGTAGCTGCCCAGTGCTTAGGTTTAGTGGATGAACAGGGTTGGGACCAGGAATGAAAGGGGAGTGGGAAGTCAGAACTTCCTATTAAAATTATATTTAAGATGCTTTTGCATTAATCCATAAGACTCTCAATGCAGAACAATGGGATACACACAAAATATTTGTGCATGCTCACCCCAGTGATCAGACACTTCACACCAGGTTGGGAGTTATCAGGGCTGAAAGCAGAGTATATTTAGAAGGCAGGAGAGGGAGAGAGGATCCAAAAGGTTTGAGAAGCATCATTCTAAACCTGAGATGCCAAATCCTGAAGGGCACTAGTGCCCCCTTGAGGTATAAAAATCATATGACTTTTTGTTGCCAAACTTTTCTTCCTGACTCTCCTGTTTGACCCCAGCAATTCAGATACCACAAGTGGACAGGCAGCACCTGTTCGCTTAGGATCAAGCAGCAGAAACCCCCTATTCCACCCTCCCGCCTCCCCAAATGTTTGCTCCATCCATGAATTTTCCAATGACTTAACTGTGAATCAACAAATTCAGCTGCACCTGTCTCATGGCCCCATATATGGTAGCCACCAGGGCAATGCTCCAGTTCCCAGCGATGCTCTCAGGTTTCACATTCCAGTCAGGGACATGGCTTCTGGCTTGACTGTTTCCACTAGGCAAGAAGAAGCATGGTACATTTTCTGCTGAAAATAGATCCAATTTAGAGAGAGGAGGAGGGAGTCTAGATTTCATGCAACTCCACTCCCAACATGATAAAATGCTAGAGCTCTTTTCCAGAACTTGTCACAACTGTCTTCCCAAATAGCTTTTTGCCACATAGAACCTTATTAACTCAAAGGCTTCAGGGTGCCAGCTTCATGGTGCCTGCATTTGCAGAAAGATTGCACTGTGGTGCACAAAATTCTGTGCCTGGGTGGTTCACAGAATGTGCCAAAGTCAAATTCTGCAGCCCGAATCAATTATGCAAATCACTCTGTTTGTTTACACTTTTCACAGGTTTTATTCTACTTCTATGAATAAAGCATACTTTGTGCCATGACAATTGGAACTCCTGTTCAGCCCCATCCCAGTTTGAGATTCCACTAGACTTTTGACCAGCCATTTTCAATTTTGTCTCCAGTGGCTTGTGGATTAGAAAGCTGCTTAAAAAACACAGAATGCTGAGATTCTCAGGATACTAAATTCTGCATCAGATACCAAATTCCCCAATGACACACAGGGAGACTTGTATGATAGCCTTGTACCTGCCACTAACAGACACAAATCCCTGGGCAGATGTTTCAAATATGTCCAAAACAATGGCTTCTCATCGCCTGCCCTCATCTTATCATTTGAGATCAAATGAGACGAGAGACGGGTAAGGTGGTGTAGACACTGAGTTATGCTTGTATTAGGGACCAAAAAAACATGTTTGATTTCATGTTGCCTTATCTAGCCCAACTCCATCATTCCCACTTTGAATTGCTCCTCACAGATACAACCCTGAAAGGTTCTGGGACAGACAGCTGGAGGTGTATATTCAAAAGCACTTAGCACCCACAATATACATTTATTTTTCATTGCTCTAGCCATCTTGATCAGAGGACTATGCCAACACTTCCTGCACACATATCCTGACGAGTGCATATTAACCCTATTTGCTAACTTCTCTTCCTTGCCCACACAGGACTCAACTTGAGCTCTGAGTGAAGCTGAAATGTAGCTGGTAACACAAATCCTTTGGCGCAAAAATCACTTGGGAGTTCATAAAGGTAAAATGAACAAGAGACAAAGGCTGCTATCCTAATCCCACTTACCTGGGGGTAAACTGCACTGAATTCAGTGGGATTTACTTCTTGGTAGACATGGTCAGGATTGTGCTGCAAGTACCTAGCCCTGCTTTGTTCTCCTTTTCACTTCCCCCACCTGACGCTTATCTGAAACTGCAAAGTGCCCATTTTGGGGACACAGGAAGTAGACAACTTCCTATGCTTTAAACGCAGTATTGGGGAACCTGTGACTCTCCTGCTGGATCAGGCCAAAGGCCCATCTGGTCCAGCATTCCTGTTCTCACAGTGGCCAACCAGATGCCTAAAGAAGGGCCACAAGCAGCACATGAGCGCAACAGCCCTCCATTCCAAAAGCAGAGGCAGAACATAGCCATTATGGCTAATAGCAATTGATTGCCTTAACCTCCCTCCCTTGTCTAATCCTCTTTTAAAGCTCTCCAAGTTTGTGGCTGCCACTGCTTATTGGGGGAGCGTATTCCACAATTTGGCTATGTGAAGAAGTATTTTCTTTTGTCTGTCCTGAACCTTCCAGCATTCAGCTTCACTGGATATCCATGAGTTCTAGAGTTAAGAGAGAGGGGGGAAAACTTCTCTCTTTCAGGCTGTCAGGATAAAGGACATCAACAGATGCTATGAAGGGCACCAAAATGTGTGTGTGTTGTATGTAAATGTGGGTGTCAGCTAAGCATGCTTTGGAGCCTGTTGATTCCTTAGCGTGCTTTGGCACATGTGATCAACTGTGAGTAAATGAGACTGAGGAAGCGGGCTATTGCAAGCTTGCATGGTCTCTCGTGAAACCAAATGTTGAGTGCCTCCTCAGTGTGCAGGTGTGAAAGTAAGCCCCGTACACCATAACTGCACATGAGAATGTGTGCACAAATAAACTTTGTCTGTGTTCCATGTGAGCAGGCAACAGGCTTTCATGAAATGAGTGCAATTGCACCAAGAGTATCAGCAGATTGCATACCACAAATGAGCTGACCCCTCATAACAAGCCTAGTCATCAAATACTATCTGTAACTTTCTCAGCAACCCTAAATCCTGGCAATATCTCAGAGCAGGACAGGCTCAATTTATGTAGTGTCCTCACTACCCTTGTGTCATTGTTCTCCAGTAATCTTGAATATTAGAAGGAGAAAACAGTCTTCTCTGTCATGCAAGGAATTGGACTTTCACTAAGGCAGATTCAGATGTACAAATAAGAGCTCCCAGACCACCTTCTGTGGCCTCTCTCCCACCAAGAGATTCAGGAATTCCAGATGAGCATATAAGTGCATACCTCTGTGGAGAAGGTGCACGTGTGGCCACTTCAGATATTATAATGCAAGTATGGAAAAAGAAGAATGGGAGCATTACTTGTGGGCCCTTTGTTGTTTTATTCTCATAGCATCCAAAGGGATCGATTCAGCATGGACTCTTAGCCTTTCTGAGCCACCTCAAAGTGCACAAGGATCATAGAAACAGGCAATGCTCTTTTTCCATAACATGCAGCTTTCCCACTTTGCTGTGGCCAAGTTATTAGTCACCTTGCATGCCCCCTCCCCCAGAAAGAAAGTCATAGCACTGACCGTGTATGGAGAAATGCATGTATATTCATGTTTTAAAGAAATTCAGTTGTCTAGAACATCTAGCCTCCCTCATAAGCGAGACCAGAAGGTGCATAAAAGGGAACAATCTAAAAAGATTCAGTTTCACAACAGCAGGAAAATGGAAGAAAAGGATAATGGGAAAGGTATATCATTTCAACATAACTGGAGCTGATTAGCCCAACTGAGAAAATCAGGTCACTTCATTGGACGCTGACCTCAAGTCCTGCAGCTTTATGCTAAAGTAGGTAAGCAGGCTACTGAGGGGTAGAGAGAGATAACATATATAGGCAAAACATAACAAAACCTAAGCAATCCAAATAATGGTGGGAGTTGCACCACCACGAGCAAAGGGACAGCCATTTGCCTCCAAGTAAACACACACACACAAGCTTTGTGCCACCTGCAGGAGACAGCAGCAAATGTCACTTGTCTAGTCTGGCAGTCAATATGAACAATCAGTATCCACTTCCTTTGCAGACAGGAAGCAGAACAGCTTTGTCTGCATCCCAGCACCTCTGTGGCTTACATCATCAGTGGATTAACGGCTAAACACATTCTGGAATCTGCCACCACCACCAGAGTCCAAGAGGAGAGCCAAGGGCCCCCCTGCCCAAAGGTGACAAAATTATGTGCTCCTCGCCTTGTATCCTAGCTCAGAGATACAGGTCCTGGTGGAATATCTTCACTGGGAGCCACACAGGCACTCGCAGAACCCAGCTCCATTGCAGGGAGTCCTTGGTAGCTGGGAATCTCTTTCCAAAGAAACAACCTGGCCTTCGGCTCTGGCCATGAAACCCATAAATGCCAGGGCTGGGTCTCAGATCTCCTGCAGGAAGTCGACAGGGAAGAGCCCCACCTTGCGGCCAGTGTAGACTTTCACGTACCCATTCAGCTCCTCACCTTTCTGCACCACAATCTATTGCAGGATGAAAGAGGAAAGGGGAACAGGTAAGAATCAGAGCCAGATTGCTATGTCCCATGCTATTATACCCTTGCCACCTCTCCCAGAGAGAGAGTGAAAACAGTCATGGCTCATTTCTGTAAGTCTGAGTACCTTTAAAAGCAGCCACAGAGCAGCATGTAAGGCTTTGGTCTAAGCTAATACAATACACAAAGAAACAAACAGGTGTTGTCGTGGGGCTTAGAACCACCCAGATAAAGGCTTAAGACCCTGGATCTGGAGCATCCAGCTGGTGTCAAATTCTGTGCCTGGACTGTTGAGGCCACATAACTCCAGCCCTGAAAATCTTGCACTGGCCGTTCATACACTATCAGACTAGGTTCAAGATTTGTGTGTTCCTGTACAACTTGGGTCCAGGATACCTTAAGAAATGCCTGACTCCCGGTCGGAGCAAAACAATATAAACTTAAAGCCTTTGCAGATGACCTTGTATTGACATTACAAGAGCCAGTACCTAGCACCAAGAGGGCTTTAGAATTAATCCAGGAGTTTGGTCATGTGGCAGGCTTTAAGTTAAATAAGTTAAAAACTAAGGTTTTGGAGAAAAATCTGACGCCGATGGAGAGAGAGAGGTTTCAGAAAGAGACAGATTTGACATTAGTAAAGAAGGTAAAATACTTGGGGGTGAATATGACTGCTAAGAATGCAAATCTATTTAAAGATAACTATGAGAAATGTTGGTCAGAAGTGAAGAAAGATTTAGAGATTTGGTCGAATTTGAAGCTTTCCTTGCTGGGTCGGATTGCTGCCATTAAGATGAATGTATTGCCGAGAATGTTGTTTTTGTTTCAATCATTACAAATCATTGACAAGATGGACTGTTTCAAGAGGTGGCAAAGAGATATTTCTAGATTTGTCTGGCAGGGCAAAAAGCCCAGAATAAAATTTAAGATACTTACTGATGCTAAAAACAGAGGGGGGTTTGCCCTGCCGGACTTCAAACTTTATTATGAATCAGCAGCCTTTTGCTGGTTGAAGGAATAGCTACTTCTTGAGAACACTGACATTTTAGATCTTGAAGGTTACGATAATGTATTTGGGTGGCATGCATATTTGTGGTATGGCAAGGTTAAAGCGCATAAAGCATTCAAAAACCATATTGTCAGGAAAGCACTATTTAATGTCTGGATAAGGTATAAAGATTTTTTAGAGAATAAAACCCCAAGGTGATTATCACCTATGGAAGCGAAAGCTATGAAAAAACTTAACATGGAGGCAAAATGGCCAAAGTATTGTGAAATCTTGGAACAGGAAGGTGACAAGTTGAAATTGCAGAGTTATGACAAACTCAAAGGGAAGGTGCGAGACTGGTTACATTATTTTCAAATAAGAGAGGTGTATAATCAAGATAAGAAAATTGGCTTTTAGGTGGAAAAATCAAAGTTGGAAACAGAACTGTTAGAACCCAGTGCTAAGATATTATCAAGAATGTATAATCTGCTGTTGAAATGGAGTACTGAGGAAGAAACGGTTAAATCTGCCATGATCAAATGGGCACAAGATTTAGGACATAACATTATGTTTGCTGACTGGGAACAGTTGTGGACCACCGGGATTAAATTCACGGCATGTAATGCCTTAAGAGAGAATATTATGAAAATGATGTATAGGTGGTATATGACCCCAGTCAAGCTTGCAAAAATCTACCATTTGCCCGAGAATAAATGTTGGAAATGTAATGAAATTGAAGGTACATTCTTTCACCTTTGGTGGACATGTCCGAAGATTAAGGCTTTCTGGGAAATGATTTATAATGAAATGAAAAAGGTGCTTAAATGCACATTTGTGAAGAAACCAGAGGCCTTTCTCCTAGGCATAGTTGGCCAATTGGTGTCAAAGAAGGACAGAACTTTCTTTATGTATGCTACAGCAGCAGCAAGAATACTTATTGCGAAACATTGGAAGACGCAAGATCTACCCACCTTGGAAGAATGGCAGATGCAAGTAATTGACTATATGGAAATGGCCGAGATGACTGGCAGAATCCGAGACCAGGGAGAAGAGTTGGTGGAAGAAGATTGGAGGAAATTTAAAACTTATTTACAGAAGTACTGTAAAATGTATGAATGTGGATGATATTGAAATAAAAAGAAGAAGTTCTAGTAACAAGGGATAAAAATTGGAAATTATAAATTTGGGAGGTAAACATTTAAGGACAAAGTAGTACGATATGAATTTGCTGAGCTAATTGTTAAAGAGGGATACAAAAAAGGGAGGTGTGAGGAAGTCAGGAAAATAAGTTAACTAAAGATGAATAATTAGAAAAGAGTGATTTGTGTTTGTTTTAGGTTATTTATGTTATTTGTGGTGTTTCTGATTGTTTTTTTCTTTTTTTGTGAAAGATTGTATTGTTGTTTATTACTTTTCTGTGTGTTTTATGTATCTTTCTATTGTTAAACTTAATAAAATATTATTATATATATAAAAAAGAAATGCCTGACTCCCTCAGATCTCCAGAAAAGTCACTGTTAGTGGTCCCCTATGGCTCGGATGCACAGCTTGTAAATACCAGGGTCCATGTGTTCAGTCTTGTGGACCCAATTTTGTGGATGAGATTAGATAGGCAATAAAGCTTAACAAATACAATACAGGTAACATGAAGTTGAAAACTACCTGTTGAACTTCCAGTGCCTCATGAGGACCTTTTGATTTCAGTAGGCATCTTAAACAACTTCTGATTGTACAGTTGGTTTTAAATTTCATGTTACCTCTATTGCGTTTGTTAAGCTTTCTTGTACAGTGTTTAGAGACTATTGTAATTAAGCGGTATATAAATTGACAAAACAAATAATAAAAATCAAAGTCATCTTCAGTTTGGCCCTAGGAGACACTTGGGCTGGATCTACAAAAGCGTTATTAACAATAATGTTATGTAACTCACAATGCAGTTTTCCATCGTTGAAGGCTCACTGCTCTACAGCGTCCTCTGGTGTCACATTTTTATAATGCATTTCTAATGTTGTAACTGATGAGTGTCGTGTTAAGTGCCTATAGTGTTACAGTAAGTGCCTAAGAAATTGGATCTCATGGAAGAGAATATTCAACACTGGGAAAGGTGTCACAAGAGACACTTAAGGACTCATTTCAGTCTATTTGTCATGTCTGAATGATTCTAACATAGGTCACGGGGGCGAGGATGTGGAGAGACAGAAACGGGCAGAGAAGAGATTTGTTTTTTCCGTTCAGTGTACAGAGCTGGAAAATGCAAAACTGTTTTGAGCATCTGGTGTGAAATGGCCTAGGAATTCTGGAAACAAAAGTGTGTAAGGGCTGGTAGGGTTATTTCCTGTTTCTGGATCTGGTTTATGGGGCTAATAATGAGAAAGAGAAACAAGGATGGATGAGGCTCTTTCAGATGGAGAGCATGGAGAGAAGGGTAAGATAAGCTACTGACTGTTAGCAGTGTTTTTGCTATTAAGTGGCTGCCAGGGTGAAGGTTCTGATACCAGTGGTCAAAAGACCCCCAAAAAACTATTCTGTAGCCATGCATGGGTTTTAAGACAGCATGGGAAATATTTGTTTTTGGATGGATGGGTTATGAAACTTCAGAATGGCCTCTACAGGTCAGATGATTGAGCCACTATTTTCCTGCCTGCTCCACAACATTTAATCCGAAATTATGCCACAGTCAGTTAGGAACACTCAAGAATTTCATTTGGACTGCATTTTTTAAAGGTAACCATCCATGATTTGCAATTCCCAGATGGATATGCAGGTTGGAGCCCAATTATCCTTTGGTTGTCAACACTTCTCTGAATTTTGCAGTAAGGTTCTTGACTCAGGAAATGTACAAAATGAATATAAAAATGCGTATTTGACATTAAATAATGTAAATTCCCATGTATTTGTTGTTGTTTTTAATGTAGAAATGCATAGAATGAACTTATGAATGACCATATGTGAAACTGACTCAGATTGATTTATCCATCCCTACTGTAAGAGTGGCAGGCAGCAGGGAGATAGGGTGTTAATTGTGAAAGGATAAGAGTTGCCTCCAAGTTACTTACCTGATCCTTTTTTAGTGTGATCTGCCCAATCTCTTTGTTGCCCACAAAGGACCGCATCACTTTGTGTACCCGTTCTCCTGCACGTACCCGGATAATAAAGTTTGGTGGGAAGTATCCAATTTTATCACCAATCTCTCCAATCTTCTTGCCCTAGAAGAGTGCCGCACATGGGGTTAAGGTGTAAAGAAGTCAAACCACCAGAAAGCCACATTCTTCTGCTTGCCACTAATTAGGACAGTTCAAATGTATTTAAACATTTAAAGCAGCAGTGGTGAAAGGGGCAGGAGGTACAGGGCCCAGCACAAAAGTTCCAGGGTTTGGGAGCCCCTGGCAACATCCATAGTTAAACCAGTTTACATTTACCATGTGAACATGCCCTGACTAGCCCTGAAGCGGTAGATAGAAGCCCATAACTCAGATGTCAAGGGAACTTGCAAGTCAACATCAAGGGGGATAGTTCTGAAACCACAACTGAGACAAGCCCCAAATAATGTTTGGGGCCCCACCACTTATTAAAGTTCTTTTTTCTTTTTTCTTTTTTACATCGTTTCTAGGAGATCAAACACTTTCCCCTCAAATGACCAGATTTGACCCTGAAGCAGAAACACAGTTATCTTCTGCTTGTTATGTATCTTCCCTGCCCCCCCCCCCATGGCACATCGCCTCAAGGCAGTGAGCTCCCTTTTCTTACCCGCCACCATTCTTCATTGGAGTCGTCAACAATGGCAATTTTGTCCCCTGGGCTGAAAGAGAATGAGAGCGAAGTTAAAATATCGCCACAAATGATGGTAAACCATACGTTCCAATTTGCCCACAGAAATTCTGGAGTCTTGGACAGGTTTATCCGTCCCCCAACCTAGGTACTTGACTGAGACCGGCCCAAACAAACCTCCCCTTTTATTGATACCACCACTCAGCAAAGCAAAGAAGTCATCAGTGAGCATGGGTAGTTGCCTAGCAACTGCCATATTTATTCTTCTGCACCACACATCACCACAAGACCCAGTAGGTGGCCTTAGTGTGAAGGCACCAGCTGGGATATGTTTTGGGTGGGGCTCTGCTCTCCTCCCTATTTTTGCCCAAATCTGCACATGTGATGCCGTATTTTCATAGCACCCTGTTATGTACTGAGTTGAATAGGATCCAAAATGCAGCAGTCTGATTGGTCCTAAAACAATAGGATTCAGAATGCAGCAGTCTGATTGGTCCTAGAACAATGCAGCCATATGATTGGTCCGCAGGAGCCACCCAATCCAGCTCCAGGTGGAAGTGAATCCACAACCTGATTGGCCTACAGGAGAATCCCGGAATTAGCCAATCACGTGTAGCCCATTGTGTAAATAATGTATATAAAGCAGATATTGTGAGGGAACTTCCATTCCTCCTCACCACTATGAGCTGAATAAAGAGCATGAAATCCACTCTCGACTCCGAGTATATTTCACACCCCATGAGAAGCTGTTCTAAGATGGCTGTCAAGCTGTCAAGTCAAATCCCAGCATTCGCCTTCCCATGTGGAATACTGTCATTCAGTCAGGATTAGAGGGTGCTTGAGGAAGAACCAAGTATCTCACCTTGAGCTCTTTGGAGAAAAAGTGGCATATAAGTGTAATAATACATTTTTTTTAAGGAAATCCTTCAGTGTGAAGGAAAACCTGACAATGGATCTTTTGGCTCAGCTCCTCAGTTCTAACTGTGTTCATTACATTTGCATCCCACCCTCAAGAATCAATGTGTGTTTACTGAGTTGAAGAGCTTTACTTTCCCCCTTTCAGCTGTGAGCTTTCAGATGTTTTCCCCAGAATGGCAACAGTGTATTACTGAGGGGAAACTGAGTTTACATTTTATTATTCCAGTGTCATCACCACCAAACCACTAGCTATAAAATTACTGCTCAGTCAACTGGGAAAAGCAAACTTACCCATTACTGTTGTTCCCCAGCACAAATATTATTTTCAGTGTCAGAAATGGAAATATGAGCTCAGAGACCAAGACGATAAGAATTTTGGAAAAGATTGGGAAATGTTTAATGTATATATTAAAAAGTATTGTTAACACAATGGCAGGATTTTAAGAACACTTGTAATCTTAGAGATACTATAGGAGAAATTAGATGATTTTTTAAAATATAATAATAATGATATGCATTTGGAAAGGAAAATTAAGGAACCAGGGGAGGGGGTGGAGGGAAGTCACAGGTTTTGGGGAATCCTTAATTTTAGATTTGAAATTGGTTTTACATACAAGTAAGTGTGTGTGTGTGTGTGTGTGTGTGTGTGAGAGAGAGAGAGAGAGAGAGAGAGAGAGAGAGAGAGAATACTGTTTTTGATATGGTTTTTAAATTTTTGTATAGTTTGTTAAATTTCAACATTTATAAGCCACCTTTCTTGACCAATGCCACCCAAGTCAGTGAACAAACTACAAATATTTTGTTTGTTTGTTTGTTTGTTTTATTAAATTTCTACTCTGTCCTTCCTCCCAAAAGAACCCAGGGTGGCAGAACACAATAACATTATAATTTACCTTTCAACCTTTTAAAAAATACATCCCCAACAATACATTAAAATATAATTCTGCCAGTATAAAAACCATTTCCAGAACCAAAGCAATGAAGCATCAGTGCAACAGCAGCATGGCCAAAAATCCCATCAGTTAAAAGACATTGTAGAAGAGGTGCACTTTCAAAGTCCTTTTAAATACTGAAACCGAGGCGGGCCAAAGCTACAGCCCTTGAGAGGAACTTCCACAAGGGAAGGAGCCACCTCAGGGAAAGCCCTCTGCATAGTAGCTGCTAGTCTGACTGAATTTAAAGGAAGTTTCAATGAGTGTGGCCTCCAACACCAGTCTTGAAGCACTGGGTTCAAACCCCCACTCAGCCATGAAGCTCACTGTGTGACCTTGGGCTAATCCCTACTTCTCAGGCCTAACCTGTGTCACATGGCAGTTGTGAAGATAACTTGTGGTCTCCTTGGGAGAAAGGCAGGATATAAAGGTAAACAAATATGTCTACAGGCAGGTCCTTCAAATAACCTGGCTCCTCCAAGCCATTTAGGTTAGGGCTTTTAAAGTCAAACCCAATAATATGCATTGGGCCTGGAACTGCCCAACTGGTACAGAATCAGCATAGCATGTTTTGACTGTCTGGCTTCCATGAGCAAGCAAGCAAGCAAGCAGCCACATCCTGCGCCAAGTGAAATAGTTTTGACTATGGCAGACCAACACGGCTACCTATCTGCAAGTGAAATGGTTTATAGGTGACAGCCAGGAGTAACCTATAAGATCTAGATTCTGTTGGCATCAGGTTGGCTAAGGCTATGAGAAATACAACCCAAACATTTCCATGCTGGGACTTGCCTCTGCAAGAAAGTGAATTCAAGATCATCTGAGCTTGGTAAACTCTGACCAACACATACAAATTCCAAACCACTTACTGAAAATCCAGGTCATCCTTCTCCAAAGCTTTGAAGCGATAGAGTGCAATGAAGTAGTGAGACTGCTGGAACCCAGGTTGCTGCTTCTTATTCTGTCCAAGGGAAGAAAAGGAGCCCATCAAGACTTAAGCAATGGAGTTTAGGAGAGAATCAAACCCAAGGTCTCTTCAAGATTCAAAAGGAATGGCCTATACAAACACTTCCCAAAATCCACCTTGGCCAGATAAGCTGGACAGTTGTGCATTGCACAAAGAGTGATTTTTGCACCACCTGACTTCAGTGTGCATAAATGCAAATTTAGAAATAGTGACTATAAAGAGCAATACAATACATCTCATCGTAGTGGGGAAGACCAAAAGTGATTTGTGCGCCTGCTCAGTCTGCTCACCAGGTGCCCCGAACGGTTGATGGGCAACTTCAGTGTTTCTATTCTTTAGTTTTATGGTTCTTTATCTTGAAATGAGACTTGGACAGCCCTCAAACAGAGGACACCTTCCAAGAGACGACTCTCCACTGGCAGTCATTCAAAATAAAGGAATGTGTCCTGTGAAGTAGGACACAGAGCCACAACCCCAACTGCCAGATCTTCAGTGGTGCACAATAACTGCCCCAGAGAGTTCAAGCAGACCCTTGCAAGCAGGAAGAACCAGCCCCAGGCAGCCATGTAAACTGGCCTCCTCACAGTGCTATATACTCTGTCCCTGTCCATTTTTTAAAAGTATTTCCATAGCAGCCTTCAGTTAAAAAGCCTCCAGGACAATTTGCAACAATAAATAAAAACCACAGGAAAATCAGGAAAAGGCAATGCAGTAACAGCAGATATCAGAAGGTGGGAGAAGATAAACCAGGGGATTCCTGGCTGTGGAGGAGGCGGCTTGTGGGTGGGTGTGGACGTGCATCATCTCAGTGCTGCTGGCATCTCACTTCAGGGAGGGCACACATTACACCCCCACCTCCCAAAGGGGGAAAAGGGGCAGGCAGAGTCAGGTACCTTATCATCAGGGGCATTCTTCTCAGCCTTCTGTGCTTCTGGATTTCCTGGACACAAAAAGAGAAAACCCAGCATTCAGATAGGGGCATAAGTAGGGAGAGAGGGAGATAAAAGAAGAGTGAAACTCAAATTTGTCCATTCCCCAGGCATCACTACACTCTCTCCTGGTTGAGTTTTCAGGGCCTAAAAAATGAGGAATCTATATAGTGAATCTCTCCAAATCACCGTTGTTGCTTTTACTATGTTTATTGCCCTTACGTACAAGATTGCAGCAGTGCATTTTATTCACCCCTGCTTGCCTTTTCATGTTCTCTCTCTTTCTCTCTCTCTCTCCCTCCCTCCCTCCTCTCTACTAGAGACCAGTACAAGGAAGACAGCAACTCTCACTAGTATTGCAGGTGCCAAGGTCGGCGCCTCCATGAGAAGAGGTGAAGCAATTTGCCTCAGGTTGCAGAGCCGCCTCACTCCAATATGGCCACAGCCAGGAGCAAGGATGCTGTTGCAGTGGCAGTGCAGGAGTGGCGGCAGGGGCAGGAAGCGTCAGGGAGACAGCAGCAGGGCGCTTTGCCCACAGTGTCAAAACATCCCGCACCCGCCCTTGACAGGTGCAGCCGACTGCCATAACTGCAACAGCCATTCAGTCAAAGGAGAAGAAGCAGAACATTAGGTCCTGCTTCTTCTTCTTTCCTTTCCTGTTCTTCCTTCAGTGCCAGAAGGCAGCAGCACCAGTCGACCCACTCCTGGGCTAGTAAGGAGAGGGAAATGGTGGCCCTCCATTAGGGGTGGGCTGCTGGGTCAATTCTGGTTTCTCTCACTTTGTCATTTTTCCAGTCTTCAGTTTTCTATATTTCTACGTTAATTGCAATTTATTTATTCTGAAAAGTAATTCATTTTAGTGTGAATTTCTTCTAACAGACATAATATAATGCATTTTGAATGTTATCTTCTCTAATACAGTGGTACCTCGGGTTACAGACACTTCAGGTTACATACGCTTCAGGTTATAACCCAGAAATAGTACCTTGGGTTAAGAACTTTGCTTCAGGATGAGAAATCGTGCTCTGGCGGCACAGCGGCAGCGGGAGGCCCCATTAGTTAAAGTGGTACTTCAGGTTAAGAACGGACCTACGGAACGAATTAAGTACGTAACCCGAGGTACCACTGTATATGCATTTTTTGCACTTTACCCAAATATATGTTGTTGTTGTTTTACTCATTACTTGGCTAGAGAACTGCATTGTAAATTTGAAGGACTGTAGATTTCAAAGTTTGGCTGTACTTTGGTTCTCAAATTATCTTGGAGTTTGTATTTACATGTGAACTGATTCAATTTTTTTGCCCCATCCTTAAGGGAGGGAGGGAGGGAGGGAGGGAAGGAGAGAGAGAGAGAGAGAGAGAGAGAGAGAGAGAGAGAGAGAGAGAGAGAGAGAGCTGTCTCTGCAGGACACCTGTTCCTGTTAGCATTGCCTCGAGGAAGACACAGACAGCACCCACTTTCTCTGGAGCCTCATGCAAACATACACCCACTGGCGGAGGAAGAGGAGTACGGGGGGGGGAGCGCACAGCCCCCGGCAGAACGATCCCAGTGGGGTGCCATCGCGGCTGTCCCCCTGCCAGCGCTGAGCGCCCCACCTGCTCTCCGCGACTGCATATACCCACCCACCTACCCATGTGCCCAGTCTTCCAATTCATCAGGATGACAAATGAACAAACTGTCCATTTATAGCCTTGTTTGAAATTTTGTGCATTCTACCCCTAAAGATGTCTGTCAGTGTTTTCCTACTCTAAGAGTGCCCTTGGCTGACCTGCAAAGAGAATCCAGCTTATCCCAGTGTTTATGGCAGTGTCAGAAGGCCCAGGAAATAAAACCTGGCACAAGTTCCAAAAGGGTTTGGAAGAATGCCACCCTCCATAATAATCACTAGGCAATATTGTCCCAAATACTCAATATGTCATTCCCTTGGAACCTAAGACTTGTTAAAGATGAGTTCACCAACATTTGAAGTGAACATATATTAGGTAAACAACAGCAAGGGCTAACTAAAATGATTAAAATTATGCAGGAAGTTAACCCAACTTCTGCACCAAGATTAGCTGGATATCTCCATCTACATAAATTATGTAAAGCAAACTGGCACACATTTGTTAATTTTGCGTCATTCATTCTACAGGTAGTCATGGCAAGTGGCACTAAAGGAAGGCACTGAAGTCCAACTCTTCAGAAATCCCAAGAAGACTCTGTCTGGTATGGTGAAGGGGAGGATGCAAAAAGTCCCCAACATATCCATATGGAACTGGGAATGTATACTGTCTGAAATTCTGTAAAGTTTCAGACTTTCTAAAGCTTTAGACTTTCCAGGGCCCAGTCAATGCAGACAATACTAAATTAGATGGAGCAATGGACCAGCTCGATATAAGGCAGCTTCCTATGTTGTTTCTATATCTCAGACCATATATTTTCAAGCTTATTTTTGCACACATAGAGGCTTGGAAACTTGAGTGTGGGATGCTGCTCTTAAAATCAAATCCAAGATTCTCAATACGCCAAACTATTTAATCTATAATATAATATTATAGATTATGGCTGAATCTAGACACATCAAAAAAGCGTTGCAGGAATTCCCTCTCTACACGCAGCACCCCGCCAGGGGTATTGCATACCAAATTTCCAAACAAATGTGGCATCATCAATAGCATCCCCACCAGATCTTGTTCAGACACATATACCGTATTTTTCCATGTATAAGACTATGTTTTTTTCCTAAAAAATAATGTCAAAAATTAGGGGGTGTCTTACACAGAGATATATCTCTCCCCCCATTTTCTTAAATCTGAGTCCCCCAAAATAGGGGACGTCTTATACATGGGGGCATCTTATAGATGGAAAAATACGGTATATTATTATTAATCTTATGGCCTGTAACATAGATACAGAATAAAATACAGACTCATACAGACAACGCCCCAGGGAAGGGAGACTGAAGTGTTATTTGTTTAGTCATGGGTATGTTGATCTTTGATTCGTATGACTACTGAAAGAAACTTTGCCATGGCTGCTGTGATATCATTGGACTTGTCGTCCAGAAGATATTTGATATAGTAGGCTTCGGATTGACCAGGCCAATTTGCCAATAGTGATTAAATCAATAGGTTCCTTGCTTGATCATATTGTACGTAATGCAATAAAATATGTCTCAGGTTAAGTACTTAATTCGTTCCGGAGGTGCGTTCTTAACCTGAAACTGTTCTTAATCTGAAGCACCACTTTAGCTAATGGGGCCTCCCGCTGCCGCCACTCGATTTCTGTTCTCATCCTGAAGCAAAGTTCTTAATCCAAGGTACTATTTCTGGGTTAGTGGAGTCTGCAACCTGAACTGTATGTAACCTGAAGCATCTGTAACCCGAGGTACCACTGTATATGGAAGAAGGTGTTTCATTAGACACCTAGGCCCTGGAGTCCTATATGGCTCTGTATGTCCACATTTGTATGTACAGTGGTACCTCGGGTTAAGTACTTAATTCGTTCCGGAGGGCTGTACTTAACCTGAAACTGTTCTTAACCTGAAGCACCACTTTAGCTAATGGGGCCTCCTGCTGCCGCTGCGCCGCCGGAGCATGATTTCTGTTCTCATCCTGAAGCAAAGTTCTTAACCTGAAGCACTATTTCTGGGTTAGCGGAGTCTGTAACCTGAAGCGTATGTAACCTGAAGCGTATGTAACCCGAGGTACCACTGTACTGTATGATACAGCGTGGCTAGGTTTCATTTATGGTGATAAATTTCCACGACCCCTTTTTATTATTGTTCATCTGGTCTCTTCTAGAATTGGTCTATCTGAGTTCTAGATCTAACAAATAAGCTTTTGGACTGCAGAGTCTTTGAAGAGCGGTTTTTTCCAAGGTCTGGCACTTACCTGCCTCAGGTTGGCCACCCTCGTTTTTAGGGGCCTCTGTTTCCTCCTCCATCATAGCAGCCAATGGCTAGAAAGCAGGACGGGAAATGTATCAGAAGGCATCAGCTTTGTTGCAGTTGACTGGAATGAAGCATCCTCACTAACTGAGGCTGCAGAAGACTCAGGGTTGGGGCACACAGCAGGGAATTCTGGGTTACATGAAACTAGGCAAGGCCTCAGGAGTTTCTGGCAGATATTTCCAAGATAATGTGCATAGGCGCATGAAGAGGATAAGGAAAGAACCTCAGTTTGTGGGTGGTTTATATAGGTCTCCAGAGAAGGATCTGGGGAGACAGGGTTGCCAGCTCGCAGCCAACCTCAAGCTGCTATATCCTTAAGTCTTCCAAGGCTGGGAAAAATGGTTAAGTATCATCTTCCCTGCTAAAGAGCTGAAGAAGTCAGATTTACATACCCCGTCTATTGTCCAAGAACAGAGCTATACTTTACATTAATTAATGCAGTAGGAATGATGTACCGGTAATTTATATTTGCACATGCATAATTAAATGTTGACATGTCTGCTGCATTTTGTACTATGTTTTTAATGTAAACAAAATCATGCATTAAATATTATATTTAAGATTTTTATTGTGTATTATGTGTTAGATGTTAGCATTATAAGATATTTTGCATATTTCATAAATTTACTTGTAAAACATATTACTATTGCTATTGGCTGCTACTGGCAACAGCGGTGTATGGGCACCACTCCTCCTCCCCCTATTGTAGCTCTCTTACCCATGGTCTCGCTTTACAGCATTGCACATTTATCTGCCCCACAAAAGCAGTAGCAGATGTGGACAAGAAAATGTCTACACTGTGGGATCTGATAAACTCTTCCTCAAGGTTATGGTTGGAAAGGGAGAGCTAAGCTGCACAGCTGATATTTTTAGCAGACTCCTGGCAGAATGCTTGAGAAAGAGGGCTGCAGCCTTCCGGCGGGGTGGATAAGTTAAATGTATAGCAACAAGGAAGGGGAGTGGGGTGAGGAAGAGGTCTGAAATACTGCAAGCCCCATTAACCCTTTAATTATTTTATTGTAAAGCCATTAACCCTTTAATTAAGAGCTAATTTAGTCCTGATTCCACCACTCCTATCTGGAGGGCACTTGCCATGGCTGCTATGGTTACGAGACGATGATATGATACCCTTCTGTGTCATGATTGTTTCCCCACACCATCTCCCTTACGTTCTTTTTGTCATCCTGCCCTTTCTTGCGCTCCTTGTTTGCCATGACAACACCTGTCCGCAGCGTCTCAAACACAGGGTCACTTCGGTTTGCTGTGGAGTGAAAAGCAACAGCAACAAAATTAGGCTGCTGTTTGTGGCAATGGAAGCCCACCTTTGGAATGGGTAGAGGCTTGCAGCAGGTTACTTACCACCAGAAAGTTGTTCGGCACCGTATAATGGAGAGCTGTAAGCACGACGGAAACCCGGGGGCTGCAGGGCAAAAGAAGAGTGTGACGCACAAGTGAAAGGGAGAACCCAGCCTCATCCAAAACTAAGGAAGAAGGGCAACTCTTTCCTAAATACGCTGCCAATAGACCAGCTTATCCTCAGAGAGCATCTCTACCCTAGCTTAAAATAAGGTCAGGCAGAAAGGCAGAAACAACAATTTTTGGAAATATTATCACGGGTTGCAGAAAAAGCCTCTGGTGATTCTTTGGGGACTACTGTGGAAGGGGCAAAACAGTTGGCCTAAAACAGTTGGCCCAACCTGGGGCCCTCCAGGTATTGTTGGACTACATCCCTGAAGTAAATATTATGAACAGCTTGATTCAATGCAGTTTTCTTTTTCTTAACTTTTTAAAATTGCTTTTCAGATATATACCAACAGAAGAACGAATACAACTCCCACCCTAGAGGAACAAGAATCTATCTCATGGATTAAAAAAATACACTTCTATAATACCGCTAAGATGCTGATGGTTCCACATCAATATAAAATGGTTTTTCTACATTTTCAAAAGCAATTATTGCAATATCCTCTGTCCTTGTAATTGTTTTTTTTTTAAAAAAATGTCATCAAACTCAACACTATACCAGATCCATGCTTCTAATGACAGCACACAGACACAAATTCTTCCTGTTTTAGCTCAATTTACACAAGCTGTAAGCCCTAAACTGCCCAGGAACACAAAAGTATTTTGAGCATACAAATTCTGTTATGTTCCCTATTAAAGCAATCAGAGAAATTTCTCAGTTCTCAGATTAGCATGTCTCTTTGGGGAAGATTTTATCTCCATGCCAAAACATTTCCCACCCTCCAGCTTATGGTGGCCAAAGCAACCTCTGAACTTGGCGGCCCAAGCCTAAGGCACATGGCATAATATCATGTTAAGTGGCAGGAAGCTGGAACTTGGGCAATGGGGCCAGGCAGGGAATACTTACAATCTTGCCAAAGCAGCGCTGGAACTCCACATAGTGTTGGCAGCTGTGGTGGATGTGGGTTTTGCAGTTCTTGCAACGCAGGCCGTATTTGTTATTGACTACAGTAGAAAAAAAACCAATCTGTTGGGGGCAATTTGGGCTGTAAGAGCCAACCCCCTGCCAACCGTGCCCCCCACCCCTGCAACTCCTGCAGACTAAATCATGAATTGGGAACCTGAGGTCCTCCCAGTGTCACTGGACTATAACTACCATTGTCCCTGGCCACACTTTGGCCATGTTGCCTGGGGCTGATGGGAGGTGGAGTCCAGCAACATCTGAAGGGCAAAATGTTTTCCTCATCCCTGGACTAAACTCGAGGTGTCCGCAGCATGCTCATGTCCTTTAACATGGGCCTGTCCAATCACATGTAAGACAAGATGGAAGGTACCATTTCCACCAATTGGTCTCACTTCAGTTGAGAGCCCAGCTTGTGGGTGGGTATGTGTGGATGAGCGGGGAAACTTCAACACTCCCTGAGTGTGTACCCTTTTGGCACTTTGAATCACACTGTATCAAGAGCTGTCAGGGCAGAAATCTTCAGTTCTGTGTGCAACTGCCCCATGTGGTGAGAACTGCAGCTTGGACCATTTTCTTGCCCGTGAAGTAGCCTCAGGCTCTGGACTGGCCCTGCCCCCCCCAAGCTGGCTACTGGGCCTATAAAAAGGGCTCCTGACTGGTCTAAGACCTTGCCTAAGCAGCTATTCCTTTCTGGCTCTGGTACCCGTGGATCATTTCTTGCAGCTTGGCTTTGACACATTCCCTCCTTATCTGTCTTACCCATCTGTGTACATGATATTTTTGGAGGGAGGGGGAGGGGCTGCATTTAAAACCAGTGTTTTCTTCAGCACTTGCATTGGTCTCAAGATTGCCAGTGTCTGCTTTCAAAATACTGGAAATTATAACTGCCTCTGAGCAGGTGCAGAGTGGCTTTCCTTTATAAAGGAAGCCAGCTAGATACCACTTTTGAAAGGACCAGAAAAGTCCAGAAAGGAAGGACATATCAGTGAAACATCAACTGAATTTGTGGGTGGGGGCTGACTTCAAATCCTTTTTCTGGCAACTGGCCAACAGGCTGATTGGTGTCATACGGGACACCAATTGTGCTGGAAGAAATTATCAATGAGCAAACCCTTTCGCATCTCATGTGAATATCACAAGTCCTCACCTCATAAGAGAGAGCTGCATTATTCATTCCCTTTCCAGTCATAGGTATGCATGTCATGATATGAAGGGGGAAGATGACAGATGGATCATGTTGCAAATTCCCCAACCCCCAGTTCTTTCAAAATTGGGAAGGAGCTATGACTATTAACTTCATTCCCTCCCTCCCTGTTACATTACAGTTCCCTTGAAGCGGCTCCAGGCACTATGTACTCACTACAGCATAATAGGAAAGAGAGATGTGGGCTTTACCTTCTCAACTTTAAAATGGCCACCTTGAATGATGAAAACTCATCTCTGACTCAGTGACATTTTTTTTGGGGGGGGGGAATGCTTGTGTGTGTATCAACTATATATTTTGGAAAGTTTGTTCATCCATTCACTATGCACTGCTTAAGATAAAGATAAAGGTAAAGGACCCCTGACAGTTAAGTCCAGTCGTGAACGACTCTGGGGTTGCGGCGCTCATCTCGCTTTACTGGCCAAGGGAGCCGACGTTTGTATGCAGACAGCTTTTCCAGGTCATGTGGCCAGCATAACTAAGCCGCTTCTGGCAAACCAGAGCAGTGCACGGAAAAGCCGTTGACCTTCCTGCTGGAGCGGTACCTATTTATCTACTTGCACTTTGACGTGCTTTCGAACTGCTAGGTTGGCAGGAGCAGGGGCCGAGCAATGGGAGCTCACCCCGTCATGGGGATTCAAACTGCCGACCTTCTGATCAGCAAGCCCTAGGCTCTGTGGTTTAACCCACAGCGCCACCCGCGTCCCAACTGCTTAAGATAAGGTAGCCAAATTGGACCAAGTCGGTGGACTGAAACTTTCACAATGGCACTATTTTAACACTGCTTTCAAAACTGTACTGGTTTGGGGGTTTCTTAGAATTCCCAAGCAATGTTGGGTATAAGGCTGCTAGTTATATATATGTGAGCCACCATCATATCCAGCATTTAGCCCAGGCTTCCTCAAACTTAGCCCTCCAGATGTTTTTGGCCTACAGCTCCCATTATCTCTAGCTAGCAGGACCAGTGGTCAGGGATGATGGGAATTGTAGTCTCAAAACATCTGGAGGGCTGAGTTTTTGGAAGCCTGATTTAGCAACACAATCCATACCTTCTCCCACCTGTACCTTCTCTTCATCTTCATGACTCACCATCTCCCTGAAGCCTTCCCCATCCCCCTTCACTCCCTCTCCTTTACCCATTATGGTTGCTGCCATTTTACACACAGGACTCGTGTGCCTAGGGTGGCCATGTGTCCTGATTTATAGGGGGCAGTTTATCATTTGGATGCCAGTCCTCTAGGTGTCCTCTTGGACTGACAAGCTGAAGCCTTGAAGCCGCCCATCAGGAGTTTGCAGCGCTCGCCACTACGACAAGGTGCATTGCATTTCTATTTATAGTAAATCTTTCCAAACTGGCATCTATGCATATTTATCAAATATGCAAATTAGTGTTCTTTTTGTGTGGTGCACAATGTTTGGCAATGCATAACTGCCCATCGTATGTTTGTCTTTAACATGACAGACGGACATTCAGCAGTGAAACTTCCTCCCCCCGCAACCACAGAGGTGCGGAGAGAGAAAAAGCCATGCTTGTCAGACTTCTGCCTGTTATGCCATTGCCAAAGGCCCAAGCACCCTGCCAAGAGAGGGACGAGGCAACCTTCTGAGCACCACCATTCCCCCTGCAGTTCAACCCCCTCAGGTAGGACTCACGGACAATCATGCGGGCACAGACGTCGCAAAACTTGGGTTTTTTGAAGTAATGATCCTTGAATTTGTGAGGTCTGTCGTTAACTGGTTTCTCTGGCTCAGGTGGTGGCTCAGGCTCCTCCTCCTCTTCATCCTCTTCCTCCTCCTCATAGATGTAGTAGATGGGTCCTCCAGAGGGGCTGACCAGCTCCCCATTGGCCTGTGGTTCCTCTGGGGCAGGCTCCTCATTGGGCTTGCGTTGGAAAAGCTGCTTTAGCCGCTGCAGCTGAAGGTCCAGGATGGGGTGGGAGGGCAGGGTGGGATGGGGTGGGATGGGGGGTGGTGGACAATCAGCACTTGATAGATGCCAACAGGGAACCTTGGCAACCAGCGCCATTGGCATGCACGCTCCAAACTTGTCCATGAGTAGCTCAAAAATGAGGCAAAGTGATGGCGGGGGGAGACCCACGGCACCCCTTGGGTCTTTGGCAAACACAGGGGAAGAGAACCCTGGATTGCAGGTAATGCAAACAAATGTCCAGTGAACATATAGAAGCAGCATGGTGGCAGCCATACAACTGCATGGAGACTGGACCACAGAGCTCACCCATTTGCACATAGTGGCTTTTCCTTGCACCACCCACTAACTGATGGTCTGCAGTGGCAGAAAACATCCAGTGGCCACATCTCAGGGGGTGGAAGCCACGTCACAGAAACAATTTGCATTGTAGAACTCTCTCCATGCAATGGCATTCTAAGCATGACTAGCAACTAATTAAAGATATTTTCTGTTTTAGTGGATTAATCATCTGCTTTTTAGCGATTAACTGGTTAATAATAATTATTCTAAAAGCAGGTATGTAGTTTCAAGTGCTTCACATATACTCATTGCAGCAAACCTTTTCTACGACCTTCTAGGGCAGAGCAGTACCACATTGCATATTTTTTGGGGTGGGGTGAAGCTTAGAGGCAGCAGTCTGCTTTCTAGGTCTGTGGGCAAAAGGTAGATTTCAAGTTGAACAGGGGGTGGGAGTGCTTGTTGACTCAGTCTGATTTTCTAAACAAGCAACACAACAAGAATAACTTCGGAGTAAATATGCACAGGATTACACTATAAGAAATGTGCTTTATTTGGGGGGATATGCTTTAAACATAGTTTAAATGAATTGTGTGTATGCAGCCCAAGTTATTGTAGGTGTGCTCTTTTTAACTTGCTAATAATGCAAATTAAATTTTAAGTCCATGTGCCTATGACAAAAAACTCAAAAGGTATCACTGGGCGAAAGATCTCTGCACTGCAGGGGTTGGACAAGATGACCCTCATGGTCCCTTCTGAAGCTATGATTCTGTGATTCTAAACCTACTCTTGGGTGGGTGGGGGGAATAGATATCAAAAGATTTGCTAACTTACAATTTAACAACAAAGAAAAGAAAAAACCATCTAATCTTTTAATTACATTCTTCTGTTGCAGAAACATAGCAGAAGCAAGACAGCCTCAAAAAAGTAAAGGGCCCTACCTTTGCAGCCTTGCTTATTTAAAACGGGCCCATACCAATTAGTCAACTAATTTTTTGGGTCATTAATGTACTGCTTAACACTTGCATTCCTAACTTTAAACAGCCAAACCCATCACTGATGCTTTGTGTGCCTTTCACTTAAGGTGCATCCCCCCCCCCCCCAATATATATTATTTCAGCTGTCAAGCTGGTACGGTAAGTGCACTAGCCACCCTTTTGTGGCATATAGAATTTTAACGCAGAATCAAAAACTTACAGGAAGCTACCTCTGCCTGTTTAATCTTTACTCGTATTAGGAATGTAGGTCCCATCTCCTGAAGTTCCCAGCATTGGTTGTGGAAGCCAGCACAGCGCCACATGGATTGGCTGGAACAGTGGCGATGTCATCAACCCACTCCACAATCTCCTCCCACTGATGCTGCTTTTATTTTAAAAGGGAGAGATGACACATGCACATTTAATTGAATAAATGTACATAATAACATTCCAAAATAGTAATGGCAGAAAGTCTGCTGGAAAAATATGGGGAGGGGAGACACAGGCTAAAGAGCCATCGTTCAATTCACTAGCCCAGCAGTTGGCAACTTTTTCCTACAGACCTTACGAATCATAAATTGTCTTGTTGGACAATTCAATAATTTTTTGTACAAGTATATGCATCTCATATTTTAATAATCACAGCATATAGTAGCTTTTCTACTGCAATGGATGTGTGTGTGTGATATTTTAAAAAACATGTTTTCCTTTACCACTGGCATCATCAAAACCAGCACCAAATTATGAAAATCATGGGCCCTGGACCAACCTCTTGTTAGCCTACTCCAGCCCTGGTCAAAAGAGTCTGAAGCGCCGCCATCTGGTAAAAAACAACAACTCAAGAGCAAGGTCAAGTACAGGCATTTCCAACTGTTCCACAACTTTTCTGTGGAGCTGCTGGACAGATTGTGAGAGGAGTAGTCCTGTGTTAGTCCCTTGTAGCAAAAACAATAAAGGAGTCTTTCGTCACCTTAAAGACTAACAAAGCATAAACTTTCATGGACACAGGTCAATTTCATCAGACACCTTATGTAAAATTTTAAAGAGAAAATTGTAATCTGAGAGCTGAATGGCAATGAGATGCAAAAGTTAAAGTTAATGATTATTAGAGCTTTAATATATGTTAGCCACAGCTTTAATCTTTTACAGGGGCAGATTGGTGAAAATTGCTGGGACACTTGTATTAACACCTACAGTGGAGCAGGAAACTATTTTGCAAGAAACCATTGTAGATACATAAATACTGGCATTATTCAGCCAATTAACACAATACTGCAATAAAAACAGAGCTCCTCCAGAGTAGGGCTCGTGGTGGACCACATTCCTTTGCACAGACCAGCACATCCATCTCCTTGATTGGCACCTGGGTGTGTGCCACTACCTCTGAATTCCAGTTTTTACACCACCAGTAACCTCACCCCACAGATGTGATAAAGTTCATTTTGACCCTGAGCAGTGCAGTTTGTGAAAGGCAGAGGCGGCGAGGGGGGCAAGGGGAAGCGTCACTGACCCAGATGTTGCTTCTGCTGCCAGGGAGGGAAGCCAAGTCAGATCACAGAGGACTCCTGGGGCATCAGTAAACTGGAAAGCATGCAGTCAGCGCTGCTTGAAATGCAACCCCACTCCTATGGTTACAGACGCTAACATGTCCCAGGGGAGGAGAACCAGCCAATACTCATCTCTCCTGCATTCATTCACATACACCTATTTGTGCACACACAGGGTCTCCTGGGATCTTAGCATTTGGCAGTGGAATCAAATGTGGAAATTCTTGCAGAGCTTGGGTTACTGCCGCCAGTTTCAGCCACCACAGAAAGCTAAACACGATAACTGAACCGACGACTCTTGAGCTGTGGCTCAGGATCTTTCAAAACATTGTGTCAGAACACAAATTCTCTGTTGAGAGACCTGACTGTTATCAGCTAAAGAACGGGAAAGTTGCTAGAGGTAGGGGAACAGCCTTGTCTTCTCCTGAAAAGGAATTTGACCTGAATATTCCATGTGAGCGATCAAAAACTCTTAAGGAGTGTGTGTATTAGAGATATGCTCCAAGAGTCAGTTTCCCTCTGCTGTTGCTATCATGTCTCTATCCCATAGGAATTAAAAAGAAAAGACACATTAGTGGTTCCTTCAAAGAGGGAGGAGATCTGCTCAAAGTTGGTGGTGTGTCTGCCTCAGTTCTAATTGCAAGAATTCAATTATTGCCCCTAGAAGTTGCATATTTCCCTGCCAGCTAATTTTCACACACTACCTGGTGCTGCAGAAGTCCGCTCCAGGGAAGCCATGCAGCCTCCCCCTTCACAGAAAACCCAAAGCACTCCTGCATATTCACCATTGCTGGATAGTGCCAGAACAGATAACGCCAGATGCAGCACAGCACAGAGAGTGGCAAAAAAGACTAAGCTGAGAATCTGGAAGCTTCTTGTTCAGATCTCTGCCATCTCTGAGTCACTAGCAGGGACTGAGGCAAGCCCCCCTTTCAGCCTCAGCCCCCTCATCTGCAACTGCCCTTGTTCTATAGAACAGCTTTCCTGTTGAGATACAACCAACATCCATTACCTGAACTTTCCAGAAACAACTGAAGGTATTTTTGCTCTGATGGGCCTCCGCAGCTGGATAAAGTCTTTGCCATGTGGTTCTACTTGACTGGGTTTTAGTTTTGTTTTAAATGCATCAGATGTGGGTGTTTTTTGTGGGGATCTAACTTTTTTTTGCTGTTTTTTAAATGTGCACTGCCTGAAAACTATTGTATAGAAGGTGGTCATATTTAAGGTGATTGATAAATTAACAATGATAAAAAATAATACTGGTCTGCCTTAAAGGGCTACTATGAGAAATACAGAGAATGTACATGAAACACTTTGAACACTTAAGAAAAGGTGAATCTATGCAATGTTTTGTGTGCACATGTTAAATGCATGCTAAAGAACAGGAAAGACAGGATTATCAGGGATATTTCTAATTTGAGCACACATTTTTAAGGCCCCCTCATTCCACTCCACTTTACCCTTGCAATGCCTCTGATTTTCCATGTGTTCCTGTTCTTGCAATTCAGAACCATCTTATATGCATTTAAAAAATAATAATCTTCGGCATATAAATCACATGACAACTCTATAAAGTAGGCTATGCTTCCCATTTTACAGATATGGAATGGCTGGAAAATAGTGATGTGTCCAACACACCGCATGACAAGAGTATGAGCATGGTGTGATCTGAAGCCAGGACCTACTACAGTGTTGAAGTTAAACGCTTTTATCTACTGCCATGCACTGCCTGCAGACATGCATAACAGCCGCAAGAGACAACCAGCACTGCCAAGTGCTTAATAATTTGGCTGTCTTGATTACCGTAAATGGGCCGAGCAGCAAGTAAACTAGTAAGCGATCAGGGATGTAATAAACAGTGTTGGATCCTTAGGGCTGCCACACATCACGTGGATTTCAAAGGCGGAATTGGCGTCTGGGGGGAATTTCCGAAATGTGGCTGCTTTGTCCTGGATCGAAAAATAGCTCAACAATTTGGGGTCTTCTTTAAAAAAGTTCAACAACCAGGGTGTTTTGGTTTTTACTTTTTGAAATATGGCAACCCTAAGATCTTGCTTTCCCCACCTTTGGAATGAGGCACCACTCAAAATATGGGCAGCAAAAAGCAGAGGCAACTTTGAATTTGGAGACAGGCAGAGAGCCGAAAGTTTAGAGCTGTGAGTTTACTGATTGGTGCTTTGAGAATCTGATGCAGGATTAATGCTTTTGCTGATTGCTTTTATTTGCTTACACTAGGCACTGTTTTTATGTGTGTAAACAAAAATGGATATGAGAACGATTTGTGTTTCCAGTACTCTCATCCAAGGGAAACTAGAATATCATGCCGTCCCCTGAATGGTGAGTTTAACATTAGTTCTGCAGACTAATTATTGATTGTTGAAGAAATTCCTGCCCCATAAAAGAAACATATTTAATTCTTTTGAGACCCAAGAAAGACATGCTACTAATTTCAATGATCTCCTTGTTTTTCCACAGGCAAGCTTCATTGCTCACAAAGACCCACACATCTCCATAAAGTATTGGTAGTAGTGGTTTGTTTAAAGTAAAAGTGATGCCACAGAGCAGGAATAGCCAACATGGTGCCCTCCAGATGTTGTTAGCTCTTAGCTCCCATCATTCTCACCACTGGCCATGCTGGCTGGAGCTGAGGGGAGCTGGAGTGCAGGAATATTTGAAGGACACCATGTGGCTATCCCTACCATATAGGAATTTAATCTTTGGCACAGATGTGTTTTACAGTGTTTGTGTACCTCATTTCAGCAGTGTGCAGAGATGAGAGTATAAATTAGTCATTTGCTAAAAGGATATCAAAGTATGACTCTGGATAAGCCAGCATGGCCTATTGCTTTCTAATAGTGGCTTCATAGATTAAAACTTCACAGATGTGTCTGTCTATGCTGATGCACAGCTCCACCAATCTGGGGGTCCCCAATCAGGCTGACCCACAGTGGGCCAACATGGGGATCACCTACCCTGCACCTGGTTCTGAATTAGTTCTGCAGCAGGGCTAATATTTCAGGGTAGTTGTTGTTGTTTAAAAAAATTCTTATTAAATATACAAATAGAAGGGAAGAAACTGACAGAGAGCTGGAGGGGTGGGGTCTAGGGGAAAGTCCTTCACAAATGACCTCTCTTGCAACCCTGCGTAATTGTTTCCTCCACTCAGAGGCATTTATCCTGCAGAGTACTACTTCAGGGATGAGGCCTGACAGCTCTGGATAGCTCTGGACCATCCAACCCAACTTACAGTGATCCGTGGCTGTCTCAACTCAACTTGCTGATGCTCAAATCCCTCTGAACAGGGCTGGTTTGGTTTGGTACTTGGCTGAATCCAGTACACAGCTCTAGTGTGTGTGTGCGCATGCGCACATGTGTGTATGTGTCTACAAGGAGCTCTGTTTGCACTTCCATCCTAATGTGTCCAAAGGGAAACTCAAATGGGAAGATGTGCAGTTTACCTAAAGCCAGCACAGCTTCCCCCTGTGAGATGCCTTTTAGATACAATATATTTGTTTACTGGCATTTTGTGCAATGCCTAAACTTATCTAGTCTCTGCCAACTCTTCCAAATTTCAGCAAACTGTTCAAAATTCCAGACTTCCACAGAATTACACAGCTTGAATACATTTGTATGCTTCACTGGAACAATACATTCCCTCCAAGGCAGAACTTTGACCTCTGTGCTGCAAAATTCCCAGCATGCCTTGCAGATTTAGACCAGGATCCAAAACAAAAGCACACCAGAAAAGCAATTTTCCCCACCAAAAGGCAGGTTGGGGCTTGAGTTTCTTGAACAGCAACCTTCCATACAGCAGGACAAACCATTATGGATTTCCTAGCTCAAGCAGAACATTGGACTAGATATTGTTCTATCCCATTTGAAATGGTTCTGCTTGTCTTAGAATTGTGATGCTTTTATCTGAAGGGGGCAAACGGCTGACAATATTTGACATCATTGTCACATCTACCAACAGGACGGGTTCAAGATCCTTGTATTAATTTACAAACCCTGGAACAATTTAGGTCCAGGGTCCCATAGGGACCATCCCAACCTGTAGATCCATCTCAGTCACTGAACTCATCCATAGCTGGTTGCCCTCCAAATTGGTGAGGCTCATTTGACATTAACACAAAACTGAGGTTTTAGTGCCACCAGCCTAGCCCTGTGGAATGTTCTTCCAATAGAAATTCATCAGGTGTTTTCTGTATTGACCATTAAACATTCCTGAAAATTTGTCAGCAGGCAATTAAGTTAATAACTTTCTATAATGCTTAGTTGGTGATCTGTGTCCCCCCCTCCATGTATGGTTTTTATTATGTATAAATAATGGTAAACCACTTTGATATTTTTAGTGAAACTGCAGTCTATAATTTTTTTTACAAACAAACAAATAAACCTGTTTTTCTAATTTTATGTTCCATTGTTGTAACCCGACCTAGGGCTTATGGCGAAGGGCCGGTAATAAATCTAATAAATAAATAAATAGATGGCCTACACGGCCCCCTCCAGATTTATGAAGAAGGGGAGGAGTTTGGATTTTATATCCTGCTTTATCACTACCCTAAGGAGTCTCAAAGCAGCTAACATTCTCCTTTCCCTTCTTCCCCACAACAAACACTCTGTGAGGTGAGTGAGGCTGAGAGACTTCAAAGAAGTGTGACTGGCCCAAGGTCACCCAGCAGCTGCAGGTGGAGGAGCGGGGAAGCGAACTCGGTTCACCAGATTATGAGTCTACCGCTCTTAACCACTACACTACTCTGATTCTGATGCAAGTAGATAAATAGGTACCGTTGCAGCGGGAAGGTAAAAGCTGTCTCTGTGCGCTCTGGTTTCCGTCACGGTGTTCGTTACGCCAGAAGCGATTTAGTCGTGTTGGCACATGACCCGGAAAGCTGTTGGCGGACAAACGCCAGCTCCCTCGGCCTCAAACAGAGAAGAGCGCTGCAACCCCATAGTCGCCTTTGACTGGACTTAACCGTCCAGGGGTCCTTTACTTTTACCTTTTACTAAAAAAAAGGCAGTCAACTTGTTGAAAACATCATGCCAATTGCCCTGGTGTATGAAGAGTGTTTTGTTTTGTTTTTCTGAATGAACACCCAACCTAGACAGGCTGGCTTTTATTTTGTTATTTAAAAGTTTTAAAATTCTGGTTTGTTAGCAACCCATGGGTTATAGATTGATGGCTTTCTGTTCAAGAAAACATGTTGTTCTTAAATCCATGTTAAATACCCATTCTTTAGTAGCTTTTTTGGATCATGGCAAAAAGATAACTGCTTATATTTAAAGTTGGACAAGCTGGCCCAATGGCAACCATAACCTTCAGGGAAACCATGAGAAGAAAGTGTGCCATACTCTGTGCTCATAGAAATAAGGCAACATCAATGGCTCTTCCCAAGACTTACATCTCAGGGTTCCAGGCAGGTACATTGGTGGTTTGTTGGGATGGGATGTCCTCAGCCTAAACTGCAAAGAGCAGGATATTCCCATCTGATTGGTTGCAGCCACTGTGGCCAAAACAGGCCAAAGTCAGAAGGTTCTGGCATCGTAGGACATTCTTAAGGAGGACTTCCAAGAAAGACCCCATGGCTGATTGTGGAGGAATTGGGACACAGAAATGGGAGTCACCACACCCTTGTCCTCCCAGAGTACAGCCCACAACAGAACTTACCCCTTCAGTCGATTTCCCCCCTTCAGATGTGGGTGATGCAGGTGGCTCAAGAATTTCTTTTTCTGTCATACTGCATGGGGAAGAAAGCAGGTGCAACAATAAAGACGCAAAGACATAACCCAGGCACCTCCACTGTTTGTAGGAGGTGGGAGCCAGAAACCCGTGGGACGGGTGGTGCTCACAGCATCAATTTCAGGTGAGTGTGTGCGCGTGCACACACTCATTATTTGCAATGTCCCCAAACTCAAACCACACTTAATCAACAATCCTCCATCAAAGTGGGCCGGGGGAGGGGGATTTCCATAACAGGAAACCACAAATACCTAGGTTAAGCTTCCAATCTGGTGCCCTTCCAATGGTTTGGACAACAATTTCTCCCAAAGCACCTGGAGGGTAACAAGCTGGTGAAGGCTGACCTGGATGTTTTCCAGCATCAGGTGTCTAGCAAATAGGAGCCTTGGGATGGAAAGGGTGAAATTACACCACAGGCATCTTTGCGGGTGAATGGCTGGTAAAGGTAACACAGGTTCTCAGGTTGGCTGGGCTTGAAGCTAACCAGGACTTAGCTCTGGCACCTGTACAAAGAACACATGCAGAGTGCCTCCCCCCCCACTAGCATTGCCACTTTTTAACTGGTAGGATAGGGATAGTACAGCATTCTCTACCATCAGTGGGATATGACAGGTGGAATCTGAAGGGGCTTGATGAGACTATGGATTTATCTAGTTGCATTTTTAAAACTATGAAATAAGAGTTGGCAATCAAATGGGGACTGGGGCATTATTACCTACACAGGAATTTCTATTTTCAAAAGTGAAACAAAACATTCCATGTGGTATATTTCTGTAGAATAACTCGCAGGAAAAAGGAAGTTTGAAAAATCTTGATGCCCTTTTCTGACATTTATGAAATTGAATAATTTGATGCCTTCTCTGCTGAAATGAAATAAGGCTGTAATATTTTAGGAGGTGGTATGTGGACACTGAAGTTTAACGACTGCATAAATAAATGAAATCATGTATTACTGTTTATTATATAAAAGTATGCAATTTAATATTTATTAAGAAAAAATGGTGGTGGGGGGGGGGGAACCCTCACCTTTAAAGTTCTTTCATCACAGCGCAACACATATTCTTTAACCAGAAGCAGAGCTGACTGAGAAGATGCATGCAGTTCTGAGGAACAGCTGAGAGTGATTAAAAAGGGGTTTGGATTTTTGAAAAAGGGTATTTGGAGGAAGGGTGGAATATAAATTTAATATACTTTCTGCTGCTTGACTGATCAGTAGGAAGGTATGTTGTGGTTTATACAAGATTAGGCAGTGAACAAAACCCAAGACAGTATAAGCACATTCCCCAAGGCCTCTTGGAGATTATGCATAATGGCTAGGGAATATAATAAATTCAACCAAGAAATTCACATTTCCCCAAGATGTGCAGAGCCTCTTATACTGCCTTAGGGCAGGGATGGGGGAACCTGGGGCCTCCAAATGGTGTTGAACATTTAGCTCCCATCAGCTCCAGCAAGAACCATCAATGGTGAGAGATGTTGGAAACTATAGTGTAGCAACACCTGGAGGGCTACAGGTTTCCCATACTAGGAGTAGGGTATGTAGACCCACAACTACCAGTACTCCTGGGGCTCCTGTTAAATCCTCTAGTTTTCTTCCTTTTCTTTCTTTACCAACTAAGGCTGGTAAAAGGGTAGGCCATTTCAAGATACTGAGAGCTAACTCTTCTCCTACAGTTCTCGCGGTTTCTTGAGAGTGAATGATTATTAAACCAGTCAAAATTTATAATAAAATCTCCTCAGAGGGAAACATTAGGGAAACAGTTGCACAATTTTCCACATAGGGATTTATTTGATCTAGTGAGGCAGAAGAGAAATTCACAAAGAGATCACCCCCTTGGCTTCTACTGCTCACTACTTTCCCCAAGAGGTTATGGGGATAGCTAACCAGAGTTTAACATAGTTGGAACAAAATCAGGATTTCTAGGAGAAATTCATTCAGAAACCAACTTATACTTTAAAAAGACCCCCAGAAATGCATTATTACCTGGTTAATGTTTGAAGAGAGCAGATGGATTGCAGCACTGGAAAAGGTATAAACAAAATACTTCATTTCTATAAACAGGCGCTGGGAAGCCCTGCTTCTTAATCCTGGCTGTATATGGAAAGGCTGGAATTACTCAGTGGTGAGGGAAAGACACTCTGAGGTGTTTTTCTTTTATTATTATTACTTTTTCAAATGCTTAAGCCCTGCTGTTGTAAAAGAGGTGCTGGCACTGAGCCCTGACACACATTAAGTGCTGACCAAAAGTACACATACTTCCTCACCTGCCTAAGCTGTCTAAAAACCTGAAAATTTCCGAAGGGGCTCCTCTTCCTCAGCAGAATAACTGAGCCCCATAAATATCAAACTGGGAAGAAATTATTTGTTGATATGGGCCATTTCCTCCACTCAGCAAACCACCTCCCAAACCTTAATGAGAACCAGGAGTGGCCAACGGCAAGCATGGCCCATGCCTGTCATTAATAGCCACGTCACACTATCAGGACATCAGCAGAAAAGCATTTGGGCTGTCCAGTGCGTAGCTGCTCCCAAGTGTCTGTGCCCACAAACGGACTCAAAGGTTCTGCAGCAGTCATAGCACCCCTCCGCCTCGCATTCCTAGAGGTTTCCTCATGGCTGCCTGGCTGTCTGCTTGGACACTCACGTAAGCTGCACATTTGCTGGGTGGTGCAGACAGGCAGAAGAACACACTGCTGTACAACTCTCAATGTGTAAAGCAGATATAACTCCCCAAGGGCAAAAAGTTATTTGCATTTAAAGCCTACATTTAATCATATCAAGGCAGCTATGAGGGCTACAAATAGTCTTCACCTCCCCCCCCCTTTAGTATCAATTTTAATTAAGATATTTTTAGAAAACAGCAGAAAAACTTTTTTTAAAAAAAAGCATAATGTGCTAATCCCGTTTTCTTTCTCAGAATTGCTTTATAGCAGGTGCCTTAATATTCTTTGCTTTAGACTTTTAGTGGGAATCAACCCCGTGAAAGCCAGGCGACCGTGCTGCAAAAATGGAAAAGTACTTTAGAAAGTCTTGATCTTTCATTTCTAAAAGCACAAACTTACAACTTGTAGATCCCAACACATACCCTCTTGCCTGTGGATTACCACAAAGCACAATTATTTCCGCAGAAATGGTCATCTCCCCACCCTCTTCCAGAAAAGGCAATTCGGCCATTTTAAACCTCCACAGATTGAAACATGCATATTCCTCTACCTCTGAAAGCAAGTGGCTTAAAGTGGGTAAAATGAACTGCCTTATTTGCTTTTTGAGGCATGAGTGGCATCTTTCATGGTTCTAAGTTCTGGGACTGAGACGTTTATGCCTCTGTGAGCCAACAGCAGATGACAGTGGTGGAGGCTGGAGAAAGAACAGGCACACTTACCTTCAAGAATAAAGGACACACACTTCCTGCAGGTTAAATCCTTCCAAAAGTATCAGGCAGTTCCCACAAACGCAGCTCTCCCTTCGTCCTGCCCAACATCTCACTTTAGAGATCCATGGGGGATAAAGATTTTCCCCTTCCTGAGTCTTAGCATGTAAAAGTTTGCCGTCCCAGCACCACAAAGAACTTGAGTGACAGGAGAGGGGGAAAGACAGCTGCCATCTATTGGGAGGGCTGACATGGAGAAATTGGACACTGAATAGCAGCTTGAACATGGCTTGTGGGCCAAACTGCCTGAGACAGCAACACAAAAGCTCAGTTGGGAACTGAGGAGGGGAGGGAACTGTTCAGATACTGGCATAGAAATGAGGCAGATCCATTGGCCTAGGAGCTTTTAAACAGAAATCACTGCCTGGGATACAGCCTCCAACTGACCTCAATGCTGCAAATAGTGCACCTTGACAGAGTATCTCAGGCCATAACATAGCATCACAGACAGCTAGCCGGGAACACACAACCCCACTGGGCTTCCTAATTTTTCATAGATGCCTTTCTGTACAAACCTATCTTCCTTATGCAAGAGTGCAGTCTATCAGTAACACGTAATGAACATGTTTGCTTTCTGTTCTCCATTGCCTTTAACACCTGACAGATTCTGCAGCCATCCTAACTTGACCATTTTTTCTCAAGTTTGTAAGGCATCTGACATCAGTGTTGATTCAAGAAAAAGGAAAGCAATGTTCAGAGCAGGATTTCCCTCCCACCCCACCCCCCAATCTAGCTCTGTAAAGGGCAAGCCATTCTATTTCATACCAGCCACAAATATTTACTTGCTTTTCGCCAACCAACCCAATAAAGGAAATCAGAGGATCAACATGCTTCATAACTGATGCAGTTTAACTTCTCAAGCCGCAGGCTAGCTCTAACAGACTGCCCTTTCCCTTGAGTTTCACCCATGGAGTCTGGATAGAGATTACAGAGTACACAGTGCACAGGAAGAACACAGGAAGCTGCTTTAAACCCTGTCAGGAGATTTGTCCCTCTAGTCTGGTACTGTCTAATCTGGCTGCAAGCGGCAGTCTCAGGGGGAAGTCTTTCCCAGCACCTGTTAGCCAAGATCCTTTTCTTAAACTGGAAGTGCCAGGGATTAAACCTGGGATCTTCTGCATGCTATGGTGAACAACAAACTGACCACATCTGGCTATGGAGCAGATTAATCATATGCACCTAGAACTTCAGAATTGAATTGTATTTCTGTGTAAAGTGCCATATACACTGTATGTCTACAGTCCAAGACTGGATAGGTTTGTCTTTTTAAAAGGCCCTTGCCCAATGAAAGGAACCCACATGTTTTAACCTACCTATTTTAGATAATAATTGGGATGAGGATGAGGATGAGGATGATGGTGTGTGTGTGTGTGTGTGTGTGTGTGTGTGTGAGAGAGAGAGAGAGAGAGAGAGAGAGAGAGAGAGAGAGAGAGAGAAGGCTGAGAAATAGGAGTTTGCTTAAGCATCCCACTGAGATGATGGCAGAGGAAATAGATTCAAATCAATGAACATCTAGATCACAGCTCAGGATCTTAGTCAGTTGGAGAACTGTAAACTGCAGCAGCAATGGGGAGGCAGTGACTGGGAGTTCCAATGGTCAAGGGTTGGGGAAGTGGCACCCCACATAGATCTGTGTCCTTCCACAAGGCTAGAAGAAGAATGAATTGTGAAAAATGAACAGACATGTCATTTCATTACTTTGCATTATTTATATGGGGCTAGATTCAACTGAATAGTTGTACTAGCCCGCTGAAAAGCCCCCACAGGACAGTGGGGCTTTCCCCCTTCCCTCTCTACCCCCCCCCAAAAAAAAACCCTGATGTGAAATGGTTAAGCTAAGGAATATTGCACTGGGAATTGGCATCTTGCAAAGAGCATCACAAATAGAAATAATGGTGTGAACAGAACCAGCATGTCTCTGGTTATAAGGGTGGGTGGGGATTCAATTCACCTGGCCAACTAAGTCAAAATAATCCCTGCCAGGAAGAAGGATGGATCTGCCCCAGGTCTCTGTGTGCTACATTTTCACATGGATGAAGATTATGATTCTAACATCCCAGACTTCATGTCTCTTGCTTATGTATTTTGTCTAGTTTTAATTTCTAAACTTAAAAGATGTGGAAGATGAATGTTGCCTCGATGTTACAGTCTCCAAATCTGGAAACTCTTACCTCTAAATCCTAGATGTGTGGTTGCTGCTATGGTGAGCCGCAGACGTTCAAAGGTATTCTGGTTTAGCATTCCATCACACGTTCCTGGGCTGAACCTGGACACTGAGAAAATACACTGGGGTCCAAGCTAAGCCTTGATCTCCTCAACCAAAGTTCCCAAAGCTTTGGCTCCATATCTTGAGTAGGTTTCCCCCTGCCTGATTCCTATTGTAGCACATAAATAGCAACTTGCTTTTCAACTTCTCTTTTGCTAGCTGCAGAAGAGGAAATCTTTTGAGGCTGTTTTCCCGTTTGCAAAAAAACACACAAGATTTTGGACTTTAGGCTTGCTAAGAGTCTTGAAATGTCTTTTTTTCTGAAAGCCACATAATTCAAATATCATACTATTGGTTGAATAGTATGGTTACACTCAATGAAAGGTTGCTACCAAAATCACCCCAGCCTTGTGTTGAGCTCTTCCTGTAAAGTTTAGCCATCCTTAGCCAAGATTTTCCTCCTCCCCTATTAGGCAGGCAAAAGCATAAGTTGTATAGATGTCATGGTGGGGTGCTTCTTCAGCAGCAGACTCATGTGCAGTGAACACCTAGCTCCCTTCTCCAAATAGGTGGCACTATTTTTATTTAAAAGGACTGTAGAAAGTTGTCTTCATTTTTTAGCAGTAATGATTGCTAAAAATTGGAAGCAAGTCTAAGCATACAGTCAATTCATATTTGGCCATTAAAAGATCTACAACCTAGACAATGTAATGGAACAGTCATATGTGCTTTGACTTCAGGGGAATACACCTGAAGTTAAGCGTGGTTTGGAAGCTTGAGATAATGAGGGAAAGGTGAGAATCTCTTACGGTAAATGCTTGATGCATTCGGATGTTAACCTTAAATCAGAGATGAAGTACTAAGTGGCAAGCATTGGGCTCACACACTCTCACTTCCCTCTCTTCCTCCAGTGAGGGAGAACACTGGAAGCACCTGTTTCCATTTTCAGCTAACTGCAATTGGTCACTGTGCCAAACCGGGACTTCATACATTACACTTTTCTTACCTGATGTGTCTTTGTAACAGGTGTCATTTTGTACATTTTTTAAAATTAAAAATAAAAGCACAGTAGCCAGGACCAAAGGGATGAGCTTCACACAGCGTTTCACCTGGTTCTTGCATAGGGATAAAACTGCAGGTGCTTCGCTGCCCTGCTATTCAGGTACCCAAGTGTCAAATACCCCAGCCATCTGTCCCTGCCTAGATAATTTTCCAACAGCTCTCCACCAACCTCCGGTCCAAGCAACATGCCTGGGTTAACTCTGGTGAAAGACAAAGGGTCTGACCGCTGTGCCATCCAAAAGAGAAAAAGAGGCAGGGAGAAAGCAGCTTTAAAGTGACAGACGATTTTTTTATATATTTAAAAACCAAATAATAATATTATTAATAATAAACCCAGATTAAATAAAATGTACAGTGAACATACCCAGCCAACATCTGTATGTGCAATTAAATACGGCTCCGTACCGCGGCACAACGCTGAACGAAAACAATATACACGTGTTCCGGAGAGGGGTTGAGGGGTGGGACATGTTCTTTCACGCAAAAAAATAAAAATAAAAAAATAAAAAACAGAAACCCCCAAAACAAAGCAAAAAAAAATCAATGTCTCTCTCTTCATTCTGTCCATATAAATATCTCCAGAAAGATTCCCCCCCTCCCCCACCAAAAATAAAAAGGGGAGGAGGTGCATGTGGGATAAAAGGAGGAGGATGGTGGGGGAGGGCAGAAGAGGGCAGCCAAGGAGGCCTGAGAGGCCAGTCCAGTGTGCTTGTTGCCCCCTCCCCGCCCCCCCTCCGCCTGCCCCTATTGGGAGCTGGCACGCTCCAGCACACGCAGGTCGTAGTTCTTTTTGGCCATACGCAACTTGAAGCAGCTAAGTGAGTTGTTGAGACGCAGGGAGGCATTCTGCGCTGCCAAAGGGCTGGGGAAGACGGCCACAATGGTGTATAAGGCAGCAAGGTCAGAATGCCTGCCGTTCTCTGTAGTTCCATGGTTGTTGTCGCCTCCTCCTCCTGGACGCCCCTGAGTCTCTTTGAGCCACTGGATTTTGGCACCAGACATGGCAAGTTGAGTGAAGAGCTTGTCGGCCTCTGTACGCGTGATGCCCTCAGGTAGATCAGTCACTTCCAGTACACGGCCCAACACTGTAGGGGAGGCCATGAGGGAGCAAGGAATAAGAAAGAGAAAGAACACTTTCAGCACCCTTGGCGGCAACAAAAATTGTGGGCAGAAAAGTGAGTGACAGGACCTAGAAGTCTTGGGTCTGGCTGTCATTTTGGCCAGGTCTTATGGGTTGGAGTCACAGCTCATTTCGTCAGCCATACAAAACTGGGGTTAGACCCTAATCCCAGTTTTGTATGGGCTCTTGAAGTACATGTTTTTCTGTTGAAATGAAACAGTAATAAAACCTGTTGCTGACTCCTCTAGGATAATAATAATAATAATAATAATAATAATAATAATAATAATAATAATTTATTATTTATACCCCGCCCATCACTCTGGGCGGCTTCCAGCAGAATATTAAAAACTTCCCTAAATGATAAACAAATGAGCATGAGGCAACTGAACAGTTTGTTCCCCTTGTCCAGCAGGGGTGCCAACTTGAATAAAATATTGGGGGAGGGGGCAGGCAAACCCTGCCCCACATAATCGATCACAAGATGCAGCAACATACTCCATTGATACCGTACACATTCACCACATGCCTGAGGTGTAGTCAAACTGCACTTACCAGATGTATTGCAACCACAGCTTAGATCAAACAAAAGAAAACTGGCAATGATTTTCACAGGTGGCAATACTGTAAGTCAACATTAGAAATCATCTGTACAAAACAGATTGGTGCCAATGTTTCTGGCATTTAAATATGTTGTTGTTGGCATATCTGATATCTCCAAGCATACTCCACTTGATTACTACACACCAGAGAATGTTAATACAACAGATCTGTTCAAAGCCCAGCCTGATATAATAAGCACGCTATCCTGGATTGTCTACAATGCTTCTAAAGTGCACCAGGCCATTTTCAGGATTTTTGAGAGTGGATCTGGAGGGGTGCAGTGGACGACCAAAGTTCAAAATGCTGCTCAGCCATGAAGCTCAGTAGTTGAATCTAGGGAAGTCACTCCCTTTCAGTCTACCTCTCAACTATTATTGAAATAGTAATAGTTTCAGATCAGTGGTACCTAAACTTGGCTTTTATCACTTTAGTTGTGGGATCAACCTCCAAAGAATCCTGGGAACTTCCGCTTGGTGAGGTGCTAGGAATTATCCACAGCTGTTGTGAGAAGAGCTCAGGGAGGCATCTTCTCCTGCACACCAAGGTGCTGGTGGTCTGAATGGCAGGTAAGCAACCCAGATTGGAATTGACGTTGTGAAGACAGAGCACCGAGGATGCAGAATCCTGATCCTGTTCAAACATAGCCTACACCAACTGGCACCCTGAAGCAGCCACCTTGCTGAAGCAGTAGTAGGCTTTTCTGTCCTTAGTTCTGGGGGTTCCTGGTCCATAAAAAGAACCACAGGCCACAATCACAATCAACTGTTGGTGCTTTGAGTCTTTGACAGACGGCACTGTCAGTTTCCACAGAACCTTATAAAAGCCAGTGCGCATGCTCTTCTACATGCTCATCCCCTCACATACTCTTAATACACCCCAGACTCATTTGTCTCCTTTCTGCGTCCCTGCCCCAGTCCATTTCATATCACTAACTCGTTTCAACATTTTCCTAAGCAATTTTTAATTCAGCCTTTTCTCCTCCTGCCCTGGCTCCTACACAAATCCCATACTACATCTCCAAACTCAGGTATATTGGCTGGGAGCAATCAGGGCCTTGTGGTCCACCTTTTCCCTTTCAACAATTCTGGTAGGGATATAATCAAAACTTTGAAGACCCTTGACTGTTTACAGACTAATTGCCAATCAAGCAAGGAAAACATCTGCCTCTTCCCCCATGGGCTCCCCCACATGGTCTGGGAAACATTGCTCTAAGCAGAAAAGAATTTTCCTCTCCAGTCAGTGCCAAGTTTGCTGCCAGTCATTTTCACAGACTCCTGTGCTAGAGGAACTGGGCACTAGAGCCAGCGGTTGTGTTTTGGCAGCAGCTCCAAATCTGCACCCCAAATAAATAACTGCATGACAGTTCCAGTTTCCAGTTAGCAGCAGCAGTGCTGGGTCTTGGCAGGCAGGATTCTTTGCTAATATTAAACAGGCAGAGTAGCAAATATAGCAGACCCACCCCAGGCTATTTTCCACTGGGGGGTGGGGGATGCAGGTGGAGAAATTTCATGCTCTAAAGAGACTCTTAAAGGAACAGCAGGACATCACCGTGTAGTTTGTTTACAGAGGGGCATTTTCAACACTCCTCCTCATTTACTGGCAAGTGGGTTTTACTTGCCGGCTTAGCTCACCCTGTCCAAATCTAATTGGCAAGCTTTAGCTAAGCTCCTATTACCTCTACCTCTCCTTCAAATCAGAACCAGTGACGGCGGTGAAGATCCTGTGGAGGCGGTTGGTGGATGGATGGCGGCGAACAGATTGAGGTTGAACCCTGACAAGACGGAAGTATTGTTCTTTGGGGACAGGAGGCGGGTGGGTGCGGGAGCCTCCCTGGTCCTGAACAGGGTAGCCCTGCCCCTGAAAAACCAGATGCATGGCCTGGGAGTCATTTTGGACTCACAGCTGTCCACGGAGGCGCAGGTCAATTCTGTGTCCAGGGTAGCTGTCTACCAGCTCCATCTGGTATGCAGGGTGAGACCCTACCTGCCCGCGGAGGAGTCTTACAAGAGCAGTGCATGCTCTGGTTATCTCCCGCTTGGGTTACTGCAATGCACTCTACGTGGGGCTACCTCTGTAAGAATTGAATAGCACCTTAAATATATAAAATGATTCCCTTCCTTTAAAGACCTGAGATTTTTTCAATAAATACTGAAGTTGGCTTCTGTATAAAGAGTTTGATGTTCAGGGCCAAGCAACTAGAGGCCTATGTTAAACTAATCCCTAGAAAGTATTTAGGCTGCAATCCTGTACATGCTTTTACCTGGGACTAGATCCCTTTTACTTAAGTGGGCTTCCTTCTGAGTAGGCATGTAGGGGGTTGTGCAATTAGCAGCAAGTGGGGGCTGGCCCTGCTTCATGCTCCCGGGCTGTATTCTCGACTGGGGGGCATGGCTGGCAGAGGTGACAGGTTTGCCTTGGAGTGGAGCATTTTTTATCAGAGCTGTGAAGTTCAGCCACACACCCTCCCCCTTGATTTATTATTTTTGGAGTGTGGGGTCAATGCTGTTGCCCTTGTTCAGACACCATGGGAATTTGTAAGGGAGGGTGAAGTAGCCACATTTGTGGATGGCACTCAGCATGTTTGTCTGCTGAATCCTTCCAGGCTGCTGCAAAGAGCTCTGAAAGGGCCTCTCCAGCTCCCAGCTAGGCAAATGTTTGTGTTTTGTAGGAGTGAGACATGGCAGGACAGGAGAAGCCATTTTCTGGTTCACCTCAGGCAGCAAATGCATTGGGATGGCCCTAGCTGCTCTCTTGGCACCCATGGCCAGCCTTGAAAGAAGTTCTGGCAAAGGTAAGACATGAGTCTTTCTTGCAACTGGAGAAGACTCTCAGTTGGTCTGCTAGAACCCTATCCCTTTAACCAACTAGAGACTAGTGGATGTGAACACCCTGCTAGGAGGAAATAATAAATGCTTGAGTTTCCCCATATTCCTTGGCTGGATGTGGGTTGGACAGATGGGCAATTCCCATTCAACTGCTTTCCCCAGTTTAGCATTTGCTCCATTACTCTGGCACCGAGCATAAAGACAAATCTAGAGATCTGCTGTGGGCAACACTGATGAGGCCAGTGGAGCATGAATTTTGTCACTTGCCTACATCACTTGTTCCGAGGTCCGTGGATGCAGACTTGAGAGCCTGTTTCTTGCTTCGATTGCCATGCTTCATCCCTGTTTGTCCCTGCAATAGAAGAACAATAGAACTGATAGCATGGGACACTTTCACGCTTGATCATGTGCCACCCTTGGTATTTCAATCTGGCCATTTCTGTGAAAGACCCCAGTCTGAACTTTAGTTCTCCCATCACAGTAAATAACTTTTAGTTCAGGCTTAGTTTACACAAGTTATACTGCATATTCATACAATGCACTTAAGTGTGTAAAGCCATTCACATGTGTTATCTTGGCCATCCTTGTAATTCTGTACAATGGGCCTATTATTCCCACATGGCCAAGACCACCTAGGGCATTTATGTGATGACCATGCTGCACCTATATCACATCCACACTATGTTTCTCACAGGACTGACTGATCAAGATCAGGTCTGGGGTTAGCATCTTATGAGGCTTTGTGGATGGAGCTAAACAAAATTCTAAGGATGAGAACCTGGTTGGTTATTCCATCTGCAATCCTAAATAGGGAAGGAGGTGGAGATTTTTACAACAGGAATGGGGGTTGTGTATATGGCGCAAGGGGCTCTGAAAGCAGCTGTCCTAATGCAGCAACACACATAAGGGACTACAAATAGCAGAAAGACACCATACGTACTCCTGCCTTTCTTCTACATTCCCAACTTTACTATTATCCACCAGTGACTCAACCCATGTCCATTCTCACCTGGTGTGCTGTATAGCTGGACTGGTTGTGCAACAGAGGTGGGGGGCAGATGGAGAGATTGTATTGCAGTGGCTGGCCCAGCAAGGAATAGCGGCCATCACCTGGGAAGAAACAGAGCCAAAGAGAGGTTGAAGAGGGCAGTTGCACCTAATGTTCAAGAAGCAGCATCTTGAGCAATCATTTGTTTTCTTTGCTGTTGGAGGATCCTCACTTTCCCACACATACAGGAACACAGGGTCAAATCATTTCCAGCTTAACAGCATGACAAAGACATTCCAAAACCTGTAAATTGCCAGTGTTCCTGGCTTGGTAATAGAGGTGGAAGGCTTCCCTCTGGACAAAGATTTGACATGGAAGCATTTGAATTGCATCCAACTCAAGTCTCCAGAGATTGAAAGGTTGTGGTGGTTATTCTGCAGCATGGACTTTAATAAGGAACTGCTCATTTTATAGCTCCTTGGGTGTCTCCTGTGAAGGTTGGTGTTTATGCCCTGCAGTGAAGCAGGCAGAAATTAGAAATGCGAAGGAACTGTAACTACCCACAAAGCATCTTGCTGGCCATTATGACATCAAACAAGAAGTTCCTTCCTTTGTGAGTCTCGAAAGCTAGGCTTCAAGCACACACTGCATATATTTATTGATGCAAAGGTTGCTGCAGCTTAATCATGGAGTTTTTCTCTATTGTAACTAAAATTCTTTAAGTTCTTTAGCTATAACAAGAACTCCCCAGAGTTGTCCTTACCTTGTGCTGGGCCCACAGGCCGGGGGAACTGTGTAAGGACTGGGAGGGGGCTGAGTCCGGTGCAAACGCTGTTGAGACTAGTGACAGGTGAAGGTGTAGGGGACTGTGTGGGGGAT